>NC_073745.1:60079217-60679217 GCF_029784135.1 Toxorhynchites rutilus septentrionalis
TGTTTAATAGCCATCAAAGCTTAAGTGTTCGGAGTTTGAGACAAAACGGTATTCGGTTCTTAGATTTTCATTCTACCTTCCATATATTCCTGTTTTATGTAGTCATACGTCAAAATCACAGGTGGAATCGCATTCAGCCTCACAAAAGTCAAACGCCGAACCAATCCGATGCAGAGTGATCAAAGAAGTCAAACTCGAGCTCAACCAAACAACTCCATCACACCGTCGCCATTCGAAACCTGCTGAAAGATGGATCACCGCGCGACGAATCGTTCGGTTCGATCGAGTGACCGCACAATGGGCACAGAACCGGAGCGCAAAAAGGCGCTCAATCCAAGGTATAACACAAAAGAGAACGGCTCTCTCTCGGACCGTTTGTCATTGTGTAGCTTTTTATTAGGTTTCGTCTTCGCTCCATCAATACCACCTGCCCTTGTTTTATGGCTCGATCGGTTTAATTCGATTACCCGCGACGACAGTCCGGTTGCTGGTTGCGGCCACCGTGAAACCTAAGGTTTCAGAAAATGGAAGAATTCAACCGCGAGAAACAAAAGAGCCGGAGATTCGTGGATTTGACTGTATGGTCGAAACGGAAGGTTTTCAACGCATAAAAAGAGCCGAGGAATGGTTCTGTGTGTATAAAATGCTTGCAGCCATTTCGCGGTTGATTACCTTTTAACAAATCGCCATTATGAAATAACAGATCGCCAATGGAAAATAACAGACTATTTTTTCCTAAAAAGCAGCAACAAGCAAGTGCAATTTTTTGTCGATCAGTGATTTGAATGCCCCACAAATAAGATGCAGTAAAATTCGAAATTTAATTAGTTTTTGTTCGGAACCGTTATTCCACATTATGTCACGATCGAAATGCGTCACTTACAATCCCGGAAGGTGTTGAATCGCATAATCTGTCACCTCATCCACTTGGGCTTGGGAGTGATTCAGTCCCGAGAATCGGTATGGTGTAGCAATGTAGAATGTTACCCATAAATCAAACTAATTTGAATATTAAATAATCGAATTGAGTGGCAGCGGAGTGTGTGCAGCAAGAATTGCGCCCGTCGATGGGTTTTTGGAAGGTGTGAAAAGGGGTTGACGTTTGCCAAGGCCTCAGAGTCTCGGGAAATGACAAGAAGAACGCGCAAATGCATAAACAGAACTCGTTCGGGTTCTGATGGAAAGGGTGTTCAGGGGGCAAGTCAGACGACAACTGCATTCAACCACTCCCGGGCTTGTTATTATTATTACTACAGCGTAATAAATTTGTCGCCGTTATGCAACAAACATCAACAATATGCAAATTGGTTGATTGTAACAGAAGCGCGTATATATTCATATTCGAGTGCTGCGAGTGACAGGAGGGAATCCGCTTCGAACTGTACTTTTTTTTCGGATATAAACTTTTCCCCTGTTAACGATTGTTACCATTATATGGTATTATTTGGTTTTGTTACCATTCGAGCCATTGTGTGCATTGCCAGGCATCGGGTTACAATTGGGCTTTGTGCCGTGTTATGCTGACTTCGGCAGGAACAATCGGGAAATGGAGTGCCTGCGCCTTCGTTAGTGTGGCTTGAAGAGGAGACACGTGGCTTTTGGCTGAAAGATGGAATAAGTGGCAGCGGTGGAGAAACGCACTGATTATCTGATTTTTAATAATCAAATCAGAAAAAATGGCAAAAAACACTAAACGATATTTGAAGGTTGAATTCGCTTCTCGGAAAACGAGAAAAAGTGCGAGCGCTCCATAATTACTCAAGTTTATTCACAAAACCCCACGCGATAATTAATTACACTAAACTCATTTCCCATTTCTCCGCTTTTATTGCTTGTAAAAGCTCATGAAACGCTCACTTGAGGTATGTATGAATAATTAATTAATTAAAAACATGGCACACAGAACACATTCGTCCCTACCACATCCCACCCCACCCCGGGCCAAATTTCTGTGCCATTGTCCTTGGCACAGAGCCAAAACGTGTCGCAATTTGGGCCCGCTGTATCCTAGCATTTTCCACCGCAAGAAGGGAAAACGTGAAACCATACGCGCGTGCTCTCCCCCTACCCCCCAACTCTCCTCCACCCTCTTTTGTGCGTCAGTCACAATTTCATCACTCGACGAGTGTTGCCGCCTATGCGCTCGATATACATGTTTTTATTTTACGTTTTTGTCCCGAGTCCTTTTCATTCTGCGAATTGACAAATTACCTAACTTCGCTATGCGTTGTTCATTAATTCCTGCTCGCTGTGTTTTAGCTGTTTTAGCTTTTGCATTGCAGTCGTTTCGCGTGCGCGTGGGGTTTCATTTCGTCGGAAGCCCGCAGAATGGACCTCCACCCACCGCCTCAAGCTGCCAGCCACCGTCGACGGGGGGGAAGCCTTTGAGTTCCTAACAACGGTTCTCCGGGTGGGGGACGGGCCCTCTCTTTCGTGTGCTTACATTCGAACAACGCGAAACGCGGGTTAGAATTTACTGATAATGGACCCGTTTTGCGGCTTTTTCACGCTTGACCATAAAATACAACCGTCGCGTGCCTCGCGCCGTTCATTTGACGGAATTCTCTCAGAAGCTTCTCGATAATTTTAATCGTAAGTCATGTGAGCGGCCGATTTTGTGCTGAACGAAATCTTAAATGAGTTGGAATTTCAATGCTAGCGAATCAGCACTAAAATTGGGTTATCAGACGACTGAAAACATTGGCTGAGAAAAAATACCGCTAATGTAGACTTACTTCAGCACGCATAATAAATGCCGGAATGAAATATACCTATAAAGGAATTACGTTTTCTTTATCGCGTTGATTCTTTTCTTCTAATGTAAAATGTTTTTCATTTTTATTCCCCCGACGCTTTTTATTACATTTCCTCATGGATTGGGTCACTTGAAAATATCGACGGTTTTTGGTCCAATTTTTGAATGAATTGTTTATTGAAAATCAACTTTAACCAAGTATGCAATGGCTAGTGCTTTTTAAAACATTTTAAGTGATATTTACGGTGTATTCAAAATGTTATTGCTACTGAATAGATCATTGATTTCCAAATAGCTGTTCCATGTCCAAATCAGTTCTATTTAAAATGGGTCATATGATCAGTGTAGCCACACGTACAGATTTATCTGGAAAGGTACAGGTTTTTTAGAATTTTGGTACAGAGTACAGATTTTCGTCAAAACGTACAGGTTGGTACAGATTTTTCCGTGGGTGAAATTTCTTACATTTGAATAAAGCTACATTTATTTATTTATTGTTGTCAAAAAAAATTGTAGACCGATACATTCTTAATACTACTTAAAACTACTTACTTTAAACTAAACAAAGTAAAGAGAGGCTGGATAATTTATCCGTTTAATTCAAAAGAGGATTTTAACATTTTACATAATCAAAAAAAAAAGTTTATTTATTTATTTCGTCAAACCAGCGTAGACTACCCCGTGGCTGAGTGGTTAGCGTCTCACATTATCATGCCGGGTGTTCGGGTTCGATTCCCGTTCTGGTTGGGGGAATTTTTCGTCAAAGAAATTTCCTCCGACTTGCACTGTGGTCAACGCGTATTCAAGAGCTTGCCCCTCAGAATACATTTAAGGCGTGTTAAAGGGTGTGTCACATCAAATTGCATCACGGAAAAAACGCTGTAGAAATTTTATTTTTAGGAATTATATCTTCAGCTTTCGCTTATAATCAGATAAGAGTGTATAGATCACGTTGGCCATGCTTCACTGTCAATTTTTCGTAAATTTGGAAAAATGTCGTCGAACGAAAAAGAGCGTCGTGAATTAATCCTGCGCACTCATTTCGAGAATCCGGAGTTGTCACATCGGGACATCGGTAAGATGCTGGGAATCGTCCGATCCACGGTCAGCAGAGTACTAAAACGATACTTCGAGAACCTAACCATCGACCGGAAGGTGAAGAACGGCAAAAATGGATGCTCCGTCAGTGAAAAAGATCACAAGCGCGTAGTTAAGCAGTTTAGACGTGATCCGAGAAGTTCGGTCCGGGATGTCGCCAATAAGCTGAATTTGTCAAGTTCATTCGTCCAGCGGACCAAGCAACGGGAGGGCCTGCGTACATACAAGGTTCAGAAGGCTCCTAACCGCGACGAAAGGCAAAACATGGTGGGGAAGACGCGAGCCCGGAAGCTGTACACCGAAATGCTGACGAAGCCGCATTGCCTGGTAATGGACGACGAAACCTACGTCAAAGCGGACTTTCGTCAGCTGCCGGGCCTGTTGTTCTTCTCCGCAGAGGACAAATTCAGCGTTCCGGAGGAGATTCGCAAGCAGAAACTATCCAAGTTTGCCAAAAAGTACATGGTGTGGCAAGCGATCTGCTCTTGCGGAAAGCGGAACGCCCCCTTCGTGATGACCGGCACGGTAAACGGGCAGGTTTACCTTAAGGAGTGCCTACAGAAGCGCTTACTACCACTATTGAAGCAGCACGAGGGCCCGACCATCTTCTGGCCGGATCTCGCTTCGTGCCACTATTCAAAGGACGTGTTGGAGTGGTACGAAGACAACGGGGTCACCTTCATGCCAAAGGAAATGAACCCGCCCAACGCGCCGGAGCTTCGCCCAATAGAGAAATATTGGGCGATTATGAAGCAGGCCCTCCGGAAGAACCCAAAAGTTGTCAAATCGGAGGCGGACTTCAAGAGAAAATGGATTTCTGTTAAAAAAAAACTACAACCTGACGTTGTACAGAACCTTATGGACTGGGCAAAGAGGAAGGTGCGAGCATACGGGCTTGGGCTCGAAGTATGAATAAAAAGAAAATGCCAAAAGTTGTTTAATAGTTTTTCTTTTACTGTCTAAAATTTTCAAAAGGATCGGTCTACTGGGCGAATTTCTACAGCGTTTTTTACGTGATGCAATTTGATGTGACACACCCTTTATCCACAATTGAAAAAATTGCTGCCGTAAGCGCGATTCACATACAACATCCACGTCACGTTCACGTTCCGTCCCGTCACGTTACGTTAATTATTTCTCCAAGTAGTTCTTATGCAAACATTCACATACACCAGCAACGGGAACTTCGACTTGCCGTTGCTGGTGTATGTGAATGCTTCAATAGGAATTGCATGGAAGAATAATTGAAGCAACGTAACGTGACGGAACGTGAACGTGAGGAAACATGCGAGGACTTTCAAAAATTAAGTAGAAATGAATAAGAAGCAAATTCAGGATTAGTTAAAATGACAAAATGCAAAAAAAAGGTTAAAATGTAAAGGTAAAGGTTCACAAACAGAAAAATAAAAAAACTACTTACTGAAACTATCACTGTGTATCGCAAGTTTTATTGCTAATATAAACAAAATTGGACAACAGGAAAATCGATTCTTCCAGCTTTTTCCGGTTTTCTCACTTTTTTTTCGGCCATTTAAAAAATTTGGTTGTCATCTCTGTCCCACAGTAAAAGATTACATAACGAATGCCTTAATTTGCTTGATAGATAAAATCAATTTTGTCCTGCATTTTTGGGATATAGTTGACAAAAATTCCCTGAAAATTCTAACTTTTAGGGTTTTTACCTTCTTAATACATTGATTCAATTGAAAGGTTTTACTACTTATTTTTATATTAATTTTTTTCAACTATCAAATAAAAGCAAATATTATAGTATAGGTACCACAAACGTCTTTCATAATTTCAGCGGCCTGTCTTCCATTTTCGCCTTCATGAAAGAAAAACTGTAAAATGTACCGTAATGTAATGTACTGAAAATGTAAAATGTTTCTCTTTGTTGACTTCCATTGTTAACACCCTGTAACTCAAAACTGAATGAAACAAATGAAAAATAGTAAAAGAATTTTTTTAGTGTGAAATGACCTTGACAACGATAATAAACCAAAATTGTATGATCGATATTTCGCGAGATATCGGTCACTACAGCCGTTTACCTAGAAAATAATGGATCTCTTTTTTCCCATCCTATATACGTTTTGTGGATATTAACAACTGTGACGCGTATTCAAGAGCTTGTCACTCAGAATGCATTCAAGGCGGGTTATTTGGCATAGAAATCTCAACTGAATACTAATCAAAATGAGACGGCGAAGTTCCTCGAGGAACGTTAGAGCCATTCAAGAAGAAGAAGAAGGATATTAACAAACGGTTTTCGGCAATCGTATCGGTATCGGTCGTAAAAAAATCAATTGAATCATTGGTTTGGGTCGGAAATATAGTAACGCTTCACATTTATGGTAAGGGTCCACTAGAGACAGCTCTCCTTTACTTTCTTAAGGCAATGAGGGTAAATGTGTAATGCAGGAAAAGTAAAGTTTTCAAAGGGCATTTTTCAAGACTAGAGACGAATGAACTGAAAAAGTTTAAAGTCTATATAATTCTTTACCTTACCTCACCTGAAGCCACACCACTTCTCGTTTGGTGGTCAGCGAAGCAACATCGTTGCAGGAGAGCGTCGAGCGGGAGCGGATTGTAATTGTCAGGATAAGTGAAGAAGTAGAGTAGAGTTTCTTTCCACAAGGGCCCTTCTCTGGGCTAGTGGCGTAAAACAAAAATGGGATGGCTTAAACAACAGTTGTGAGCGAGGTAGCAAGCTTAGCACAACTAGCCGATATCATTCATTATTGATGCTTATTTCACACAAACAGCTTGTTGGAGTAGATTGGAGTACAGTAGAATTGTTGGAGTAGATCTTACCCATCAGGTTTGCCCAGAAATTCTCGATGGGACGCAGCTGGGAGACGTTGGACGGGTTCGCCGACTTGGGTACCACATCGATATTCAGCCGCTCCATCTCCTCTAACGATCGCTTCCGGCCAGAACACCGCGTCTTCGCTCTTATGGTATTTCTTGATGAGCGACGCAACTTCCGGCAGGCACTTCGTACTATAAATTTCCCCGTTCACAACCAGTCCGGAGCTAAAGAAGAGCGGCTTTGACATCCCCTTCTCGCTGATTGTCAGCCACAGCAGCACCTTCTTGGAGAACTTGGTGTATGACATAAACTTCACTTTAGAGCTCACTTCCTTCGTGAGGGAAGTGAAATACGAAGTGCCCTGCCAATCGTGGCCGTCCAGGGTAGGATAGGTATCGTCGTGCATCACCACCGCCACGTCGCGATTCGCCGGGAAAATCGACGTGACCATCTTATTCAGCCACTGTCGCTGCGTCATTGCCTGCAACTTCGAGACCATGTTCGCCAAGTACTTTTTCACTGTTTGGCCGGTTGCACCGACCTCCCGGCCAAGCGCCCGCAGCGATGTAGCAACCTTTCCCTCGATCTTCCTCTTCAGCATCCTTTGGAGCTTCCTGTCACTCAGGGTCGTCGGCCGTCCGGAACCGGGTTTTCTTTCGATGCTCTGATTGTTGTCCAATAGTGCCAGGATGTTCTAGATGTCGGAACGGGCGTATCCGGCGTCCACAAAGTACCGAACGACGTCCGTTTTCGACGCGGCGGGGTACCGTTCTTTGAACGCGCACACTTCTGAACGGAGTTGCTTCACTGTTTTCGCCATCACGGTTAGAGTTCGATTGATAGAGCTGTCAATTGTTTTCTGCTGACTCATGGGTTACTACACCCACACTAGCGTTGTCAGAAAACATTTCACTTTCGAGAGAAAACATGCCAATTCGTGCCTTGAAGCATCAAATTGACAAATAATGTCATCTGTCCCCAACACTTTGAAATGTTTGGATGTATGGAAGCAGACATCTCTTTCTTTTTCTCTTTTTTCATCTTTTTTAGGATTGCACCAAAAAAAGTCCAAACGACGACAACGGGGATCGAACCAAGGCCAGCTAGGACGCAAGACTGTTTTACACGACCACGCCATCCACATGGCTAATGACGCTGTTCAGTAAATGCGTGATAATATTGCACCTGATTATTAAATGAAGTTGGAAAGTGTTTTCGAAGAGTGAAAAAGGAGCGCATGAAGAATACCACTATCTATCTCGGTCTGGGCCGTGCATATGGCAAAGTATGCGGAAAGCTTATTTGTCTTTTGTTTCGTTCGCTCGTATTAATCTTATATTACTGTACCATGTATATTATAAAAATGCTTACCAGTATTTGAGAGTCATGACATTTTCTGTTATGTTATGTCTCATTGATAGTAATAAATCGGGATGACAAAATATGAGCTAAAAATCAATTTTGGGTGTATGATTGATGCTGCATGGGAAGTTTCCTCAGTACGTGTGAAGGTAAGGAAGGTAAGGTTAGGTAACCCATCAAAAATCGGCAATCTTTGTCCATGTTTTTAATACAAACGTTACTTGATTTTTAATTAGTGGAGCTCATTTATTTCCTCCTAGAATGGTCCCGAAATCAATTAAAATGAAATTTATTGTTTATGAATAGAGTAAGAATAGAGTATGAATAGAGGCATCGATATTTTTTATTTTTCTAATTTCATGTACCGAACAACGAAAAACATTTTCGTCGTCATCCGGAATTGTTCCATTTTAAATCGGTTTTATTTAGCTTGCCGTGTAATTTGTATGTTTGTATGTTTGTATGTTTGTAGGTTTGTATGTTTGTAACATGTTTGTCTGTAGCGCTTCACCACATTAATAGAAATTTGAACCCCTTCCTGTTGACCGATTGATCTGAAATTTGGAACACAACTTAATCTCTGTAGTCATTATAAAACTGTGTATTTCATGATTCCAAAAATCCAAGATGGCGGCCACTACAAAATGGCGGTTATATATAATATATAGTATATATAATATATAGTCCGAGTGGTTAGCGTCATAATTAACATGCTGGGTGTTCGGGTTCGATTCCCGTTCTAGTAGGGGGAATTTTTCGTCAAAGAAATTTCCTCCGACTTGCACTGTGATCACGCGTATTCTAGAGCTTGCCACCCAGAATGCATTCAAGGCGTGTTATTTGGCATAGAAATCTCAACTAAGTACTAATAAAAAATGACGCAAGTAATACTACGTTGAGACGGCGAAGTTCCTCCTTAGTGCCATTGAAGAAGAAGAAGATATAATATATATATATATATATATATATATATATATATATATATATATATATATATATATATATATATACATTTCATTCGGCTGACTTTTTGCTATCGTATCAGGTGATGTACGCGAACGTACATGTATGGACACGTTCACTAACACCAATGCGACACCATTTGTGAATCGATATAATTTCACAGTGGGCAAGACGCTGGTGTTTTGCGGCGAACGATCTGCTGGCGATTAGTTTTTTTTTTCTTCTGTTCAACTATTGTATGGTCAATGGTCAAAAGATTTATATATTTATTTAGCAAGCAAAAAAAAATAGGTATTTGACAACCAAAAAAAGGGGGTCTCCGTAGTCACATTGGTTGCGCGTTCGCTTAGTAAGCGATCGATCGTGAGTTCAAAACTCAGGGCCCTCATTGACCATCTTTGTGTTGTTACAGAATAGCTACGTCCACGCAACAATCATCAGCGATGGAGATCGATCCACGGTCGAAATAAGATCGATTCATCCATACAACTGCTCTGCTCTGCAAGACACATCGGGCTGCTGTTCTATAAATAACTCAACAATGATCATTCAACTGTCTCCGCTGTCCGGTGGCCCAACTGGATAATGGAAGAACAGAAAGAATACTCTTACGCCTAAATGGCTACTGTGTGAATGTACCATATGTAATGGTATAGAAGGAATACTGGCGAATGGCAACTGTGTAATGTGCTAATTATAGATATGATAACCATGTGACATGTACACGATTAAAATTCGGCTCTGTTACAGCTAAAATGCTAATGAGCCTTAAATAAATAAATGGGATAAAAAAAAACCAAAAAAAAAAGAGTTCTATCGGTTACCTTCTCAGGTTTCCCACTAAAAATCTCCGCCAACGCAATACTAGAATGTTAACCCTTTGTGGTCGCTTGTCTGCTCTCAGCCACTATAGCAAGGAATCGTACTAAATACTTTATTCAATGATGTAATAGTTAACACTTTTTTCTAAGCGAATTTTGGTGCCTTGTGAACATTTTTACGAATGTATAAGAAGTTTTTATGAATAATAGATAACGGTATGAGCAAAATATTATTAGCGTGGAAATATAAGAGAATCTCTTCCAATGATAATTAATTCCGACCGCAAAGGGTTAATATAATATATTATATAAAATTTATCGATTTTACAGGTTCTCAGGATACCTAAAGATAATCTCTGCCGTGTGTTGTAACGCATCAGATTTTAGGGTTTTTTTGTTTCGTCGAGTAGTCAATAGCTCGCATTTACATAATCACATCACTTTTTTTTCCCCTTGTTGGGTGTGAACCACTGCGTCCATTAGTTTGAGCTATTGTGGTATGCCCCATTTTTTGTACTACGCTTCAAGCTTATCTACTGCTTATTGCTGAAGAAGTAGACTGAAAGCTATAGCGAGATAGGTGCCAATCAGGAATAATCTGTTTGATAAAATTTATAGTCCTGATCGGCGACACAGACCAAACTTCCTTGGGCTCCAGAATAGCCTTATCAAGGTGTTGAAGTCTGCGTCTAGTTAGAGCTACGCAATTACAGAGCAAATGTTCCGAGGTTTCGCTTTCGGCATTACAAAAGCGACAAATATCATCTTGCACTAAACCTATGTTTTTGAGATGGTATTTACTCGGACAGTGTCCTGTTATAAGACCAGTGAATGTGCTGAAGTCTTTCTTATTAAGACTCAGCAATTGTTGAGTAATTTTAATACTCGGCGTGATAAATTTTTTTGACTAGTTGAGTTGTACAGCCATCCAGTTGGCCATTACTTCCCGGACTTCCCATTTCTTCAGCTCACTCTTCAACACACATTCAGAAATTCCACAGAATGGTTCTGGACCAGTGAAGGGTGAGCTTGAGCCGCGTCTTGCGAGTTCATCTGCTTGTTCATTTCCCTCTATACCGCAATGGCCAGGAATCCAGTATAGTTGTACCGAACTTCTCTGACACAGTTGTCGTAAGAGGCAAATGCATTCCCAGACAATTTTTGAAAAGCACTTGAAAGCATTGAGGGCTTTAAGTGCTCCTTGACTGTCTGAGAAGATGCAAATGTTAGCATGTCTATAATTTCTTTTAAGGCAGACATTTATACATTCTATTATTGCAGCTACTTCTGCCTGGAAAACTGTTGGCCAGTTCCCCATAGCTACAGAAATTTTTATTCTGGGACCATACACTCCAGCACCTGTTCTGTTACCCATTTTCGACCCATCGGTATAGAACAGGATTGAACCATTACGAACATCGGGACCACCCTCATCCCATACTGAACGGGAAAGTTCGATCACTCTGTATGGAATGTCATAATTGGTCCTTGGTTCCGTCCAATCGCTGTTCATCTCTGAGGTTGGTCCAACGGGTAAGAGATTCAGGATGCTCAAGTGACCAGTTTTGTTCCCGTCTAATATTTTTTTATATCTTTTTAGCTTTAGAGCGCTTCTATTAGCCTCCAGCTGAACATGTTGACCCAAGGGTAACAAGTGAAGGATAGCCTCCAATGCCTTTGAGGGTGTGCTTCGCATTGCTCCTGTTACAGCAACGCATGCCAGTCGTTGGAGTTTGTTTAGCTTTTTTGTAGCTACAGTCTCCTTAGTCTTTGACCACCATACTAATGAGGCCTAGGATAACCTATGCTAGGCCGCACAATTGCTGTATAGACCCACATAACCATTTTTGGTTTAAGGCCCCATGTTCTGCCTATCATTTTAGAACATGTCCATAGGGCAATGTTGGCCTTACTGATAATTGCATCTAAGTGTGCGTTCCAGTTTAGTTTAGCGTCTAGGATTACGCCTAGATATTTCACTGAAACGCTGAATTTTATTTCCTCTCCTCTAAGATTTAGAGTCTGCAGATGCAGTTTCTTCTTTTAGGTGAAAGGAACAATTGTTGTTTTTGAGGGATTTATGCTCAGACCTTCTTTGATACACCATGATTGTGACGGTTTAAGGCCATCTGCATCCTGCTCGATATAACATCGTCGAATTTGCCACGTACCATTATGACTAAATCATCAGCAAAACCCACGGTTTCGAAACAATTCGCCTCCAAACTAATCAGAAGGTCGTCAACCACCAGTGACCAAAGTAGAGGTGATAGAACCCCTCCTTGTGGGCAACCTTTCGTTGCAATCACAGATGTCGACGACCCACCCAGCTCCGAGGTGATTTGTCTATTTGTGAGCATGCCTTTGATCCATTCGACTATGCAGTCATCGAAATGTCTTCTTCTCATAGCATGTGCCATTGTACATAAGAAGCATTGTCGAAAGCCCCTTCGATATCAAGAAACGCACATAATGCCGTTTCTTTTGACGAAAGAGATTTTTCAATTTTAGTCACAAGTGTGTGTAACGCTGTGACTGTGGATTTGCCTGATTGATAGGCAAACTGGTATTTATATAAAGGGCATTTGGACATGAATACAGACTTTATGTATTCATATAATACTTTTTCCATAGTTTTCAGCAGTATTGATGATAAACTAATTGGTCTGAATGATTTTGGGAGTGATTTATCACGTTTCCCAGCTTTTGGAATGAAGACCACTTTAACGAGTCTCCATGTGGAAGGAATGTGCTCTAGTATCAGTCTTGCCTTAAAAATCTCGAATAGAGATGGAATCAGCTTAGATTCTCCTTTTTGAATCAGGGCTGGAAAAATTCCATCTGCACCTGCGGATTTGTATGGTTGAAAGGATCTCACCGCGCTTTCTACTCTGGCCTTCGTGAAAACCATTCCAGCAACTATCTTTGCGACATCCTTTGCACTTTGAGAATACCTTCGAGAGCATTTCATGTCGCGGTTGTAGCTAGGACTGGTATCAGAATGAACCGATGTAGATCCCGGGAAGTGAGTTTTCATCAGTAAGTCTAATACTTCTGAGGGAGATTTTGTGAACGAACCGTCGTCCTTTTTGAGGGAACCTAGCCCGTTCGAGTGGTCTTTTGCAAGAGTCTTGCTTAGTCTTGCAACGATTGGGGTACTTTCAATGCTTTCGCAGTCATTTACCCAAGATTTTCGTTTAGATCGTCTTAGTTCTCTGTTATATTCGGTTAGGGCGCTCCTATATTGAGACCAATCCGAATTAATTTTAGCTCTGTTGAACAGCTTCCGCGCTGTTTTACGTAGCCGCTCGAGCCTTTTGTTCCACCATGGAACGTTTCTTGTCGAAGAAACTCTCTTAAGTGGACAATTACTGTTGTAGACTGAAACTATCGTATCATTTAATTCTTTTGAAGTTGATTCGAGCTGTTGAATCGACCTTATTCTTGTGTTAAGAGTTTCTGACTCGAGTTCAAGTGAATATCGTTCCCAGTTGGTTTTTCTTGGATCACGATATTCTCTCTGTACTGTCAAGCCACCATCCCATTCGAAGATAATGTGTCTGTGAACAGACAAAGACGCCTCTTACGAAACGTGCCAGTTGTGTATTTTCGAAGAAATTACCGGACTGCACAGTGTTAGGTCCAGGACTTCTTGTCTGATAGCGTTTATAAACGTTGGTTCATTGCCTATATTGGCAATGTCAATGTTGTTTGAAGAGAGAAATTCTAAAAGACAGTCACCTCGACTGTTTATGTCAGTACTACCCCACAAAGTGTGATGAGCGTTGGCATCACAGCCGATGATGAAGTCTTTTTTGATTTCTCTGCAATAATTTACGAACGCCGCAACCTCTTGGGGAGGTGCCTCAGGTACGTCACCAGGGAAATAAGCCGACGCAATTATTATGTCGGATCTTCCCTTGGCGGTTGGTATCTCAACTCTGATCGCGACGATGTCCTTTTGAATGAACTCTGTTATAGGAAAGCAATTAATATTTGCTTCTACTAGAACAGCAGTTCTTGGGGAGTCATGCTTGTCGTCGTAGAATAACTTGCATGAACCAGTATGAATACCAAGTATTCTTCCTTTGTGGACCCAAGGCTCTTGAATTAAAGCTAAATCCATAGCGTCTTCAATAAACCTCCTAGACAGCACGCTAGACGCTGCTTTAGCGTGATGGAGATTTATTTGCAGAACCTTAGTGTTCTGCGTTATTTTCGACCGCTCGTTTTGTTCATTTGGATGTGGATTATTCATAGAAGTTCCACGAGTCTCGCGGTAAAGAAGGTCCACTGCATCAGTGACCGGCTTAATGCAGCAAGGGCAGACGATACTGTGGAGGGTGCCCTGGTGCTCCACAGGCTCCGTTAACGGCAAGGTTTGAAACCCCCCCTACCATTCATCCCTTGGCACGGGTCGCTTCACACCTTGGTTTAGGGGTTATCCATTACTTCCTTTCCATAATAACCATGGATAACAGCTATTACAACCATCCTCGTTTTCTGGGGCTTTGGACCCACTGCTCTGGTTTCTCAATAATTTCAGGTTATTATTCGGACATGCAATTATTGAGATCCGTCATTCGCAGGCGGAGTAATCACATCACTTACCGCAGTGAATCCTGACTTTTCTTAACCATTCCCACTAACAACTATCCCTTCCATGATAAACGCTAGGGAACCACGCTATAGAGGCGACCCTTCTGGCCTTCGGGCGGCGAATATCATACTAATATTCCTTCCCTTTCCCTGGTGACTGTAAGGACGTGGCCGGCGTCGTTATTGACCAGCTCAAAACTATACCCCAAAAGAAACAAGAATCCTGGTGTTCGCTCACAGTGAAGTCAGCGAAATCCAGGCTTCGGATCGCTCTAAACTCGTTATCGATATCCTGAATATCATTTCGATCGCAAATTCTTGGAAGTAGTGATCCCAGATTTTTGATACTAATCGTTCATCAGCTACTTGAATACTTTTCAGCAGTTTGTTTGCTCGCATTTGCTAGAAAGCCACCTGGAATCAAAAAAGTGTTCATTCCGCCTGAAAATCAATTATTATCTTTTACGCTCTCCGAAGCTCGTAAGTGAAGCTCAATTTGCGTTGACGGCATTGAGCTTCGTTTACGAGTTAAGGGGAGCGAATTTCAGGATAAATCTACAGCAGCCATAAGTTTTTTTTCTCTGGGTTTGGATCGATTAACCGACGTAAATTATTCGTTCGCTTCAATCATTGGTTCCGAAGTATTCGTTCGATTAATGATCGATTTCTAATGATCGATTAATCGAATAAATCAATTATCGGGGATCACTACTTGGAAGTCTTTGTAGAAGGGGAACAATTGACATACGCTTCCTTTCTGTGACATTAGTTGGATCAATTATTGTCGTGTTGGTGAATAAAGGTGTCATGAAAAATTTTACATTCTGACAGATAATATAAAAAATAATAAAAATGAGGCAAATTAGTGAGAAAACACCATACTGTAATTCTGTGTGCTTAAAGAAAATCGATTGAAATTCATAGAGAAAGACGATAAACGTCATAACGATCTTCGATGTGAATGCAGCGGGGTAGTATTCTCACGACTGGAAGAAAGAATAATAATTTTGCGGAGTTAAAAAACATATCCAGGAAAAACTGGAAGGTTGGCAATTCTGCAGTAGAGTGTAATACGAGTTTTTGATGGTACTTAGAATAAAGTTGCAGTTACAAAAATATTATGTGAGTGAACACGAATATGTAATTTTTTTTTCAGGAACAAAGGAATTATTTTTGAATTTTTTTGAATTTTTTTGGAAGATTTCCGATGAGAAGAAGGAAGAAGTGTACGAAGTCGATCAGAAACGATATCATATATGCTATATTTTGTAATGTTCACACATTGTGTATGACCCGAGGTAAAATGTCCTTTGAAACGAACACCATTGATCGACATAAAATTAACCTCAACTATGCATATTATAAAAAATTCTGTTGTGGCGATGAAAGAGGCTAGCGCCGTCATCGTGGAACCGAACCATTTCTCACTTTTTAATTGAAGACCACCGCTGAAAGTTCCATTCGAAAACTTCCGCAACAAAGCCATTCAGAGCCGCGCAGTTCAGTTCTCTCTCAATGGAGGAAAAATTGCGCTACTGTCGTTGGAAATCGCGCTTTCTTTCATGGAACACCGCCCCCTCCTCGCGAACCCACCGCGAATACCTCTCCCGCATTTTGCTCTGTTTGAATACGACAGAAAGCAGCATTCAGAATTGCGCGTTATCATCGCCGTCATTATTATCAGTTTTTGTTACAGCTCATCCAACAAAAACAGCGTCGGAAAAATAACGAGAATAACGGCTGCCAGCAGGGAGTGAGACAGACAGAGAGCGAGAATCTGTTTTTCATTTCCCACCCCGCCGCCACCAAAACGCTTTTCACCAAAAACCAGTCAGCGCTCATTGTGTGAGTGGTATTATTATATGCTCGAAAATAATGATATTGAGATTCTTTTTTTTCTTTCTTTGCTGTGCTGCGCTCGCCTCTGATTCGCTTTTTCCGTTCAGGCAAAAAGAGGCACATAATAATGGATGCCAGCAACTTGTGCTAGTAGGCGAAAGTAGATTGGGGGTCTCCCCCTATTCCCAAGTGGGGAGGGGGTGATTGGATTGAGAAAATGGTTTTTCTTCTCGTGTGAAAAATTATACTGTGGATAAGAAATGGGGGCAGTAAGGGCTGATGTGCTAACGGTTTGGTTTTGGAAGGTGTACATACAGCAGCAGTAGCAGCAGTAGCAGAACTCTTTGCAAAATAAGAAAAGCAGCAAACATAACAGAAAAAAAAGAAACTGCGATATTGTGAGTTGGAAAAAAAAGATGAATTGAGGAGGAAAATGGAAAAGTTTTATTTGCAATTGTTGTGTTGTTGAGTGCTTGTGTTGTGATAATGGGAAAAATTGGAAAGAGAGTGAGAGAGAAAAGCAACGAATAAAATGTTGAAAATGTGAAGGATGCTTTAAGTTGCGCTCATTTTATTTCGTTCCTCGAATTCTTCTTTTTCTTTCTGATGCCCCTGCGGATATGAGGCGTTGCTTTTCCCCATTGAAATTCGGAACCAACGAAAGAGTGAGTGGGTTACTGAAACCAAATGTGAAAATGAACGAATTCACTTAATGGAAAAAATAAGTGTTTGGCGTGTTTTTGAGGGCGGAAGGATATGTTTGTGTCATTTTTTCGTTGATAAGGCGTGATGTTTCCTTTTTCTCCATGGGGAATTTTGAGCGTGCGTTTGATTGATGGCAGTGGGCGATAAAACGACAGACTCGCAAAATGTGTTTCCATGATAAATGCGAACACATCATATACTTGATAGCATCGGTATGAATTGTGCATTTTGTAGCAGAAGCTTTCTTTCCTAGATATTTAATAAATGGCATCCTTCTTTAATCCTTTTCCACAGAAGCTGCTGCAAAATAACTTATTTTTGATGAAAACGATATAGCCCTCCGATCAAAAAATGCAAATATACTTTTTTTCAAAAATGTAAAATGAAAAATGAATCCTCTACAGCGTTATTAAATGTATTTAATGTTTATATACGGATTGCGTTATGAAGTAAATAAACTAGCTCAACATTCGATTAGGATTCATTGCCAACCATAAAACCCACAACACGTATAACACAATTTTTTTTTTATTATTATGACATAATATTATAATTACAATTCATTTTAATAATTCATTAATCAATGGGTTATCGGGATACGGTTTTCGATTCCACCCTCAGTGAGATTACTCTCTTTGAAGAAGGTGTTTGTTCACTTTACTGCGCTAGATCGAGGATTCAACATTTCTCGTTCTATTTTATCAAAGGTAGTTTTCGAGTCTGTTTCGCAAGGAAGATTTGATTTTCAGCTTGAATAATTGCATATTTCGTTCACTTTTCAACTCTATTGGAAGTGAATTATACAGGCGTTTTCCATGGCTTGGTTCCTCAACGGATATCGATGGGAAGTTCTTTGCAGAGATTGGTTGTGTAAAGCAGCAGAGTTAGTGAGCATGTTGTGCATTTGTACTAGAGACTGAAGATCACGGAGTGCTAATATCGGAAGAACCGCAGGTGCAGCTTCTTTATACAGCCCGACGGTCGAATACAACGAAGGCCTTTTGTAGACAGCTTTCAAACATCGATTCTGCGTTGACTGTAGGGTTTGCAGTTTTGTTTTGCTAGCAGCTCCCCAAATTGACACCAGATACTGTAGCTTAAATTGTACAAACGCATAGTACATATCAATCAATGGTTTGGTCGGCAGGAATTTAGACACTTTCCACAAGATTCCACAAATTACACTTAAATCACGTTGAAGCGAATTGATATGCTCATTCCAAAGTAGCCGGGAGTCAAATATCAAACCAAGATACTTGAAATTATCTACTTGCTCTAACGTCGTACCGTTGACTACGAGCCCAGCATGGCGATCCACTTGAAGACGAGATGAATGGAAGAGCATATATTTGGTTTTTGCAAGATTGAGTGACAGTAAGTTTTCATTGAAAAACTGTTGCAGCGTAGCCATGTCCTCTGCCATATGGCGAATAATCTGGTCGGGGTTCGGGTCTTGGTATGAAAGAGACGTATCATCCGCAAAGAGTCGTGGATTTCCATGAAGACTTAGTTTTGCCAGATCGTTGATGTATAACAAAAAAAATAAGGGCCTCAAGTTACTACCTTGTGGCACTCCTACCGTAGTGTGACGAACGGAACTCATCGCACCGTTAACATAAACGAATTGCGTTCTGCCTGTCAGATAGCTCCTTATTAGATCGTTTGCTACTCCTCTCACTCCGAAAATTTCCATTTTGAGTAAAAGAATTTCATGATCGATTGTGTCGAAGGCTTTTTTCAAATCCAGGAACAACACACCTTCGATTTTCCTTGTATCCATCGCATCATATATCTCATTGACTAATTCACAAGCTGCTGTCGAGGTACTTGCGCCGCTTCTGAATCCGTATTGGCGGCTATATAGTACGTCATGTTGTTTGAGAAACTGGATGAGTCTGGTCGCAAGTAACTGTTCAAAAATTTTGCTCAAAACTGACAAGACTGATATTGGGCGATAGTTGTTGACATCAGATCTGCTCCCCGATTTATGAACCGGAATAACTCGTGCAATTTTCAAACAGCCAGGAAATCGACCAGTTGAAATTCCCTCGTTGAAGATGTCCCGCAGTAAGCAAGCAAAGAAAGAATGGTGTTTTTTGACAAATTCTGAGGAGATCCCATCAAAACCACAGCTTTTCCCATTTTTTAGGTCATTAATCCTCAAGATTACTTCTTGCTCTGACGTAGGTTGTAGAAAAACTGAATTTGACAACGGCTGCATCGTACCGAATCTGCCGATTCTACGACTACTATTTATGGAAGAGGCGAGCTGGGGTCCAATAGAACTGAAGTAATTGTTGAATGTGTCAGCAATCGTTGGTCCATGGCTAGTCTCCTGCCCGTCCAGAATCAGCTTAATGGTACTATCTCCAACTTGACTCCGTCCGATGACACTGTTAATGTTCTTCCACATATTCTTCTGGTTCGTATTTGAAAATAATTTGTTATAATAGTCCTCCTTTGTCTGATCCTTCACCTCCTGCAGCTTTTTAGAAATATGTTTTAGCATATCTTTTGTTCGTTCATCTGAGGGTCGTCGCTTATGATTTTTAAGTATGTTCTCTTTGATCTTGATTAACTTCCAAAGATCGTAAGTCATCCAAGGGCAAACTCCTTTAACTTTGGCCTGTACGCATACCTTTCTGGAACAACTTTCTTTTAAACGCTCGTATGTTGATAAAATATATTGCGGCGCTTATAATAAATCCGCATGCAGCGACGGCGGTAACGCGCACCAAAGATACTCGTAAAATAAGCGCTGTCACCGATTGTCACATTTGACTTTTTGCTTCTCTTCTTGTTCTCCCTTGTTATTGTCATTCATGTCAACAGATCGCCGTGAGATGAATTGATTTTTTTTTCAATGTTTAAGAGTTGCTTAGAATTGATTTTACATTTAAATTGGAAAACGGTAGGTTATTATGAAACAATGTTTATGTGTTAAAAATACTGATTTACGTTTTGTCAACGTTTAGATTCGACCTTGGTTCCGGCTCGATTTGATATGGCTAATATTCGCGAAAACGTTCTTCATCGTCATGCTTCCGTAAACACTGTTTACCATTGCCTCTACGGATATTTCTACTTAGGCATCAAGATGAATACATTGGCCAAAATCTACGCCAAGCATCATTCAACAATTTCGCAGTGGATTCGTCTTTACGACGAAAACAAATATTTTGGACGAAAGGAAAGAGCAAAGGTCTACCTTCAATTTGGTCCGAAGGAGAGATCTTGGATAGTGAACTTGTATAAAGATTGTCCCATCTTGTACTTACTTGAAGCTAAGGAACGGTTTGAACGGACTTTCCATAAGTCAATAAGTTCCGCATCCATCAGTCGAATCCTTCACTCAGAAGGTTATACGTGGAAGGTGTTGGAAAGACGGGCAATGCAACTACGCCAACAAGATATCTACCGGTTTCAATCCGACATGACCATTATAGCTTGGGACATTCATTGCCTGGTGTTCTTGGATGAAATATCCTTTGACAATCGTGGACTGCTCCGAAATAAAGGATACGCACCGGTAGGTTATCGTCTTATATACCGTGGGGAGTTCGTTAGGAAGCCCAGATGTTCTATGCTGAGTTTCTTGGGGAGCAACGGTGTGCTTGAAACGTTCTCCACCGAGGGGACATTTACCCGACACAATTTTTTTGATTGCGTGCGTTCGTTTGCATTAAGTGGAACAGTTAAACGACATCCTGGGCAATATAGTGTATGGGTTATGGATGGAGCCCGTATCCACTGCCACAAAGCAATAATAGAGTACCTACGATCCTTAGGAATTATTGTGATCTTTCTGCCAGCGTATGCTCCATTCTATAATCCCAGAGGAGGCGATCTGGCGTAGTGGTAACATCCATGCCTCTCACGCTGAAGGTCACGAGTTCAATTCTCACTCCCGACATTCTTCCAAAAATGGAAGTACAAGTGACGAACCAGCCAAAATGAGTTGAAAATCACTATAATACAGATAAAAAAAAAAATTCTATAATCCTATAGAGTACGTGTTTGGATATCTCAAAAAACACTTAAAGAAAACATATGTTGAGATTAGCTCTAAAGATTTGACTATTACCATATGTGAAGCTTTTTTTTTTTTTTTTATCCAAAATATATATTTTTATTAAGGCTCATATGGCGTCAACCTGACGGAGCCGGGAGTTCAATATTTCGACAATGTTTGCCTTATAACTATGTTAGTAATATGTAACCGATTACTCGCGGTTGGCTCGAGGTTAGTATTACAAGTGTTTTCGTAATTGTGATGTTGCTGTCTCCAATGCTCTGTACCTGTGCCCGACACGGGATACTTCCTTTTGGGATGCAGCTGACCATTAATCAGCAACGCCCCCTAGTCTGTACCCCATATCGAGGAATCCAGGATAGAATGGTCACTAGCCGGCGCAAACATCAGCTCGTGTAGAGTTGTCATGAGCGATACAACCTTTGGCTCTTGTTGAATGATCAGTGGACTGCACAACCTTTGGCCCGTGTATCGTAAAGAGTGTGTGTATGTATTGCCGCGACTAAGTAAAAGTTTATAGATCGGATATGAGGGATATGAAACAGGGACACAACGAAGGAAACATCATTAAACGTTGACATCGGCGTTTCTGAGGAACAGGTATAGATGAAGCAGAAGATCAGGATCACGGCTACCTAAGATATCCCGGACGGGGATATCCGATTGTCTGCCTTTTGCTCTCAGTGCTCTAGAGAGCTGAGAGCGAGCAGCATGGAATCGGATACACGACCAGACAATATGCTCGATGTCGTGGTAGCCATCGCCACAATCACAAAGATTGTTTGCTGCGAGCCCAATGCGATAGAGATGCGCGTTTAGGTTGTAGTGATTGGACATAAGCCGAGATATCACGCGAATGAAATCACGACCTACATTCAATCCCTTGAACCATGCACTCGTCGAGACCTTAGGGATAATCGTGTGTAACCAACGACCGAACTCATCACCACTCCACATGCGCTGCCAACTAACGAGTGTGTCCTGACGAGGAATGTGAAAAAATTCATTATAGGCAATTTGCCTTTCAAAAAGTGTGCCTTCTGAAGCGCCCACCTTAGCTAGCGAGTCCGCTTTCTCATTCCCCGGAATCGAGCAATGAGAGGGAACCCATGCTAAGGTAATCTTGAATAATTTTTCGACCAAAACACTCAATAGATGTCTTATTCTTGTTAGGAAATAAGATGAGCGTTTATCAACTTTCATTGAACGAATTCCCTCTATTGAGCTGAGACTGTCTGAAAAAATAAAATAATGGTCGATGGGCAGTGTTTCAATGATCCCTAATGCGTAATATATCGTACCCAGTTCAGCGACATACACGGAACAAAGATCTTTGAGTTTGAAAGAGGCATTGGAATTTTCATTGAAGATGCCGAAGCCAGTGGACCCGTATATGCTTGAACCGTCAGTACAGAACATTTTATCAGATCTAACTTTCCCATATTCTGCCGAAAATATCGGCGGAATAGAATCGGAGCGTAGATGATCTGGGATTCCATGGATTTTTTGTCGCATGGACAGATCAAAATTGACAGAGGAATTGCAAAAGTATGGGAAGCAAACTTGGTTGGAGATGCCCGGTGAAGGGTGCACTTCATGGGTAAGGAAATCATGGTACAAAGACATAAAACTTGACTGAGGAGTCAGTTGGAGTAGGTTTTCGAAGTTATCAATTACCAATGGATTCATGATCTTGCAACGGATGAAAAATCTGTAGGATAATTCTGTGAACCGAAGAGTAAGCGGGGTTACTCCTGCCAAAACTTCGAGACTCATCGTATGTGTCGAATGCAAACACCCCATTGCTATACGCAGGCAACGATATTGTATCCTCTCCAGCTTGAGAATATGAATCCTGGCAGCTGATCGGAAGCAAAAACTGCCATATTCTAACACTGATAATATCGTTGTTTTGTACAACTGAATGAGGTCTCCTGGATGGGCACCCCACCATGTTCCGGTTATTGTTTGGAGAAAATTGATTCTTTGCTGGTATTTCTGTTTCAAATACGCAATGTGTCTCCCCCAGGTACACTTAGAATCAAAATATACACCCAGGTATTTGAAAAACATAGAGTGTTGGATCGTTTTGCCGGATAGGTGAAGCTGGAATTAGGCGGGTTCGTGCTTCCTAGAAAAAACGACCATTTCAGTTTTCTCCGTAGAGAATTCGATACCCAGCTTGAGGTTCAGGGTAACTTGCAACGACTTTTGCAGAACGACGGGATTAGTACCCGTGATGGAAATAACTCCATCGTCTGCAAGTTGTCTCAGCGTGCAGTCTCTAGTTAGACAATCATCCATATCATTGACGTAAAAACTGTACAAGAGGGGGCTTAGGCAGGAGCCTTGTGGTAGGCCCATAAAACTGTATCGAGAAGATTTCAAGCTGCCATGATTGAAAAACATGTGCTTTTCTGAGAGTAAATTGTACAGGAAATTATTCAGAATTGGCGAAAGTCCACGATTATGAAGTTTCTCTGAG
This sequence comes from Toxorhynchites rutilus septentrionalis, assembly GCF_029784135.1. Taxonomy (NCBI): domain Eukaryota; kingdom Metazoa; phylum Arthropoda; class Insecta; order Diptera; family Culicidae; genus Toxorhynchites; species Toxorhynchites rutilus. The sequence continues at coordinate 60,102,690 of NC_073745.1, forward strand.
AGAATTTCCATGGAAACTGAATCAAATGCCCCTTTGATATCGAGAAAAACGGAAGCCATTTGTTCTTTACGAGCAAATGCGATTTGGATTTCAGAAGATAGCAGCGCGAGACAATCGTTCGTCCCTTTACCTCGGCGGAAGCCAAACTGCGTATTTGACAGCAAATTGTTCGCTTCAACCCACTTGTCCAAACGAAGTAGAATCATTTTCTCTAACAATTTACGAATACAGGATAACATTGCAATCGGCCTATACGAGTTGTGATCGCAAGCCGGCTTGTTGGGTTTTCGTATGGCTATCACTCTCACTTGTCTCCAGTCATGCGGGACAATATTCAGCTCCAGAAACTTGTTGAACAAGTTCAGCAAACGCTGTTTTGGCAAGTCGGGAAGATTCTTCAACAAGTTGAATTTAATCTTGTCCGACCCCGGAGCTGAATTGTTACATGAGAGGAGGGCAATTGAGAATTCTACCATCGAAAAATTCTCATAATCGCATTGGAGCGGAATGTCGCGTACGACGTTTTGTGCAGGAACGGAATCGGGACAAACCTTTCTTGCAAATTTGAAAATCCAACGGTCAGAGTATTCCTCACTTTCATTTGTATGGTTCCAGCCACGCAATCTCCTAGCCGTATTCCAAAGAGTGCTCATAGCTGTCTCCTTTGACAAACCATTGACGAACTTCCGCCAATATTCACGCTTTTTTGCTTTAATCAGACCTTTTAGTTTGGCTTCTAGAGCTTGGTACTTTCGAAACCATTCCACTAATCCAGTTTTCCTGAATTTTTTGAAAGCGGATGATTTTTCAAGGTAGACCTTTGAACACTCCTTGTCCCACCAAAGTGATGGAGGACGACGTCGGAAAGTGGTAGCAGGAACACGTTTCTTTTGAGCATGAAGTGCGCTTTCGTAAATCAAACTCGATATAAAGTTATACTCTTCGAGTGGAGGAAGTTCATGCATTGAAACAAGTGCTTCAGATATTATTTCTGCAAATTTTCTCCAGTCAATATTTTTCGTGAGGTCATACGCAATATCGACTGACTCACGAGAACCTGATTCATTGGCGATCGATAAAATTATTGGCAGGTGATCACTACCGTGGGGATCTTGGATTACCTTCCACGTGCAATCCAGGGATAACGAAGAAGAGCAAAGTGATATGTCTAGCATACTTGCCCGTGCAGGAGGGTTGGCTATCCTAGTTGCTTCCCCTGTATTTAAAACTGTCATGTTGAAGTTGTCGCACAGATCATAAATCAACGTGGCACGGCTGTCATCGTAGTGTGACCCCCATGCTGTTCCATGGGAGTTGAGGTCACCTAAGATTAGCCGCGGCTCCGGCAATGCCTCGATGATATCAAAAAACTGATGGCGGCCGACCATGGTTCTTGGAGGAATATATATCGTGGCAATGCAGAAGTCTTTGCCATTGATTTGTGTCTGGCAAGCGACAACTTCAATGCCTGTCATCGATGGGAGAGTGACTCTATAGAAGGGGTGACATTTTTTGATCCCCAATAGTACGCCACCAAACGAGTCATTTCGATCGAGGCGAATAATGTTGAAATCGTGGAAATTCAGCTCGTCGGCTGAAGAAAGCCATGTTTCACAGAGGGAAAATACATCACAGTTAGAACTATGAACTAAAAATTTAAATTGATCTAGTTTAGGGATGATGCTTCTGCAATTCCACTGTATTACAGTGGTCAAATCCTTGACCTCTTGCACTGAATTAGGCATCGAGGGAAATGAACGCTGCTAAAAAACCACATTTTTCTTTCAAAAATGTTCTCACAATCGGAAGCAAACATAATACTATGCTTTTAAGAGGGTCATTTATATTTAAAGCATTTAAAATGTTGTCCACCAGGTCAGAAAGCGCAAGCAAACCAGATTGTGGCTGTTGCCTCGACCGCGAAAATGGAACAGACGGGGTGGGTGCTGCTCCGGGAAGTGCTGAGGACCCCTGGTGCGTAGAAGAACCGCTTAAACCAGGAGGTACTTGCTTCGGTCTATTCTCAGCACGTTCAATTCGAGTTTTCATTCCAACTTGGGAAGTTTCGGTCGTCTTTCTGGGGAGTGATGGAAAAGAAGTAATTTTTCTTTTCCTGACGGCACCCTGCGATGTACCGGAACTTCCTGCATTGGGAGCGTCAGCAACAGGCTCGTCGTTCTGCAGAATGGAGTAGGGATTGTCCTGATTCGTTGGTACGGAATTCTTAAGCATTTCTGCATAAGTCCGCTTGGAACGTTCCTTTAAGGAACGCTTGATTTTCTCCCCTCGTTGTTTGTACACCGGGCATTGGATAAGATCATGAGGAGTCCCGCCGCAATGAAGACACTTGTGCTCTTTCGCGCAAGGATTCTCATCATGGCTGTCTCCACAATCTGCGCAACGTTTTTTATTGCAACAATAGGCGGCCGTGTGACCGAGTTGCATACATTTGTTGCATTTCATTACCCGGGGTACAGACAACCGAACAGGTAAACGAAGTGCACCTATTGCAACGTAGTTTGGAAGGGCGGAACCCTCAAAAGTAACACGAAAAGAGTTTGTCCGATTGAGAACCCTTTTGTCATTTTTGTCATTTTGTGACACAGATTTCAGTCGATCGCATGCAAGAATCTTCACAGTTTTTAGTGAAGAGTTCTTGAAGCGACCGACACCATCGATAATCTCTTTTCGAGTCAAACCCTTTTCGGTTATTACGCCGTCTATTTCGACGTTGCAACAGGGCACGTATACGCGATACTCAATCGCAAAGAGGTCGCAGCGCGTGATTTCGTTCGCTTGGGTCCTGCTTGAGACGACAACTCGTAGTTTGTCTGGCCCCATCCGTGTAATCTCGGTAACTGCAGAAAACTTCTGAGTAAGTTCCTTCGAGATACGAATGACATTGAGAGGTTTAGATTTTCGTCTAAAGTATACAATGAATGGGCCTTTGGAGCCTTCATGGTATTCTTTTGGACGAAAATCCTGTTTTTCGTCAATGTCCTCATCTTCGGAACTTCCAACTTCATATACAGAAGTTTCTTCCTCAACTTCTGCTTCATCTTCCTGCTCTTCAGGAGGAGGATCGGTATCGGAAATATTCAATGGCGTCGATGGGGGATCCTTCCCGCCCTCAGCCATATAAAAAAAATCGGTCAACTGTTCGATATGAACAGAATATAATGATTCAAAATAAATAAATGAGTGAAAAAAAAATATTTTTTTATAAGGTTATGATTTATTTTATGTCAAATAAAATGCTAAAATGAAAAAAAATTCCAATAAAAATTCAACGGTATATAAGAAATAATGATCACCCCTAATGCCAACGTTTGCCGATTTGGTTAACACAAAGTTGAACAATGGTGTATATCGTGCACAGAAGGAAGAAGGAATGATAGGGAAACAAAAGAAAAATAAATTTCTACTTGCCGCGGCTGTGTGGCGTGTGTGATGAATGTGTCTGATTTGGATCCTCAGCGCGCACCACTTTAAATTTCGCTACACTCGCAAGCGCAACCGATGAAAAAGCACACTATTATTCGATGTGAAAAAAACACCTTTGTTGGATCGATTAATAACTTGTCCGATCTGCTTGCGAGTTGTCGAACCAATGATACCATGTGAAGCTTTGAAACATTTTAAAAATTATGATTGCGAGAAAATTTTTGCAAAATGTGGGTATCTTCACGGTGCCATATTTGACCCAAGCATTGGTTTGGGCCAAGACATGAAAACGTTTGGGTTTGAAATTTAATGTTACTGCCATTTACGGTACGGTTGATCTGTTTGCTTGATGATACTCAATAAAGAAATAAAATAAACCTTTGAATGTGCATTTTATTTATTCGATTAAAAATTCACCAACAATTAACATCATATGATCACAGGTGATCCACATCAACGCAATCTGTAACGGATTGAGCCAATTCTACTGAAAACTTGTTCTCTCTAGCAGATACTGAGCTATTCATAGCAGTAAGCATTGTATCATATTCATTTTGTTTTTCCTCAAGCATTGTAATTCGTTGGCCCATCACGGATGCTATGTTCATCAATTGACGATGATCGTCTTTCAGGTCTTGCAAGACCCTCACATATGCTTTGTTTACAGTCGATGCTACTTGAAAATCCAATCTCGCCTTTTCCAAAAGGACGTCACTGTGGACAGGAACTGTACTGAAAAGCCCAATGATATGCTGTGGTGGAGTCTGACTCATCAGATCATCTCGCATTGTCAACGGTTTGCTGCAAATCCAGTTAGCCCAACATCCCCAATTCACATCGTCGGCACTCAAATATTTGCCATGCCGTTTTTTCAAGTCTTCCTTTACATCATTCAGAGATCCAACCGATTCTGCACCTGCCCGGTCCACTGTTTTCGAACGTAGGAGTTGGCTTTCGACTTGATTCCACTTGTGAAGCGTTGATACAACATTGGAATATTTGTATAAAATTACTGACACATCCTTCGTCAGCCACGTCTGAAGCGTATGTCCGTCTACCAAGGAGGGAATGATGCTTCGCTTGCTGATTTTGTTGTGAAAGATCATAAATTTGTCACGGTCATCAAACGTAGGTGGATCCTCCCATTTGAGATCTCCTGACTCATCGGACGCATCCGGGAAAACAACACCACGATGAATAAACTTCAAACAAAATTGTCAAACTTTGCTCATAACGTCTTCTACACAACTTCCGGATACCATAATGTCTCCACAGCGTTCGAATGACTTCTGGTTTTTGAAATTCTTCTCGAATACAGTACCTTTGAACCGATACTGGTTGTCATTCTCCTTGGATCCGTGTAGTAGCTCGTCTAGCTCAGAATGAAAGGTATGATCTCGTATTTGTTTCTTGGATTTACCTGTCTTCCGCTACAATTGAACGAAATCCTTTCAATATCAATTGGTCAGAAAAGTAAAAAAAAATATTCTTACTCGCTTTGTTGAATGGCAAGCTCCTGGTCCGGACAGTGGGTCTGCTTGCGAATCATCATTACTTGGCTTTGCTGAATGAGAAGTTCCTGATTCGGAAAGAGGGTCTGCATGCGATTCATCATTGCTTGTCCTTTCGAGAGAGCTTTGATCTTGAGCTTCGTCAAAATATTCCACATCATAATCAATGGAATTATCATTGAACTGATACTCATCAGGATCCGGGGCATCCGGAGTTGGGTTCTTGGAGTCACTTTTGTCAGGGAGAGTTGTATCTGAAAATGAATTGTTTGGAATTGTATATTTCATTTTTCGTTCTATATTATTGTTGTCCTTTACCTTCAGAGATTGAGCTCAAAGACGAGACCTCAGTATCTAAGCCACCGCCTTCGGATCCATCCATCCTACGACGCTTACGACGGACTTTTTTCATTTCCGTTGTACAAAAAGAAGCAAACCTTGAAACAAACTCTTTTCAGCAACCGAAATGTGTTGATCGAAAAGTAAATTAAAACTAGCCAGCATTGACCAGGGGGAGTGTAGAAAAAAATCGTTTTCAGTGAGTATTTTTCTCCTTTCCTGACGGTTTGTTTACACTTTGAGTCAAAGTTCGACCACCTTCCTACAACAGAATGTAAACATCTGAATCAAATTTTTAGATTACACGGATGGCGAGAGTTGTGCAATTTTGACAGCCGTAAAGGGCCCCTGGATTTGACTGTGGTGACTAGGAGTCACTTAATAAATTGGCAGTATGACCGTATTTTTCAGTGGAAAAAGAGCGTTTTTAGTGTATCTGTAAAAATTAGTGACTTGAGTAGTTATTGCGCTTATATTTTGACAGCTTCCTCTGATGTTGGAAGATAATCGCCTTTCGCTGATATTTCTTGCAAGCTACAATATGGAAGTTTATTCTCTGCGCTTCCCTCCGGAATGTCATTCAACGCAGCTCGAAACAAATCATTCAGTTCCATATTGCAAACGATTGTTTTCTCAAGCACCAGATGTTTAATGGGCCTTTGTAAGTTAAAAGTAGAGAGTACAATACAGTGGTCACTTATATCAGGGAAAATTGTCTCGTTTACCACCGACGCAGATAAAGATTCAGAGCAGATTGTATGATCTAACACATTCTGGCTTGCAGGTCTCGTTATCATCGTGTTAGTCACAGTAAAATTATAGCAATTCAGTATGTTTTTATATTCATTGACAACAATACTTGTTGAATTATTGACCGGAATGTTCACATCTCCAATAATAGCACAATGCGATCCTCGATTGAAAGCACACATCGAATCAATCTTCTTGAAAAACGTCGAGAGATCATACGATGGGGGTCTGTACACGGCATGCAGATGAAAAGGGGATTCTCCGATATTCAATTTAACATACATATGATGAAATCCATTATGTTCCTCGTTGGCGAGCACATCAAAGTGAATTGCACTTCTGACGTACATGGCCAGGCCACCACCTTGGGAGTGAAGTCTACATGAGAAAATACTTCTATATCCGTCGATTCCATAAAGCCCACTGCGATCATCTTTCACCCATGTTTCTCCGATAACTATTACATCGATGTTTACACGACATAACGACAAAACTTCCTTAATTCTATCGAATTTGTCTAAGCAATTCATTCCTCTTACGTTGAACTGTAGTGTTTTAATTTGAAAACGTTTATTGTGCTGATTTGTATTTTTATTCAAAAGGTCATAAGATTCATAATAATAGTTAGCCATTCTTTATTTGTAGCAGAAATCAATAAGTGTTACTATTCACGTGGACAAATGGGAACGCTTCGTCGAAGGAACATGAGAAGACGAGCTCATTACTGATGAGTTTAAAGTTCGCTTGAAGGTTGCTCGAGCCAAGGACTGTAATTGCTGTTTGCTACCAATTTGTTCAACTGCTGCTCCATCGTGACGCTTCAGCAATATCTTTCCATTTCTGCCAGGTCGAACGTATTTGATATCTAAAGTAGTCTGGAAACCCTATGCTTCCTGCAACAAACTCCTACCATAATCCGTCAGCTCATCCCGAATAGTCACCGTCCGTTTCGAACCCACCAAAGATTCTGCAATCGATGATGCCAATAGTATACCTCGAGCTCGCTTCCGCTTAAATAATTCTTCTTTGTCTTGCTTGTTACGGAAAGTGACAAGAATGGGAGCTACCTGGTTTTTCGAAGCTTTCCCGAGCAGTCGTCTCACCTCACCGAAAGCAATTGGCTCAGAGAAATTACATTTCACAAGCTGACACATATTTGATATGAGGTCACCGGTGTTTTCATTGTCCACCAACGGAAGGTCCAAAACAATAGCATTATTCTCCTTCGACGCTTGATGTACCTTGTCCAGTTCCACCTCTAAACGGTCTACTGTTCCGACTAGTTGTTGGTACTTTTCCTTGGATTCGCAGATTTCGTTCTTATTATGCACGTTATCTGCTTTCAGGTTTCCCACATCCTCCTTGAGCATTTTAAATTCAGCTTGAATTGAGTCGAACTGTTCGGAAAGAAACACCTGGGACTGCTCTATGTGTTTGCTGGTAACAGCGATCTCGGTTATTTGCTTGCTTGTCTGTTCGAACATCCTCTGGAATTTTGCTGATTCTTGTCGGACTTCTTTTATTGACTGACCTAACACTCGGAGTTCTTTGACGATATCGTCGTTGTAGATCGGCTGTTGGTTGGTATTCGCTTGCATCTTAGTACAGTCAACCGAGCAGTAGAAAGGTTTGCTTTTGGTTTTCGAGACTGCATTTCCGTAAAGCTTTTTGCATCGAAAATGGGCTAGCTTCCCGCAGTATGCACATTCTATTAGGCGTGACAGAACATCTTCGGTCTTTTCACATACGTAGCACACACAATTTTCTGTATTATCAGACGACATGACGACTTTGCTTGTTCAGTGTTTTTTCCCACAACAGGATGCTGGTTGTTGACAAAACCAACAGATAAACACAAGTGCTGACAGGACCACAACAATGTCATCAATTGTTATCGTAGGTACGTAGATTTGTTTGTCGGAGATGGAAAGTTGGTGAGTGAAACTTGTCGGAGTGGACCGGACACAAAATGGTTTAAGCTAAGCGATAAAATACCTTTTAACAGCCAACTATGATCAATACTTCTTGATCCAACTATGAGGACCCCAGCTTCTCTTCCTTTTATCACTGTTTACGCAGGTTTCAAAACCGGTCAATTGAATTTACACGGTAAATTTCCTAATTTAGTGGACGTTTAATGAAACGTAGTTTATGTTTTAATCCAGAGTCGGATCGAGTCCACTCAGTCTGAGTGGCAAGCTCTAGAATACGCGTGACCACAGAGCAAGTCGGAGGAAATTTCATTGATGAAAAATTCCCCCGACCAGAACGGGAATCAAGCTCCCGGCATGTTAGGTGTGACGCTAACCACTCGGCCACGGGAGCAGGGTTGCCATAATAAAATCTGGTGTTTTTCTCAGAAAATCTGTATCGGAATCTGTATCAACCCGTTTATCGTTTGTCTATTATCAACCACCACAGCAAAGAAGTATACTAATATTATAATCTATGCAATAATGTATCAGTTCGAACTTTTTCTGAACGAATTTTATTCACACAACAAAACGGTGCCACTATGAATAAAAGATAACGGTTCTCAGTATAAACAAAAGTTGTCATCCATACTTGAGGAAAGGATTAATGGAAAAGTCCATGTATTGCGGCACTGTGTAGATGTAGAGAGCATTTTCCTGTATGTTAAAACAAGAAGATAAAAGTACGCCATACATGCCGAAATTCAATACAACCTTTGCGTTCAATAGGTTCAATCTTGAATCATAGTCTTAGCTCTACAGCAATTCCAAATTAAATCGACAAATGACAAAACATGAGTATTTTTGATTCGAATGAAGGTTTGTATTCCGTTTGGGTTGGAAGAAATATGAGTTTTCCACAGCAGTTGGGATTTTTTTTTGACTGAAGTGTAACTCAAAAACAATGAGTTGTATCGAAACTGCGTCTTAAAAAGTGTTATAGAGTATTGATGTTAAAATGTGAAAAAATGTACACTGAGAAAAAAAATTAGTACACCCTGGTTTTATTACGCGTTTTTTTACGAGGTTTTTGACGAGGTTTTTTAACGCGGATTTTCCAATTAACGCGGGTTTTTTTACTCGGATATTCCAATTAAGGCGGTTTTTACGCGTATTTTCAGATTACTGCGGTTTTTACGTACGTGAACGTACGTATTCCTCGCGTTAAAAAAAGAACCTAGGTGTACTCTTTTTTTATTCACAAAAAAAAAAACTTTAATTTGCAATATCTAAAATACATATTTTTTTAATCTTTTTTTAAATTTTTTCACATAAAATAGAAGTCATGTAGAAAATTTAAAAAATGTGTCCAAGATGATAAAACTATTTTTGATGAACTTTGTGGACCATCGGATTTTTATGAATTTTCGAAACTTCGAATTTTTGTATAGTAACAATCATTTTTAGCCACAAGGTCTGAATCCTGATGTGATTTAAAACAAAAAAAACACATTATCAATCTCATTCCAAATGCGGCCATTCTCGAGATATATGAAAAATAATATTTCTAATTTATTGTCTTTTTTATGAATTTATATTTTACTAGCTTACCCGGCAAACTTCGTCCAGCCCAAAATTTGTTTTTTGTTATCAATACCTTCAAACATTCACGTTTTCTTACCATGAGCAAGTTAATGGGTGCAATCGCAGAACTGTTCATTGATTGATCTTCTAATCGACCCCGTTGAATTTTCTTTTTTTCCTAGTATCCTAGTATTCCTACCAAAACTCATCATAATAATATCAGATTATTTTCAGACACAATTCTCGTTCAAGATTTTTCAACCACTTGCAAGTAACATGTTTCTCCGTTACATGGAATAAATGTTTTATACATAAAATATGATAGAATAAAGGCAGCCCTAAATCGGACAATTCCTGCCTCGAGTTCTGCTCTTATACATACAGATTTATTGGTATAGGTAGAAGAAGATATAGGAGTGCGTTTCATCACAGTAAAATCCATTTCCAGTTTCGAACAAAGATCAATTTCGCTAGCGCAAACATCAAATAAACTAACAGCACTTGTCACTATGTAATTGTAGAACATACGGGTATTTAATTTTCCGAATTTTCCCTTTTTCCTTCAGTTTTCCGAAAATTTTCAATTGTCATGTTTGGTTGGAATATTTTTGGTTGAAATATGTGTAATATTTTTATTGGACCCCTTCTCCATTCCCGAGGAGAGAGGGGTGTCATACCATCATAGAAACATTTTTCATACCCAAAAACCCTCGAAACTCGATGTTCTACAAAGTTCGTCAAAAAAATTTTTAGTACCATTGATTGGCATAGTTATTATGAATTTGACGACGTTGATGGTATGAAAAAAAATTCGCATTCACTGTGCTTTAGTAGGAGAAAGATAAACAGTGTTATTTATTAATTGTAAAGCTAGCCGATGACGCAGATTTTGCTTCTTTTTGCGTTAGATTGAACATGAGAAAGCAGTACTACACGCTACATATGAATGCCAAGATGAGTCTCATTCAGACTGATTCGAATGCTATATGAATTACATTGGTGAGTTGGGAAAAAATGAGATCAAGCCATAACTATTATTGAATCGTTATTTTTAAAAATCTGTAAATCTATTTGAAAACCAAAAAAATCTGTAATCTGTACCTACAGATTCATGGTTTCAAAAAGTCTGAAAAATCTGTATAAATACAGATTATTCTGTTGATATGGTAGCCCTGCACGGGAGCACCAACACACATTGTGATGTAGGCAAAAAAAACATTGGATTGAACCTCCTACAGGAACAAAAATGTAGATTTTGACCATTGTTTTGTTCGGCGATTTTTTGATTTTTTGTCATTTTCCCCTAATTGAAAAACGGAAAAAAATTCTTGAAGATTGGAGTGGCTGTGAAATGAACCGTTTATTATAGGTAAAGGGTGTGTCACATCAAATTGCATCACGGAAAAAACGCTGTAGAAATTCGCCCAGTAGACCGATCCCTTTGAAAATTTTAGACAGTAAAATAAAAACTATTAAACAACTTTTGGCATTTTCTTTTTATTCATACTTCGAGCCCAAGCCCGTATGCTCGCACCTTCCTCTTTACCCCGTCCATAAGGTTCTGTACAACGTCAGGTTGTATTTTTTTTTTTTGAACAGAAATCCATTTTCTCTTGAAGTCCGCCTCCGATTTGACAACTTTTGGGTTCTTCCGGAGGGCCTGCTTCATAATCGCCCAATATTTCTCTATTGGGCGAAGCTCCGGCGCGTTGGGCGGGTTCATTTCCTTTGGCACGAAGGTGACCCCGTTGGCTTCGTACCACTCCAACACGTCCTTTGAATAGTGGCACGAAGCGAGATCCGGCCAGAAGATGGTCGGGCCCTCGTGCTGCTTCAATAGGGGTAGTAAGCGCTTCTGTAAGCACTCCTAAAGGTAAACCTGCCCGTTTACCGTGCCGGTCATCACGAAGGGGGCGCTCCGCTTTCCACAAGAGCAGATCGCTTGCCACACCATGTACTTTTTGGCAAACTTGGATAGTTTCTGCTTGCGAATCTCCTCCGGAACGCTGAATTTGTCCTCTGCGGAGAAGAACAACAGGCCCGGCAGCTGACGAAAGTCCGCTTTGACGTAGGTTTCGTCGTCCATTACCAGGCAATGCGGCTTCGTCAGCATTTCGGTGCACAGCTTCCGGGCTCGCGTCTTCCCCACCATGTTTTGCATTTCGTCGCGGTTAGGAGTCTTCTGAACCTTGTTTGTACGCAGGCCCTCCCGCTGCTTGGTCCGCTGGACGAATGAACTTGACAAATTCAGCTTATTGGCGACATCCCGGACCGAACTTCTCGGATCACGTCTAAACTGCTTAACTACGCGCTTGTGATCTTTTTCAGTGACGGAGCATCCATTTTTTCCGTTCTTCACCTTCCGGTCGATGGTTAGGTTCTCGAAGTATCGTTTTAGTACTCTACTGACCGTGGATTGGACGATTCCCAGCATCTTACCGATGTCCCGATGTGACAACTCCGGATTCTCGAAATGAGTGCGCAGGATTAATTCACGACGCTCTTTTTCGTTCGACGACATTTTTCCAAATTTACGAAAAATTGACAGTAAAGCATGGCCAACGTGATCTATACACTCTTATCTGATTTTAAAGCGAAAGCTGAAGATATAATTCCTAAAAATTAAATTTCTACAGCGTTTTTTCCGTGATGCAATTTGATTTGACACACCCTTTACTCATAACCGTCGAACGAGTTGTAACGAACAAAAAACAAAACATAGCTTTTGACAGGAGGTTCAACTGTCACACTGAAAATGATTAATGAATATCAGTGCAACACATAACAGGGTGGAATAGGATCGGTAAACAAAAAAAATATATTGCAAGAACGAGTCTGCGTAATATGAATTTGAAATCCCTTAATTTTCATTTTCATAAATTTTTCGAAGATACTGCAAAACACAGCAGTGCAATTTTGTTTGATGGATCTACCGTGTTGATTTTCATGCTGATTTCATTTCATGCTGATTCAGACTGTTTACCGAGGTCCCCGAGGTGGCGTGATGATGTATGCTAATGTTCAGGATGCAGCGGATGGTTGCTTCGATGTTTATAATTCATATATCAGCTTCGTAGTTTTGTATTTGTACCTACTCACGAAACGATTGTTTTTGTTTTTTTTTAAAGTAAATTAGAGAAACACTCCACCACAAATTGTAAAAATAGTTAAAATTTCTGGCGATCCCTTGGAGTTCGTACCCTTACTGAATTTGTTATTTACTTAGTTGGCAATAAAATGTGACGAATTTCATGCCAACTCGACTGGCCGTTGGCAGCACCATCTCAGATAGTAGTGAAACGTTGTGGGTGTGAAGACATGGGTCATTTAAGCAACTTTGCATACTTGAAATATTCGAAAAATAATTAGACTACTGTTTGGAAAAAGCCAATTTTTTTTCTTAAGTTTTTACAAAAATTGAAAATTGAAAAATTTAGAAAAAAATACGTTTTTGAGAAAAATGAATTTTAATTTACAAAATAACTTTTTTGTCAGTGAGATTTTTTTCCAAAATATTTTTTTTGGTAATTTTTTGTGATAATTCAAACAATTTCCTACATTTCATCATTTAACAAGAATTTGTCTTTACACCCACAACGTTTCACTAATATCTGAGATGGTGCTGCCAACGGCCAGTCGAGTTGGCAATGAATTCGTCTAAAAGAATTTTAATGTCCAGTGAATCTGTTCACGAATCCAAACGGAGCTCCTATGAATAATAGGTACTCAGTATAAACGAAAGTTGTCACCCACGCTTAAGGAAAAGCAATAACGGAAAACTCTATCTATAGTGGCAAAGCGCATTGTTCTGTATGTTCAAACAGGAAGATAAAAGACGGAAGACGCCAAACTGAATATTTTTGTGATACATGCGGACACCTGAACTGCATTTTGTAGACTGTTTCGAAAGATATCATACTATTTATAGCATATATTTTTTTATATGGAAACAACACATTAAAATACATTGTTTAGTGAATACTTATCTTAAGTTTACATAAAAATTTTAAAAAAAATCTTGTTCATCTTTCATAATCTCACCAGTTATACATCGCTGCTTTTTCGAGTAAAAAAAAACAATACCGACCACAAAGGGTTATTATATGTTGACAATGTACCTCCGATAACACGAATCGCTCGTTAGACGAAAGAGAAAGTGAACAATCTACAAGTGCAGATCGAAGAGTTTATGGTTTAAGGGTTTTTTATACGTATAATTTTCATTAAGATGAAGTAAAATGTAAAAAAATCAGGAAAAATCAGGATCATTTCAGTAAAATCATATAAAAGGTTCTGGTCAATGATCGTGACGCAGGGTTTCGCGACATTTTTGTAGATAGCTCATTAAACGTAACATTTAAAGAGAGGGGTCTGGGAGGTTGAAAAAATCGATTTTTTTTTATTTTTGCATTTTTGGGAAGCTTCTGAGTCAATCGATATTTGATTTCGTTAAAAAGTTACAACCAAAAATTGTACGAAGTTTTAAACGCGTTTTTCTTGAAACCATGTTATTTTCAGCTGGTGTTATTGATATCACCGAATCAATTCGACCGATTTGGCTGAATTTTTTTTTGTCGTTTTAAGATATTTCTTTTGTCGATTTTTTATGAACGATTTTTCATGAAAAACATCTCATTTTTAACAAAAATGGCCGCCAATTTGTCAATTTTTCGAAATTTTCTGTGTAACGCTCTAGGTATTGTCCTTTAGTTTCAAAATATTCAATGGGATTCGTTCTGCGACACCCCGTTACTTCAGAACCGATACCACTAGCAAGGTACCAATTTTCAGACAGCAGCTATGCATCCAGCTATCAATAGTGTAATCATTATTATTCATGCACACAAAAAATGGAAAATACATCTCCAGATATACCTTAAACAATAACCAATATACTCGATCATTACACTTGATTCCTACTATCCGAAAAACAAAAGTCAAAAATTCATTAATTTTCGACCTTTCAGACAGGGGTTCCCCCTTAAAACAAATCTGGATCATTAAATTATCTTTAGTTGTTTTTTTTTATCGGAATCCGAAATTGTTCCATTTTTTACGCTACAACTTTTCTAATGCTGTTCATTTATTTAATTTTGTAATAGATACATTTTGATGTACGAAGAAGAACTGAACTTCTGAACACTGCATTCTTTTTTGACGTGGGACTTCGTCTAACCGAAAAATATTTGGGGGGTAAAATTAAAACCTAAACACAGAACATGCAGGAAATAATGAAAGATTCCGAATGCTTATAACTCGAACATTTCTCACTGGATCGGAAAGATGTTTGCATCAATTGATAGGGAGTTTTTCTACACTTCTATCGCAATTAATAAAATGTTATTTTTCATTAGATAAACCAATTGAATAACTGTAAAATGTTGAGCGTTATCTAAACGCCCTAACTGCTTCGTTTTGATTGGCCCGATTTACGGTTTCCTCAACACAGCCATCATAATCAAGCAGCCTTGGGGAAATCGGCATTGCAAATACATGGAGGTATGGGGACTTTTGTTCTCGCCGAAAAGTGTTCCCTAACACAGACTTCAAAACCAAGCAGTGTTGGAGAAATCGGCATTACAAGTACACGAAAGTCGGGGGTATTTTTGATCCGACTGAAATGTGTCTCCCCAACACAGACTTCTAAACCAAGGTGTCTGGGGAAATGGGCTTTGCAAATAAATGCAAAATGCGAGTACTTTTGTACTCGCTTGTCTTTGTGCAGACTAGAATTTTGTTGATTAATGCAAGGCGGGGGTACTTCTGCATCCGTATGTTTTTCGACGTAGAACTACGTCTTTCAGGAAGGGTACCAAATCAGAAAACAGGTCACGTTTTTATGAAATAAAGTTAACGTTAATAACTATTTTCACTGTGAACGAATTCTCATGATTTCCAATCGAATCGGAAAAACTATAAGATTTGTTTGATATGC
This sequence comes from Toxorhynchites rutilus septentrionalis, assembly GCF_029784135.1. Taxonomy (NCBI): domain Eukaryota; kingdom Metazoa; phylum Arthropoda; class Insecta; order Diptera; family Culicidae; genus Toxorhynchites; species Toxorhynchites rutilus. Next base: position 60,118,166 of record NC_073745.1, read on the forward strand.
TATATATTAAAATTTGCTAATCTCTAAGCGGTTTAAATTCATGAAAACTGGAAGAACTTCCTTTTCCCATACATTTGTTCTGCAGATTTGAGTGTTGACCGTACCTGTATTTCGAATGCTTATAACTCGAACATTTCTCAACAGATCGGAAAGATGTTTGCATCAATTGATAGGAAATATTTCTACGCGTCTACGCGAGATAAACAATTGAATAACTGTAAAATGTCAAGCGTTATTTAAACGCCCCAACTGCCAAGTTTCGATTGACCCGATTTACGGTTTCCCCAACACAGACTTCAAAATCAATGTATCTGTGGAAATCCGCTTTGCAAATATACATGCAAGTCGGGGTATTTTTTGATGTTGAGTACTTCTGTACTCGCTTGTCGTTGTGCAGACCGGAATATGTTTCCCTAAAAGGTACTTTTAAACTGAGAATCCAGGGAAAATCGTCATTTCAGATACTAAAGGTGAATGAACTTTCGCGGTTGGGAAACTACGAAAACATGCGATGTGCAATATTTTCAGAGGGAAATGTAAAATACAATGAACGTCTGACAATTCTTCCATTCACATATTTTGGTAGTCCTAGGCATCATATCAAACGTAAAAGAACGTTCATCCAATTTATTTGTAACGAAGAACATAATCTATTACAAAAATTTCGAAATACTAAAATAATATTCGAAGTGGTAAACAAGTGGATTGCATAATAGAATTACGTAGTTCTACGTCGAAAATATGCGGTCGTGTCCTAGATACAACCCCTTACAATTTTTTTTGTTTTGCACTCCGAAAATTATTTTCTCAACACAGATTACAAAAACGGGTACGAACACAACGTTTTGGCTCGGTTATTCAAGATTGTATTGAAGGATATGCCTTCATATCTTCTGCTCACTGAATTTCTACGCATCTCATTTGATGATTAGGCAAAATGTTGACCATTTGCTGCGATAACGCCTATTGATTAAACAATATGCGTTCGACGTACGAACGTCAAAATCGAAACTGAGTGCCTGAAGTTCATCAAATCAAGCAAATTCGCGATTCGAGAAGTACGTACACTTGAGAGATGCAAACTTCAAAGGGATGTAAAATAAAATAATCGTTTGATAATTCTTCTGTTCACATATTTTGTCCAAATATACACCAAACGTAAAAGGACTGTCATTAAATTTACTTGTAATGAAGAAACTTAGTCTATCACAGTGCATGAAACATGGCATTTATCCAATCTCTTTACTCACAAAGCAAATATATTGAATTCGGAAATTGTTTCAATCAATCAACAATTTAATCAATACAAGCAAATGATTGCTAAGCTAAGGTAGTCCGACATAAACCTTGCGGTTATATCCTAGATATAACCCACCCATTTTTTTTTTTGACGTAGAACTACGTCTTTCAGGAAGGGTGCCAAATCAGAAAACAGGTCACGTTTTTGCGAAATAAAGTTAACGTCAATAACTATTTTCACAGCGAACGAATTCTGATACTTTGCACACCAATGGAATCGGGAATTCTCTAAGATTCGTTTGAATTCTCTAAGATTCGTTTGATACAGTTCAATCCACTAATGTCTAAACAGTTTTAATTATTGAAAACTGGAAGCATTTTCATTTTCCCATACATTTGTTCTGCCGATTTGTGTGCATTCCCGAACAGAGCGGTCAATAACGAGCAACATATTTACATATTTGGTTTAAATGAGCCATCCGCTATTTGAAGCCACACCTCTTCTCGTTTGTTGATCATCGAAGCAACATGGTTACCGCAGAGTGTCGAGCGGGAGAAGATTGTTTTCTTGTCGGGTGAAGGAGGAGTATGGAATAGAGTTTCTTTCCACAAGGGCCCTTCTCAGGGCTAGAGGCGGAAACCAAAAATAGACTAGAATGAAAACACAGAAGCGAGTGAGCTAGCATAAAACAACGAGCGGATATCATTAAGCCTAATGCTGATTTCACACACATACACACACAGCTCGATACAAGGAGGGGTCGCTACGATACAAGTCGACAGTGGACGCTATTCGGACAGTTATCGAGAAAGCTCAGGTCTCGCTTAAACAAAAACGAAGAGGCGACCGTTACTGCGCGGTGATTTTGATTGACGTGAAGAACGCCTTCAATAGTGCCAGCTGGGAGGCCATCGCCGAGGCGCTACACAGATTGAAGGTCCCTAGCTACCTGTACAGGATACTGAGGAGTTATTTCCAGAATCGGATCCTGGTATACAACACAGACAGGGGACAGATAGTGAAGAATATCTCGGCGGGAGTTCCACAAGGTTCCATCCTAGGTCCTACGCTTTGGAACACGATGTACGACGGTGTTCTAAGGCTGAAGCTACCCAGAGGTGTGGAGATCGTGGACTTCGCGGACGACATCGTAACAACGGTAATCGGCGAGACGCTTCAGGAGGTGGAAATGTTGGCGACTGAGGCTGTAGACATGATCGGTAGTTGGATGGACAGCGTAAAGCTCCAGATGGCACATCACAAAACCGAGGTGCTGTTAGTGAGCAATCGTAAGGCAGTGCTGCGGGCAGAGGTATCGGTCGGAGGACATACCATCGTTTCGAAGCGGGCGGTGAAGTACCTCGGAGTCATGATCGACGACCGGCTGAACTTCAACCAGCACGTCGACTATGCATGTGGGAAGGCGTCAAAGGCCATCAACGTGGTGGCGAGGATCATGCCAAATAGCTTTGGCCCAATCAGCAGCAAGAGGCGTCTCTTGGCAAGCGTATCTTCGTCGATACTGAGGTATGGTGGCCCTGCCTGGTTGGCGGCTCTGGAAACCCACCGAAATCGGAGGAAGCTGAACAGCACATTCCGACTCATGGCCATGCGAGTCGTAAGTGCTTATAGGACCATTTCGACAGAAGCTGTGTGTGTAATCGCCGGAATGATTCCCATCTGCATCACTCTGGCGGAAGATAGCGAGTGCTACAAGCGACGGGAAAGCAGAGGTATCCGGAAATTGATGAGAGCGGAGTCGTTGGACAAATGGCAGTATGAATGGGATACGGCAGAACATGGTAGATGGACGTACAGGCTGATACCGGTACTTTCGACCTGGTTGAACAGGAAACACGGTGAAGTTTTACTTGACGCAGTTTCTGTCTGGGCATGGCTGTTTCAGGCAATATCTACACCGGTTCGGGCACGCAGTTTCACCCCTCTGTCCGGAGTGTGGAGATATGGAGGAAACACCGGAGCACGTCGTTTTTGTCTGTCCCAGGTTCACCGAAAGGCGCGAGGGGCTGCCTGCACTTCATGTCGGGAATATTGTGGAGGAGATGTGTCGCGACGAGATGATCTGGAATGCCGTGAGCAGTGCAATCACACAAATCATGTCGGAGCTGCAGCGAAGGTGGAGGGCTGACCAAAGTGCTGACAACGTCCGACGGTGAAAGGTGAACAACGGCGACGACTGTTGCAAGAGATGGTACCTCACGAGAGTAGCTGTGACGGGGTGCGCGTTGTGTTGGAGGGCACCACCTAGTCGGCTCTCCGCTGGGAAGAGAAATCCTGCGAGGGTGACTGTGACGGGGCGCGCGTCAAGTTGGAGGGCGCTTCCTAATCGGTGCACGTCTTGACAGGTAAACGGATGCCGATTTAATAACTACGACGGAGTGAGTGTCAAGGAGGGCGTCTTCAAACTGGTGTATACCCCACGAGAGCTGCTGTGATGGAGTGCGCGTCATGTTGGAGGGCACTACCTAATCGGCGCTCCGTTGGGAAGAGAAATCCTGCGAGGGTGACTGTGACGGGGCGCGCGTCAAGTTGGAGGGCGCTTCCTAATCGGTTCACGTCTCGACAGGTGAGAAACCCCGCGAGGGTGGCTGTGACGGGTTGCGCGTCAAGTTGGAGGGCAATTCCTAATCGGTTCACGTCTCGACGGGTAAATTCAAAATGCCTGCGAAGAGGACATCAGCGCAGTGGAATTAATAACGAATGGAAAGAAAAAAATATTGAGAAAAAGGAAAGGACAACGCTAGTTAGCGTTGAAAACTCGAGAAGTGCATGAGCACAGCCGCCCCCTGAAGTAGTCGCCTAGATGTGGTCCCAGGGGGAATAAGGCAACGAGTAGAGGGCTTGGTTTTTGTGGGTGCGATCCCCACTCGACGTCTGGGTTAACCCTTCCCAGGTAAGGCTGGTAGAGCGTTCCTCACCTCTTTAAAAAAAAAAAAAAAAAAACAAGGAGGGGGAGCCCTCGGTATCAAGGTGTGGGACGACAAAGAAGAACAGCATACGAGAATTTTTTGTGCTAGTACGGATATGGAAGATTATCCAGAATTTTGAAATAAAGATATACACTGCATTTATTTAGATGAACGTATATTCCATGAAAGTTTGCTTTCAAATACCAGCAGGGTAACATTACTGTTGCATGTTGTGGGGAGCCCTACGGAGGGAAACGAGGGAACAAATGGAACACAGTGCGTTCATATAGTTCTCCTCGTAGCACAGAACACAGAGATCCCCATACGGCGTGGCAACACAATATAACACTCCTGAAGGCAGGAGGCAGAATATCCTTTCACTGAGTCCCACAACGAAGCGCCGATGGAGCGAGCGAAAGAGAAGGCATCTCGAGCGATAAAAGGCCAAAAGGCGAACGGCGGTGAAGAAAAGAGCTGAAATGTTTCTCTGAGACCTGAAAGCGTACCTCGGATAACAGAGCAACAACAACAACAACAACAACAACAACAATAATAAAAGCACAAAACAGGAGAATGCAAAGAAAGCACAAGAAAAGAGAGAATACCTTTCACAACACGCACACAAAGCGGTCTCGCACAACCGGACTAAAATGTAGCTATTTTCTTTTATCCAATTAGAATTCATCGTTTGTTACACTGACACAGCCAGCCGAGCCAAACCTTCTGTCCGTGGGAGACTCCCTTCGCCAGGCGGCGGAAGTGAGACGGAAAACCTGGGAAGGAACAGTCCAACAAAAGAAAACATATGATACCACCTTTTGGTAGCTGACGCCGGTGGGTGCACTGTTGCCACATTTCAATTTCTGATTCGAATTTCCCCTCTCGGGACAAAGTCGAGGGATCTCACGCAAACATGCATGAGCAGGCATCGATAGGCACTTGTCCTGATCTCAAAACCCAAACAGCCGTTCCCTTCGTTCGTTCGTTCGCTTGCAATATGTATTTGACGGCGTCTTCTCACCCGCCACTATCTATGGTGGTCTCTTTCCCGCCACCGACCAGCAGCCATTGAACGTGACTCTTCTACGCCCGCCGAGAAGCCAACGCCCCCTCCTTGGTGAAGGTTTTTTTTCGGGTATGTACTTGGAAACGTCGAGCGTCGAGTGTAACCAATGGGGGGCCGATTGCGCGCATGCTCGAGTTCCCCCGCTGGGGCCGTTCGAAGCTCTCCTTCTCTCTCGGCCGAAGACCGTTGATGCGAAATTCGTGAAGCCAAGAAGGGCCAAGAACTGGGTACTTGGGAGCGAGCGCGCACACACCCGATCTCGCGAGGATCCTCTCAGCTGTGACTCGCGACCGACTCGACTCGTCTGGTTGTGTGGGTGCCCAGTGAAACAGGTTCCACCAGGTTCCTCTCCGTTCGCTCTCGCTCGGGTGTTCCCCACGAGCGTCATATCCCCTCGGCTCCACCGGGCCGATCCGAACGGCTTCTTCTCGGTGCGCTGGTAGTTATATTGTTGTTGTTGTAAACAAGTATCGTGAAATGTCAGTTACGTCGAAGGTTTTTGCAAGTTTGGATGTTTTATTATCAATTATACAAACATACAGTGGCAGAACGGGAATTTTTGTGCAGCTTTGTGGGTAAAATATAACAAATAAATCACTTAATTAGCATTCCGAGTTATCGGTCGCCAGGTGTGTTGTGTGCGATGATGTCGCGCCAAGTGTTCCCATTGTGACACTTTCCCAAGCCCTCGAGGGTCTCGATGATCCCACGGGGTCATTGGTGGCATTAACCTTATCGAAGAGAGAAAATATCTTAAAAAATAACAACGAAATTGAAGTGCAGTAAGTGTGAAGAAAGCGAAAATAAATATTTTCCACCCGACGCTCGGCGGATTGTGTCGGTCGCCTGTGTAGCGAGTGGCAGATAAAAAAAATATCTCGAGTGACAAGTTGCGCCGAAAGCAATCGGGTACATCACGTGAGTGTGACTACCGACGCTAGCCGCCCACCCGCCGGTGCCCGTCGACGCCTCCAGCTAAAGTGTAGTAGTTGTGACGCATCCTAGAAGGGAAGAAGAAAAAAAAAAGTTCGATTGTGCAAAAGTGACACACCGCAAGATAATTTGCTAATAAATATCACAGTAACACGTCAGCACTTACTCCCTTTCCGCCCTCCGTCAGACAGATCGGATGAAGTAACCGAAGCAGCATTAGCAGCAGCAGTGACATCTTCAGTTGAGCAACGTCAACGCGGAGACAACAAAAAACGTAGGCAATTTTGAATCGTTAAACATCTTTGAAGCGCAGTATGCCTTCCGATCTTTTTACTTTTTTTTCATCAAACATTCTGAGATGTGTTTTTTGTTGTGCGATAGAAGCTTAATAACCGTGGCGACGCGCGAGCTGCCGCCGTTGATCGCGCCTCTGTCACCGAATGGCTCTGATGGCTGATTTTGATTATGATGTTAATTTGCATATTTTTAGTGGTTTGGTCGTCGTCGCATACACGGGAGGGATGCCGCTTCCGTCGCAACCGATGCCCCGTGAAGGTGTTCGGTTGGGCGCTTGGGTTGGATTACTTCGACGGGTGGCGACGGGTCTTCTGCCGTTGCCTCTTCCTCTTGCCATTGTTCGCTCTGTATGTTTATTCACATCAATTCGGGGGATGCTTCCTGAGAAAACGGTTTGTCAAAATAACTGCGAGACGATTGATAAGCACAAGTCTTGGTCCATGGAATGCGGAAGGGGAAACCGGGCGACTGTGGTGGCAGGTTTTGTGTGGTTTTTGATGAAGATGAAGGGTGTTTGGTTGATGTTAGACATTTCAGGGAAGAAATGCTTCAGTGGTTCACTGATTGAATTGCATAATTATCATAACCATGTGAAGCACACTAAAACTCGGCGGACACTGTTCTAATTATTTTTAGAAACAACATTTTGAATGTAAGTTAAAAATTTCCTTTGTGAGTATTGATGTATCCTCAATTATTTTAAACTTTTTTAGATTCAATATTCAAATCAGACAAATCAGAGACTACATGGACTGAAAAGTCGCGGGATTTTCTATGTAAACAATCGGTTTTTGGGCAAAGCTGAATTTATTCCTCAACATAGTTTCCTTCGAGTGCAATACACTTGGTATAGCGAGTTTCCATCATTTCAATTCCCTTTTTGAAGCACGAAACGCCTAAGTTATCGAAATATGCCTCAGTGCCACTCTGCAGACTGACTATTGGACTCAGGAGAGTGGTAATCAGAGATGCCAACCTTCCTGATATTTCAGGATTTCCCAGACTTTTTAGCGCGCTCCCTGATATCCTGACGAACACTCAATTTATCTTGATTTTTCAGAAATGATCCTGATTTTTGTACTTTTTAAATTATTCGTAATACATATACAGGTCGGACTCGATTATCCGGAGTATTGATTTTTTTTTCACTCCGGATAATCGAATCCTCCGGATGATCGAGTCAAAACAATTTTTTTTCTTTATTTGTTTTTTTACATGTATTTTTCGTTCTTTGAAAATAAAAGAGGAATTTTTGATTCATCCACTTAAAGTCAGACAACACCTTTCTCACATGAAAATAAATTATCCAGATTCTCTCAGAAGGTGATAGACGATCATATTTGATGAAAAAAATCCTCCTACGCATATGTTCGAATTTCAACAATGACAGAGTTACAGAATTTTTTTTTTGTTTCGGACTATGTTGCTTCAAGCTGGCTCTACATTGAAAAATACGCTACGGAAGACGATTATGATGCTTTCATTTGAAAGATGAGAAAATTTAGCACAGGATATAGTAGTTGAACAACTAAATTAGTACATTTTATTAACATTTTGGAAGTGAAACACTTAAAAGATAATAATTTTTAATGTGTTATTAGTAATTTTATCCTAAAAATTTATATTTAACTAGATTGTTTCTTTTCCGCTCCAAAATTTGTTCTTTGACGCACAAGTTCTATCTTTCTTAATTTGGCTGCTGTATCGATATAAACAATTCCTGGTGAAATATCAAGCAAAATTATCAAAAATCACGATTTTTACCCCACTGTACATGTAGTAGCCACTTAAACTGCACCTTAACATTGAAAGGTTACATTTCTTCATGAAATAAGCCATATTTGAAATATAAAGAAACAATTTTTTCCAAACTGAATATAATCGAGTTCAAAATTGTATATAATCGAATCACATGTAATCGAGTCTGTATATAATCGAGTCCGACCTGTACTGTATTCTATTAGTCAAATCATTTCATTTGATACCAATATTGAGGGGATTGCAAAAAATACATGGTCGACCATTTTGTGGCAGCGACCTTTTTGAATTTATGTTGTTCATAGTGTAGTGTATTCTCCAAGTCAAGCCATTCAGCTATTTTTTTGCGGCGGCCAAATTGAATTTTACCAGATCATGGAATACGCACTTTTATAATGACAGTAGAATTAAATGTATGTTCCAAATTTTAGATCAACCATTCAACAGGACGGGGTCAATTTTCTATCAATGTGGGACAACCCAACAAACATTTAAACATACATAGGAACAGGTCAAGCTGAATGAAACCATTCATAATGTAATTAGTTGTTTTTGGACTGCGGCTTTCTTGAAATTGGATTTTTCATTATCTGCTATGTTCTACTAGTCGAGAACTTTCTTTTGAAGTCAATCCCTTCCATTTGATACCTATATTGATGGAGTTCTGAGAAAATATGCAATCCGCCATTTTGTAGTGGCCGCCATCTAGGATTTGCATTTTTCACAAATAACTGCATTCTACTAGTCAAGCCCTTTCTTTTGATATCCATATTAGCTATTCAATATAGAATTATTATACAACTTATTCAAAATTTCCGAAAATCAAAAATAAAATACTCCGGATAATCGAGTCTAATATTCCGGATAATCGAACCCCGGATAATCGAGTCTCCGGATAATCGAGTCCGACCTGTACTGGATTCCATGTCAAAGTTTTCTGTCATGATAGTTCTCCGGTCGCACTTGTATACATCTTACATTAAGTTAAATTCTCTAGACGCAAAGCTGTATTTATTTTTGACGTAGGACTACGTCTTTCATTTCTATACCGGGGTGTAAAATCAAAGTTTCGAAACCGAAAGCGTTACGCCGGAGACCGAGATTTTGAGCGTTAATACCTCCTAAACAACTGAACGAAATGGTATGATAAATACTTCATTCGAATGATAAAATGTCTACGCGTTCTATACTTGTTACTTTTTGATCCAAAAACTTGTTTCAATAGCCTTAAAATTCAGGCTCAAAACAGGCTATTGAAATCACCAATCGGTATATAAGCGAGCGCCGCTCGGAAATTAACTCAGTTGTAATTGAACAGCGATTGAGGTACCATCGCAGGAATGAATGGATGTTTCCCTAACACAGACTTCAAAACCATGGAGCCTGAGGAAATCGGCATTGCAAAATAGATGCAAGCAGCGGGTATTTTTGTACTCGTTTGCGCTTCTGAAAATCGGAATGTTTCCCTAACACAGACTTCAAAACCACGAAACCTGGGGAAATTGGCATTGCAAATGAGATGCAAGCTGCGAGTACATAAACACAGTTTTTCCAACACAGATTCCGAAACCAAAAAGTTGGGAAAATCGGCATTCCAAATCTCGGCAGTACTTTCTATACCCCCATGCATTTTTACACTCCGGAATGACATTGCTTACACGGTCTACAAAAGCGGGTAGAAATACAACGCATTGGCTCGGTTATTCAGGACTGCATGCCTCTTCATGTCGCCAGCTCACTGAACTTCTTCGCATACCGTTAGATGATTAGGCAAAATGTTGATAACTATTTGCGGCGATAACCACTACTATAATACATGAATTGACCTAAATAGGGATTTGTTTGCAATTGAATTTGTAAATTGTTTCATTCATTCACTAGTTCAATCAATAATTTAATCAATAGTTTAATCAATAATTTACCCAATGAGGAACATTCGAAGTGCGATTATTGCTAATTGAAAAATCACAAATGATTACCAACGGCAGTCCTACGTCAACCTTGCGGTTATATCATAGGTATAACCCCTCCACCGTTTTTTATCTCTACCCTCAATTGTTTCGTGGCTTTCAAAACAGTGCTAGAAAGTTTCATTAAGCCAGATTGTCTAACGAATTTATGAAATAACAACGAGATTAAGTTTGAAGAACAACATTGCCTTATTGAGGATCAGAGGTGAACCAACCTTATATATATATATATATATATATATATATATATATATATATATATATATATATATATATATATATATATATATATATATATATATATATATATATATATATATATATATATATATATATATATATATATATAATTAGTCTGAATGCCTTTGGGAGTGATTTGTCACGTTTCCCCGCTTTTGGAATGAAAACTACTTTAACAAGTCTTCATATCAAAAGAATGTGCTCTAGTATCAGGCTTGCCTTGAAAATCTCGATAAAAGGTATAATTAATTTAGATTCTCCATTTTGAATCAGGGCTGAAAAAATCCCATCTGCACCTGCAGATTTGTGAGGTAGAAAGGATCTCACCGCGTTTACTACTCTGAAAGTGAGTCTTCGTCAGTAAGTCTAGTACGTCTGAGGGAGTTTTTGTAAACGAACCGTCGTCCTTTTTAAGGGAACCTAGCCCGTTTGAGTGGTCCAGAGTCTTATTGTAAGAGAATTAATAAGCATGGTATAAATCCTCGCATAAGCGGAAATGCTAGTGTTTCGCCTAACCTTTTGATCGTATATCTTTTTTACGAAAAACCTACAGCATCACTACAGTCAATTGCAGAGAAATCAATATTCAAATTTTCACTGAATTCATCGTCCTTTGTTTGGAATGAATCTTTACTCAACAAATGAGGGAAGAATATCAGAAGTGGAAGACTAGTTTAATTTTTCCTAATTTTTATGATATTAAGTACGGTTATAGATATATTCACAATAGTCCCATCATTAAAGCTGATTAACGAAAAAATTACATATAATTTTTTTTTATATTGACTGTGGATTTAAATTTTTTCCCTTGAGTAATTTTACACTCTGAAACGTATTCCTACATTAATAACTCTGGGGATACATCTACATACACATTATCCTCAATATTTTTTTCTTTCTTTATTAAAGGGATTTTCAGGGGAATATATATATATAAAAGAGTTTTTCCCACGTACGTATAACTCATCATCACGGGAGAACGGCTGATCGGATCTACGTCGTCCATATATTTTGTGAATTTGTCTTCGCCCAAATTAGAATGATAGAGTACTTTGGAAAATATTTGAGATGATTGGAAAAATTCGGAAAAAATGACAATGCATATCTTCTTCTACATATATAAAAAAATCTCGTGTCACGATGTTCGTGGTCGAACTCCTCCGAAACGGCTCGACCGATTTTAATAATATTATACTCAAAAAAATTGCTTGGTATGAGAATAGGTCGTAAACTATATATGATACCGCTAGGACACCGTTTACTTTATATTTAATACCGATTAGGGTCGTTCTATGTAAAAAAAATCTGGATAATTTTGTTTTTGTATTTTTTGCATAAATTTGGCTTAAAAAAATACATATATCCATACATAACCAATTTTCACCCCTATCTCCTATTTTCAATCGCGATATTTGTATTTTTTTCTCTATTATAGTGACTTTCAGCACATTTCGGCTGGTTCGTCACTTTAACTTCCATTTTTGGAAGAATGTCGGGAGTGAGAATTGAACTCGTGATCTCTGCGTGAGAGGTATGGATGTTACCACTACGCCAGATCGCCTCCACTATATTTGTATTTTGATATAAAGAATACCAAACAATTGATCCGTCGTTCGTTTTTAAAACAAGACGAATTTATTTACGTTGTTAAATACCAGATGGCACTTCTTCCTCTTCATCGAACATTCACCCCACACATACGCAAGTAACCTCAATTCGACTAGAGCTAGGCGCATCGCCGACGAGCTGGAAGCGTTTTTGGATGAGCACAATGAATTATTGAAATTATTCTAATCACACACACATGCTCGGAATGCCAAATAACAATCACGTCATTGTCATCAATCCTGATAAAAAAAAAGCGGCACGTGTGTAGATCCAACGCACCACAGTTACTTTGATCATCAAGAACATCATTACTCATTTTGAATTGATATATTCAAACGTGTGTTTGGAGGAGACGAAACAAACAAGAGAGTGCGCTCCATAGATTCTTATGTGTGTCGTATGATGAATTGGCACAGTCAGGAGAACGTCATTCTACGATGTCTTGAGCTGTGCCATAAATCCATGATCAACATATACGCAAAGGTAGAGAGCGAACGACTGCGATTCCTATGACACAACCAACAGAATGCATTCACTAGCGACAAGCTGTCATGAGCAACGCCGACACAGCCTTTGTTCAAACGACAGCAAGTGTGTTCAAACAAAAGAAACGATGTCTTTCTTCTTCTTCTTCAATGGCACTAACGTTCCTAGAAGAAACTTCGCCGTCTCAACGTAGTATTACTTGCGTCATTTTTATTAGTACTTAGTTGAGATTTCTATGCCAAATAACCCGCCTTGAATGCATTCTGAGTGGCAAGCTCTAGAATACGCGTGATCACAGTGCAAGTCGGAGGAAATTTCTTTGACGAAAAATTCCCCCGACCAGAACGGGAATCGAACCCGAACACCCGGAATGTTAGTTATGACGCTAACCACTCGGCCACGGGAGCACAAACGATGTCTTTAGTTAGCTCTATTACTGAATTACACGTTTTCCGTTCAACATGTTGCTGGACGTATTCGATCGAATCAGAATTACCTGGACGAATCGCAACTCATGTTCAATCGAGTTGTGCAATTGTGGCAGCCTTGCCATGCAATTCGACATTGAGCTATTTCTGTGAAGCGAAAATGGTATTGAATTCTCGGGTGAAATAAACACGCTTTTAGAACAAAAAATATAAATGAAAAAACGACTGTTCGCAACCGACAGCGCGAATGTTGAGCAAGTGTGAAATGCAATAGATTCCCTATTCCACTCCGATCCTCATCCCCATCCAAATCACTCCTTCCAAATCAGAATGCAATGTGTGGTGTACAACACAACGGCAGACATCAGCAAATACCAACTTTGAGCATAACGCATACAAAATATGTGCATAAAATCGATCAATATCAACACCACATTCGCCATTCCATATCTAACCTCCAAGTGTGATAGTCCACGATTCCAATTCCAACGTGTAACCGTGAAGCATCGCAATAAATCAAGTTTTGTGTTAATACTATCTTAACCATGTGTTTTATTCTTCAACAAGCCACATCCAAACGGCTTGGGCTACCATAAAACCAAAGTGCAACGAGTATTCAGATTCCCGATCCATCAAAATCTAGCCCTCCTTCAGCCGAAGGATCCGCCATCTCAATGGTGTGATTCACCAAGGACTCTACGGAAAAAAATGAGGATAGTCTCTAATGTGTGTTCTGTGTAACAGGAAAACACATTCACAAATTGTCTTCGATGATGATTCCATATTACGGATAAAGTTTTGGCGAAAAGGCTTGGCATACAAGTGAAACACAAAAAAATTTCTAAAAAAATTTCGAAATTTCTCGAGAATTCATCAAGCAAATGAAACGAAATTTTCCGTGTGGAGGTTTTAGGGTGCAATAAATGATTCTATGGTGGTTAGATACCCTTCCCCCTCTCTTAAGGTGGGTTGCCATACAATTGAAACACAAATAGTAAGAAAACGTGGATGTGATAACGAAAAATAAATTTTGGGCAGAACGAAGTTTGCCGGGTCAGCTAGTGAATACATAAAATCTGTATTCATGTCCAAATTCCCATTATTTAAATACCAGTTCGCCTACCAATCAGGCAAATCCACAGTAACAGCGCTACACACGCTTGTAACACAAATTGAAAAATCTCTCTCGTCAAAAGAAACCGCTCTATGCGCGTTTCTTGACATCGAAGGTGCCTTTGATAATGCGTCTTATCTATCAGTAGCACAAGCTATGAGAAAAAGACACTTCGATAACTGCATAGTCCAATGGATCCAGGGCATGCTCACACATAGACGAATCACCTCGGAACTGGGTGGGCCGTCAAAGTCTGTGATTGCAACAAAGGGTTGCCCACAAGGAGGTCTCTCCTTTGGACACAAATAGTTGACGACCTTCTGATATGTTTAGAGGTAGAAGGATTCGAAGTTGTGGGCTTTGCCGATGATCTAGTCATAGTGGTACGTGGCAAGTATTATCGAGCAGAATGCAGATGGCCTTAAACTTTACACAATCTTGGTGTATCACAGAAGGTTTGAGCGATTTATGCTCAAAACAACAATTATTCCTTTCACCAAAAAGAAAAAAACCGCATCTGCATTCTTTACATCTTGGGGGAGAAGAAATAAACAGCAGCGCTTCAGTAAAATACCTAGGTGTTATCTTAGATGCTAAACTAAACTGGAACGCGCACTTAGATTCAATAATCAGCAAGGCCAACTCAGCCCTATGGGCATGCTCTAGAATGATAGGAAGAACATGGGGCCTTAAACCAAAAATGGTTATGTGGGTTTACACTGCAATTGTGCGGCCTAGGATAACCTATGCCTCACTTGCTTGGTGGCCAAAGACTAAGGAGACTGTAGCTACAAAAAAGCTAAACAAACTCCAACTGCTAGTCGTTGCGTTGCGTTGCAATTACTGGAGCAATACGAAGCACTCCTTCAAAGGCATTGGAGGCTATCCTTCACCTGGTACCTTTGAACCAATATGTTCAGCTAGAGGCTAAAAAAAGCGCTCTATAGCTTAAAAGATGGAAAAAAATATTAGACGGGGACAAAACTGGTCACTTGAGCATCTTGAATCTCTTACCCATTGAATCAGCCTCAGAGATGAACAGAGATTGGATGGAACCTAGGACCAATTATGACATTCCATACAGAGTGATCTAACATTCTCGCTCAGTATGGGATGAAGGTGACCCCAACGTTCGTAATGGTTCAATCATGTTCTACACTGATGGGTCGAAAATGGGAATCATAACAGGTGCCGGAGTGTATGGTCCCAGAACAAAAATCTCTGTAGCTTTGGGAAACTGGCCAGTAGTTTTTCAGGCAGAAATAACTGCAATAACAGAATGTTTAAATGTCTGCCTCAAAAGAAAATGTAGACATGCTAACATCTACATATTCTCAGACAGTCAAGCGGCTCGTAACAATGTCCACGCCGTGATACGAACCCTTACGATCAGAATCAAGTCTGCGCTCGCAGCAGCAGAACGTAAACAACAGTCTTGGAAGGCAAGAGCAGAAAAGGCGGAAAATGCCCTGAAAGGGGCTGTATAAAGAGAGCCAAACGAAGTGGTTTCAACTCCAACAGGAGACTCAACTCCGTTAACCGCAAAGAGGAGAAGGCAAACTCCAGAAGAAAAAAGGGCAACGAAAAAACAGAGAGAGGGTCGTGAAGAAACACGTGACGAAAATGGTCTACACCGTAACGAGCATAATGAGTGGCAAAAAGTTATAAGCAAAAAACAAGGGGAGGAAAAGAAAGACAGGCCGAAACGCCGGAAGGAGAGGGAGAAATCAGACGCTCTGATCGTGTCTACAGCGGGCACTACGACCTATGCCGATATCCTACGAAAGGTTAAAGGTGATCCGTCCCTGAAAGATCTCGGAGAAAATGTGGCGAAAATAAGACGCACCCAGAACGGTGAAATGCTGTTCGAATTAAAGAAAGACCCGAAGATAAAGAGCTCAGCTTATAAAGAGCTAATTGAGAATTCCATGGGGGAAACAGCGCAAGTGAAGGCGCTATCTCAAGAGACAGTGATTGAATGCAGGAATCTGGATGAGATCACGACAGAAGATGAATTGAGAGAAGCCCTGTACGAGCAGTTCACTTCGGGAGACGTATCGCTGAATATCCGACTGAGAAAAGCGTTCGGAGACACGCAAACAGCGAAAATAAGACTGCCGAACGTAGCAAATAAGCTGCTCGACACTGGAAAAATAAAAGTCGGTTGGACGGTATGCCCCTTGAGAGTTGACCGACAATTAGTAAGATGCTTCAAGTGCATGGATTTCGGCCACCGAGCTAAGAGATGCACGGGTCCCGATAGATCCGACCACTGTATAAGGTGTGGTGATAAGGGGCACTTGGCAAAGGATTGCACCAAACCACCGAGATGCATGCTCTGCCCAACAGACTCTGAAAATGGTCACGCTTCGGGAGGCCCGAGATGTCCGATCTTTAAAAAGGCGATGGCGGCAATGGCAAAATGGAGATAACACAGATAAACCTAAACCACTGTGACACTGCACAACAACTGCTATGGCAGTCTACAGCAGAAACAAAATGCGATGTGACGATCATAGCTGAACCGTACCAAGTCCCTTCGAGCAATGGGGAGATACCCAATACAAGAAGTGGTATCCACCGCATACGAAGGGTTCGTGATTGCCAAAATTAACGGACTCTTCGTATGCAGTTGTTATGCACCCCCGAGATGGACGATTGAGCAATTTGACAGCTCTTTAATTTGACAGAACAGCTCATCGGACGGAATCCCGTTGTTATCAGTGGGGATTTTAATGCTTGGGCAGTGGAGTGGGGGAGCAGACTTACAAATGCAAGGGGATTTAGCTTGCTCGAGGCCTTGGCAAAGCTGAATGTAAAACTGGTAAATGAAGGATCCACCAGCACCTTCCATAGAAACGGTCGGGAATCCATTATAGATGTCACATTTTGCACCCCGACACTGGCACCAAATATGAACTGGAGAGTCTGCGATAGCTATACTCACAGTGATCACCAAGCGGTTCGCTACACAATCTGCAATAAGAACTCATCAACAAGACGAGGGATGATAGAAGACGGTCGAAAGTGGAAGATAAAATTGTTCGACAAAAATCTCTTTCTGGAGGCGCTCCAAATGGAGCGACCTGTCACCAATTTAAATGCAAGCGAATTGACAGAGAGTGTTGTCCGAGCATGTGACATCGCAATGCCACGAAAAATAACGCCAAAAAACGAACGACGATCGGTCTATTGGTGGAATGAAACAATTAACTCTCTCCGGACGAGCTGCCTCCGAGCCAGGAGAAGAATGCAAAGGGCTAAGACTGTAACTGACAGAGCAGAGTGCAGGGTAGCGTTCAGAGAGGCAAGAACCTTACTTAAGCATGAAATCAGTCGTAGTAGACGGAACTGTTTCAAAGAGCTGTGCCGGGACGCAGAAGCGAACCCCTGGGGTAATGCTTATAGAGTGGTGTTGTCAAAACTCAAAGGTCCATCGATACCCAGAGAAGGGTGCCCAAATAAATTGAAGCGTATCATAGAAGTGCTCTTTCCGCAACACGATTCGGTGAGTTGGCCACCTACGCCGTACAATCATGATGAAGAAAACGTAGAGAGGGTGTCAATAGACGAGCTGATAACGGCAGCAAAGAAGCTGAAGGTGAACAAAGCCCCAGGTCCAGATGGAATTCCCAACGTGGCACTCAAAACAGCGGTGCAAGCATACCCCGAAATGTTTAGGGAAACGCTGCAAACATGCCTGAATGAAGGAAACTTTCCAGATATCTGGAAGAGGCAGAAATTGGTTCTACTGCCAAAACCAGGAAAGGCACCTGGTGAGCCATCCTCTTATAGGCCCATTTGCCTTCTGGACACTCTAGGGAAACTGTTGGAGAGGATCATTCTCAATAGAATAACAAGGTGCACAGAAAGTGAGCACGGTCTCTCGAAGATGCAGTTCGGGTTTCGGAAAGATAGATCCACAGTGGATGCTATCCTGTCAGTCACTGAGACAGCCAGAAAAGCACTGATGAAGAAAAGGTGTGGAGATCGCTACTGTGCAGTGATAACGATCGATGTAAAGAATGCATTCAACAGTGCCAGCTGGGAAGCCATCGCCGAGGCGTTGCATAGATTGTTAGTTCCCGACTATGTGTGCAAGATCATGAAAAGTTATTTCCAAAACCGGGTTCTTATCTACGACACAGAGACAGGACGAAAAACGTACAATATCACAGCGGGTGTCCCACAAGGATCCATCCTAGGTCCAACGCTGTGGAACGGGATGTACGACGAAGTGTTAACGCTGAAGCTTCCGCAGGGCATGAAGATAACTGGCTTCGCAGATGATATTTCGCTGACAGTGATTGACGAGACAAGAGAGGAAGTTGAAATGTTGGCTACAGAGTCAATTCAAATTGTTGAAGAATGGATGAAGAATGCAAAATTACACATAGCACACCAGAAAACAGAAATGGTGCTGATCAGCAATTGCAGAGTGGTGGATCAAGCAGAAATTATTGTTGGGGATCACAAAATTACGTCCAAACGAGAGCTGAAATATTTGGGTGTTATCATCGATGACCGACTTAAATTCAAGAGTCATGTAAAATACGCATGTGAGGAAGCAGCAAGGGTCGTGGCAGGGATGGCAAGAATTATGCCGAATAATGCAGGATCATGTAGCAGTAAGAGGCGCCTTCTTGCCAGTGTATCCACGTCGATACTCCGTTACGGCGGCCCGGTCTGGGTTGCAGCACTCGGAGTGAAACAAAATCGTACTCTGCTAAACAGAACACTTAGAGTAATGGCGATGAGAGTAGCGAGCGCATATCGGACGATATCTGCGGAAGCAGTATACGTCATAGCGGGAATGATTCCCATCGACATCATTCTAGTCGAAGACAGCGTATGCTACAAACAAAAAACGACGAATGTGCAAAGAAACAGAGAAGTGCGGAAAAGAGCAAAATTAGACTCGATTCAGAAGTGGCAGCAGGAATGGAACAACACATCCAACGGTCGATGGACCCATCGATTGATACCGAACATCGCAAATTGGATTGATCGCAAACATGGTGAAGTGAATTTCCACCTGACGCAATTTCTGTCAGGCCACGGATGTTTCCGACGGTACTTGCATAGATTCGGACACGCAAGTTCACCGTTCTGTCCTTTGTGCGATCAAATAGAAGAAACACCGGAGCATGTGGTTTTTGACTGTCCTCGATTCTTCACAGAGAGACAAGAAATGATCTTAGCGAGCGGTCCCGATGTGAATGCTGAAAATATAATACAGGCAATGTGTAAAGAAGAGAACACGTGGAATGCAGTGAACCGCGCAATGTGTAAAATTATGGTAGAACTTCAACGAAGATGGAGTGAAGATCAAAGACTAACCAGAACAAACATTGAGCAATGAGTGCATAAGCACAGCCTCCTCCCCGAAGTAATACCAATTGGTGGTTCCGGGGAAGGTCTGGTATGAAGTACAAGGAGGTGGTTTTAGTGAGTAGAAATCTCACACTACCCAGTCAACATGGCGATTGGGTGTCTATTGAAGATCTCCACCTCCTTGCCAAAAAAAAAAAAAAGAAGACAGTCAAGCGGCACTTAAAGCTCTACATGATTTTAAATGCTCTTCAAAAATTGTCTGGGAATGCATTTCCCTTCTACGGCAATTAAGTCAGATAAGTTCGGTACAATTGGCCATTGCGGTATAGAGGGCAACGAGCGAGCAGATGAACTTGCCAAAAACGGCTCAAACTTACCATTCACTGGTCCAGAACCATTCTGTGGACTTTCTGACTGTGTGTTGAAAGGTGAGCTGAATAAATGGGAAGACCGGGAAGTGACAGCCAATTGTATGGCTGCAAAACTTAAATAGGCGAAACAATTTATTACGCCGAGTATTAAAATTACTCAACAGCTGCTAAGCCTTAGTAAGAAATACTTCAGCACATTCACTGCTCTTGTAACAGGACACTGCCCAAGTAAATACTATCTTAAAAACATAGGTTTAGCACAAGATGATATTTGTCCCTTTTGTAATGCCGAAAGCGAAACCTCGGAACATTTGCTCTGTAACTGCATAGCTCTAACTAGACGCAGACTTCAACACCTTGATAAAGCTATTCTGGAGTCCAAGGAAATTTTGTCTGCGTCGCCGATCAGGATTATATATTTTATCAAACAGATTATTACTGATTGGCACCTATCTCGCTATAGCTTGCGGTCTACTCCTTCATCAATAAGTAGTAGATAAGCTTGAAGTGTAGTATAAATAGGGAGATACAACAATAGTTCAAAATAATGGACGCAGTGGTTCACACCCAACAGGGGAAACAATTCTTTTACATATCCGGTCTTCGCCAGAAGAAAGATATACTCTGTTGCTGGTGGGATTTGGAATGGATTCTGTATTATGAGCTACTACTAAGCACATGTATGGCTCGCAGCAGTTTTCGACGAAGAAGCAAACATGTTCTGGGCGGATAGAATATTTAAGCTGCGTGAAAGATGGTGAAAGATTGTGAAACAGAACTATTGATATAAAATTAAATTATAATGCTTTGATTGAAAATTATGTTTTTGTTTTCCAAAAAATCGACATTTACTTTTCGAACAACCTATTATGAGCTATCCTGATTTATCCTGATTTATCCTGATTTTTATTTTCTTCCTGATTTTTTAAAATTATAGTTGGCAACCCTGGTGGTAATGGATCCACGTTTCATCCATTGTCACAAAACGTCGACAGAAGTCCACTCGATTACGCTTCAACAACACCAAAACCGGCTGTTGAATAATCAACGCGCCGTTGTTTTTGATCGACGGTCAGCAAACGCGGCACCCATCGCGCGGATAGCCTTTTTATGTCCGAAATGTCGTGCAAAATGTTTCCCACTCCTTCTTTTGGAATGCCCACGGCCTCAGCTGACTCGCGTAACTTCACTTTACGATAGTTCAAAACGAGTCTATGCACTTGTTTTACGATTTCTGGATTCGTAACCTCTGTTGGTCTTCCAGAGCAAGGTGCATCCGCGCTGCTTTTACGGCCCATTAAAATTCACTAAACCACCGATAAACTGTTGTTCTCGAAGGAGCAGAAGTGGAATAACAGGTCTGATTCTCGAATACACTTCGAATACACATCACGGTGGAAACGGAATGAAACGTATCCGCGATGACAACGGTACGGTGTCGACATCTGGATACGAGATTAGTTTCCCACTAAATTTATCAGTATAATATCAAATTATCTCCAGATGAAATTTTTATATCACCTGAAGAAAACAAAGTTTTCCACTCACATTAAATTCCAGTTTGATACGGAGAAGTTAATTTTCATTAATGATTTTTTATTTGAAAAGTGCTCATTCTGCTTGAAAACTCATTATTATCTTCGACATTTCACTAACTCGTAAAACGTAGTTCAATGGCGTGCCGTTCATTTCGTTTCCACCGTGAAGTGTATTCGAGAATCCGGCCCAACATTTCGTCAACCACTGCATTGATTGTTGAAGAGTTTTTCCCATCATAAAACAATGTTTGATCAGAATACGATATTTCTCTTTTTCCATTTTCTATACGAACGCTCAGGTAGTGACACTTGAACATCTGTAGTTTGTGAACGAATAAACGAAATGTCATGAAACTCCACACATAAGCTGGTGAGAGATGAACCTTTCGAGCAAGACTCGTGTTCATTTTTAGTGACGTCCCTTATTATTTGTGGCCATTCCAATTAGGGGATATAATTTGGGTTCCAAACTCGGTAGTGTAATCTCTAGGCACGAAGCCAATTTTAAATTGTAAAAATTTGATTGAAAATTTCTACATCATGATATTTAGTTACTTGAAACACGTACAGGACGGACTCGAATACATACAGTTTATGATTTCTTTTCACTGTATATAATCGAATCCTGTATATAATCGAGTCAAAAAAATATTTTTTTTATTCGTTTTTTTGCATGTATTTTTCGTTTTTTGAATAAAAAAGAAGAATTTCATTTTTGATTCATCCCCTTAAAGTCAGAAAACACCTTTCTCATATGAAAAAAATAATTTTATCCAGATTCTCTCAGGAAGTGATAGATGATCATATTTGATGAAAAAAATCCTTTTACGCATGTGTTCGAATTTCAACAATGACAGAGTTATGGAACTTTTTTTTTTGTTTCGAACTCAGTTGCCTCAAACTGGCTCTATATAATAAAGTACGCTACGGAAGACGATTCTGTTGCTTTCATTCAAAAGATGAGAAAATTTAGCACATGATATAATAGTGGAACATCTAAATTAGTGGATTCGAATAACATTTTAGAAGTGAAACACTTAAAAGATAATAATTTTAATGTGTTATTATTTTATTTTATCCCAAAATTTTTTATTAAACTAGATTATTTCTATCAATTAAATTGAAGCTTTTTAACCACTCTACAATTTGTTCTTTGACACCCAACTGCTATCTTTCCTAATTTGGCTGCAATATCGACATGAACAATTCCTGGTGAAAATTCAAGCAAAATCTTCAAAAATCACGAATTTTACCCCACTGTACATGTAATAGCCACTTAAATTACACCTTAACGTTGAAAGGTTACATTTCTTCTTGAATGAAACACCTGCTTGCAAATTCGAATTTTTTTCATTCAAAAATGATGTTTTCTAATACCGGACAAATCATGATCATTTTTCGGACAAACCATGATAAAAGGTAGACAAACCATGATCATAATTTCTCTTTAAAAAGTCGTTAAAAAAACATGAAAAATTTAACAATTTGAACGCCTTATGGTATTACTAACAACTAGACACTTGCGGCTTGAGCTTGGGTAGACTGTACAATTCGTAGTTGCTCTCCGTGATTGACCTGAACCAACCAAAATGCACAAAGAACACACAGAATGACGCTTGGGACTAGCAAATCATTCTCGTTGTGCAATTTTCGGTGATTCAAGCTTTAAATGGTCAATAACGACGCCGGCCACGTCCTTACAGTCACCAGGGGAAGGGAAGGAATGTTAGTATGATAGTCGCCTCTATAGCGTGGTTCCCTAGCGCTTATCATGGAAGGGATAGTTGTTAGTGGGAATGGTTAAGAAAAATCAGAATTCACTGCGGTAAGTGATGTGATTCTAAAAACGCGAACTCTCAACTAGTCGGCGAAATGAGATTTGAAGAAAATATACATTCTTATCCGACCGGTCATGCATTTCGTTATTCATCGTGCGTAGTACATAGATATTTTTCCTGACCTGAGTAGGTCATGAAAAACTTCTTTAAAAACTCTCGATCTATATATCTTCATTCAATCGCGGAGACCAAGTTTATTTTTGGCAACCTGAGAAGGTCAGCTAAGAAAACCCTTTTATACTCCTCTAATCGACGATATATTCCTCACCTGAGAAGGTCTCCGAGGAAATTCTTTTAAACTCGCTAAAACTGACTTTGTATTTTGATGTTCGTCGCTTGTATTATCTTTTGCGGCAGAAATTCTCTTCATGTATCTTGAGAAGGAAAACTCGTGAAATCAATTGGAGCGTTAATATGTTTTATTATTTATCGCGCGTACTTTTATCGGACTGCAGTCGCGATGGCGGAGAGTTAACTTTAGGAAACCTGAGAAGGTAACCGATAGAATTCCGTTAACCAGAACCTGCTTCACAATGCACTCACTGTTCAATTTCAATTTCAGTATGATTTGAATCATACACACGCGACGAAGAAAAAAACATGTCACAACACAACACCCAAAAAAAATAAAAATAAAATCGTGGGACATATAATTAAGTCGCTAATTGTGGATAATGGAAATCCAACGTGCCCCACGATTTCATTTTAGTCTTATCAATGCCCTAGACTGATGAAGGAGAGGTGTGATAACCGCTAATTGCTACTTGCCTAATTATTTTCTAGCTTTTAGTACATTATTATGTTTAATCACAATTAAACCGATTAACTTAAAAAGTTTTTTTTACATAATTTATTTCCTAGTTTTTAGTACATTATCTGTTTCATTAGAATATTTCTCTACAATAAAACCATTGTATTGTATTCTATCAGTCAAAAAAAATCATTTGATACCGATATTGAGTGGATTTCAGAAAATACATAGTGGGCCTGATCAGGAACATCACTGCCACATACACTTTCACGACATTTACACTTCACTTAATCTTCTTGTGTCTATCATCATTGTCACGGACAGTTACGTGTAAAAATGAACTACGTGAGGTGAAAGTGTTCCTTCCCGTTTGAAAGAGACATGTCAGTTGCATGATTCCGGGCGTTTGAACGTTATGTCAGTTGCATAATTTCGGACGTTTCAACGTTATGTAGGTAAAATTAATACACTGTATGCGATAATATTCCATTGAATTAAGCGCATGTTTTAGAATGACAAGTTTGCGATTATACCTCGATGATTCGGTATTTTAATGCCAACTATTCGATCCCATGATTCATTTGCTTGGTGCGTTAGTATACTGAATCAAACGCTGGTTCAAAGATGAGGAGGAATACTTGGTTGCTCGTGAAATATGTAGTTGTTGAACATATGGGATTGTAATTTTATTTTCCTTTTCTATAAATTACTCTAGAGATATAACATGACTATTATATTTAATAATCGATATCTCGCATACTCTTGTTCGTAGCTCTGTCTTACTCGTTTGAATAGTGAGAAGTATTTAGTATAGGTCAAGGTTAGAATAATTTTTTTATGGACCGTTTGTACAATTTTGATGAATAATAATATCTTCTATATCACAGAACAAATTCAAATTTATCCACTTCACGATCAGTATGATCTGAACTACCCCCATATGGGATTCTGAAGTTTAATCCTCTTATCCTTCCCATTCTCGTGTAATTTGATATACGGGACATGAGGTTTGATATAATTATTTAAACCGAAACTGGTCAGTAGCGTCGGTCAGAAGCATAATTTTCATATGAAACACCTGATGCATAATTTTCATATGAAACACCTGATGAGTTTCAAGCATAATTTTCATATGAAACACCTGATGAGTTTCAAGCATAATTTTCATATGAAACACCTGATGAGTTTCAAGGAATTTGCCAAAAGCAGAAAATGGTTCAGATTTTCTTTAGACGGATATCAAAATTATGGAAAAAGAACTTGATTTGAAAACTATTAATTTAAAAGCTTTGCAATGAAAGATTCATTTTTTCCCTATTTGAAACTTAAATATTCATTCATTCAAAGTATGTCTTCAAAACAATATCGTTGAAAATATCTATTACGTAAAAACAAAAGATCAATGGCCTTATTCGATGTAACTATCGTCCTGATTCGGGTCTTGTCCACCAATTGCGAATGTTTGAATTACAAAAGCTCTGCAATGTTGAAAATACAGGATGTGGGTTATATCTATGGTATAACCGCAAGGGTGACGTAGGACTATCGTTGATTTAGAGATCATTTGTTTGAAGTTGAATCTGAATTCATTCAGAATGAATGAATATTTGGGGGACTTCGAAAACGAGAGCGTTATGTTGGAGGCACAAGGTTTTATGCATCCAATATTGGATACGGAAATATCCTACTGATGGGGAAGAATAATCTTCAGAAGCTATCCTGTTGTTTGCGATTGATTGAAAAATCACAAAACCAAATGTATTTGGTCACAGTGTTACATGGATAGAAAACATTAAAATAAGCTCTTTCACATGAATGTAATTTTAAATTCCCAGAGGAACTGGCAGATTATTTTCAGTAACGATTAGATATTTCCACATTTTCCTCGATACTGGAAGCCCACCAGTGGTTTATGCTAACTCGATAACCATCTGTTAATAGCACTTGATTGAAACATATTTGGTCACAGTGTTACATGGATAGAAAACATCCAAATAAACTCCTGATGGATTCCCTTCTGGCCTAAGGTGTACAAACAGGCTCTTGGTGACACCGTTTATTCGCGCTTTCATGATAAACGAAGAGCTTCACCACAACAGCGACAACATGCTCCAATCGCTGTTCAATTAGAACTGAGTGGATTTCCGAGCGGTGCTCGCTTATATACCGATTGGTGATTTCAATAGCCTGTTTTGAAAGCAATTTTAAGACTATTGAAACAAGTTTTTGGATCAGAAAGTAACAAGTATATAACGCGTAGACATTTTATCTTTCGAATGAAGTGTTTATCATACCATTTCGTTCAGTTGTTGAGGAGATATTAACGCTCAAAATCTCGGTCTCCGGCGTAACGCTTTCGTTTTCGAAACTTTGATTTTACACCCCGGTATAGAAATGAAAGACGTAGTCCTACGTCAAAACATTACAGTTATTATTTTATATTCAAAATATCAACAAATCAATGTTATACATTATCAATCACAATTATCGTTTTGGGCCAGTGGCCTCCATTGTCATTTTATGGGACTGCAACTCTATGTTAGTCTAATCCTTAAAATAGGATCAACCAATTTCTATTCATTTAGAACAATCGAAATTAGACCTTTCACAATGTTTCAATCGGTCTACGGGAGCTACATTTTTAGTCCTCAATTACATCCCATAGCGCATTTATCGAATCCAAATAAACAAATTTACGTCCTCTGGATACGTCAGGATTTCGTTCTAAAATGCCACCAAGCGGGTAAATTGCTGTTTGTTTATCTTTTCTTTCTTACAAAGCAAGACACGATTCAGAATGTTAGCAAAAAAGCTAAATAAATCCAAAGTTAAAGTTACTCCATTCCGCGTGACTGGCTTTCATCATCTAAAACACAAGTGACAAATATACTTGTTTTTCCCTGTGACGTGACAGTATCGTGATATTCATAATAACACCGAGTTCATCAAAGTTGTCACGACGGATGAACTCTTCCGGATTCAACACACACGGTGGCAGCCGTAATAACGTTGTGTACATTTCACTTCGTTTTCACCGTGAAGTGACGTTCGTGATCAGGCCCAGTATCCAAGTCAAGTTCGTTCGTTTGATACACATATCTCAATCAACCTTTTTGACATAGAACTACATCTTTCATTAAGGGTGTCAAATCAGAAAACAGGTCACGTTTTTATTAAATAAAGTTAACGTTAATAACTATTTTTGCCGTGAACGGATTTTGGCGATTTACATACTAAACGAATCAGAAATTCCCTAAGATTTGTTTAATATGCTATACATTAGAATCCTCTCGTTTGTAAATGGTTAAAATTCATGAAAACATTAAGCGTTTCCATTTTCCCATACATTTGTTCTGTCCATTTGTGTGCTTTCCCGAACAGAGCTGTCAATAACGAGCAACGTATCGACGACCAACAAAGGGGAAATCGTAGCATTTGAAGTCTCCGTGAACAAAGGAAAAGTAGAAGAATGAAGGGGAATACTTGCCTAGAGTATAGACAGTGGATCTCACTGTGGCAAACTTTCATTCGGCATCGAACTGTTGAGCAATCCAGTTCACTTTGCTTTCGCTGCGCTTCGATCTAAGATTGGCTAATAACTAGACACTTGCGGCTTTTCAACAAACCCAACTCGTCTTGATTTGTATGATTTTCATGAAGAATAATCGATTTGCATTTACTAGTTGCGTGAAAGCACCTAAAATCGGACAAACCAACATCATTTACCTTATATTATCGTGCAAATCACCATTTCGCAGCAAGTTCCGTATGAAAAATGGTAAAGTCCCAGAGAGTCGATTTTTGACCAAGAAATTTTTTTGGATATGACAGTATATCGCGACGATTCATGCGGTTTGAACACATTTGGCTCTTTAAACATGTATTTAATTATCCATTCAATGGTATATAGTTTGGTCGCAAGGGCAGATATCTCACGAAACCTAAAAAAATTCAAAAATAATTATGTAGTTTTTCACTCAAACCAGACTGAAGTGAAATGCAGCAAAAAATGCAGCCATTTAAAATTGAGTTAAGCTTCGAGTTCACAATATTCAAATATTTCAATAAAAATATTTTACTGGTTTTATCGGTGTTTCAATGTGATTGAAGTTGATCAAGTGGTATGAAAAAAAAATGTGAAAATCACAGCGAGAAAACAAACCAAACCGAAAAGCTTTCGGAGGAGTAGCTAAAAATGGTTTGAATAACACAAATCCGAACACAAAAATTGTAGGGTTGTTGTGTCTACCCGGAAGCACGCAAATGAGATTGTTGCTGATGAGCACATTACATTGGAGTACCGTCTCTACATTCCTTCCCATGACGTAGAAACTGAGGGAGTGATAACTGAAGCGGGTCTGTACGAAACTATAAAAAGTAAAGAAGCTCAAGCAGCTCTCCTCGAGATGGAAGATAAAATAATAGTCAGGGTCGCGTTCAGGAATTTATAACACCATTCGACTATTGGGGGAAGCGCGGATAAGACGGAGAGTGGGGGTATAATGGACTCGTGGCTGATTTGTATAGTGGCATTATGAATTTCAAATTTCTGTTGATGGGAACCCCTTCTACATGATATTCTATAATATTTCCTATGACATCATCCTATGACAATGAGTGCTGATTAAAAGTGGAATAGGGAAACAAAATCCGAATATTATTAACCGACAGGTTAATAATATACGAAGCGTAGAAGTTTATCGCTCGCGAGAGGAATAATTTCGCTCTCTCTCAGTGTTTGTGTGTCCAGCGTTGCGTTTGTACCCGCTTTTGGGGACCGTGTTAGCAAAACGAATTCCGGAGTGCTTAGGGGTATAAAAGTATTGCCGACTTGATTGTATCTGCAATGCCGATTTTTCCAACTTCTTGGTTGTGAGCAGCTTGACCGTTTGAAGCAGGCGATTAACCAGAAGCGACCAGAAATGATCAATAGGAATGGTGTTGTTTTCCACCAGGACAACGACCGGCCTCACACATCTTTGATGACCCGCCAGAAGCTACGGGAGCTCGGATGGGATGTCCTATTACACCCACCGTATAGTCCGAACCTGGCTCCAAGTGATTATCATCTCATCCAGTCCATACAAAACGCTCTTGGTGATACTAAGTTGGCCTCAAAAGAGGCTTGCGAAAACTGGTTGTCTGAGTTTTTTGCAAATAAGGAGGGGGGGTTTTATAAGGGGGGATAATGAAGTTGTCTTCTAAATGGCAACAAGTTTGCGAACAAAACGGCGCATATTTGACTTAAATTAAATAATTTTAAGTATGTTAAATAAAGCGTCAAATTTCGATCAGAGATACGACATTTCTTTTTCCCGAACCTTATATTATGTCCGCAAACTCCCAAATCGACGAAGCGGACGTAGTACGATATTAAGCCGAGTGGTTTGTTCGTCACGTAAGGACATCTGGAGACCTTTTGCAAGTAATGGAATGTAACGACAGGAACTGTAGTATTGAACGAAGGAGTAGTTACTTTTGTGTAAATCAACGTCAATTTATACCAGTCCATGTTCTTCTCAGCTAAATACCAGATGGTTTGAAAGCACCAGATGTGAGTATTAATTTTCCGTCTCGATTTATTCGAAATTTTATAAACTTGTCGAAAGTTCTTCCAAAGCCACTACTTGCATATAAAGAACTTCTGTCTGAACATTTGATACCTGGGCAGATATCTGATTTTTTTACGTTGATATTCTCATTATCTCAAAAAAGCTGAATTTATTTCAAATGACTGACTTTGTGTACAGATTAGCGTTACGTAACGTAAGGGGGGTTCGTCTTGTGTTACTTTTTGTTACATAGGAGGGGGTGAAGGGGGTTCAAAAACCTCATTTTTGGCGTTACGTAATTTGTGCACGAGGCCTAATTTCTGGCACTGCTTTCAAGTCGCGGATGGTGTTGCCAGGATCATTGACAGTCTAACACCGGGTGTTGCACTCAAATGTCAAACCATTCGTTGGACAAAAACTAGTATCCTAGTAATAATTGATATGTTTTCAGCCAGCCAATCATATTACAAATGACGAATGTAAGCATACTTTCATCCACAACGACACAACACAATTCTTCCCGCACTCACGTAACCAACTCATGGCCTAAACGTGGCCCACAATCAGTGGAAAAATAATGAAATTCCAAACATGAAAAAAGCGCACACAAACTTCGAGTGGCCCATTACCACGCGATTCATAACATATTTATTCACATTCATTACGAGAGGGGGACGTCCTTCAAAAACTTGACTCTGGTCTCCCCCGCGCAATCGTCCTTCCATTCGTTCTTTTGGATAACTTTTTTTTCCCTCTATACTTCTAAAATTCACTCTCCAAATGTGGTAACAACAACCACTCCAGATATTGAGACTCATTATGCGTGCTTTTTCCGTGCAGCTCCGATACGACTGCCGTCACCGCCGCGTGCTCTCGTACCCAAATAATTATGATTTACGGAGAAAATCGTCGATTTTGTCCCGTTGATAATAGAAGTTTTTTTTTCGTTCTTTTTTTTTTTGTCGTCGCGTTGCACCACCTCGAAACCTCCCTCGCAAATACACACATACACACACATACAGCAATGTGGAACAAATGAATGTACGCACTTCAACTCTTGTTATGACCGCATGGCATTTCAAGAATGAGTTTGTACTATTCGGTTGTAATAATTGCTTGGGGACAGTTTTTTTTTCTGCGCTCTCTGTCTGGGACGAATAAGATTCAAGTGAACCACAACAAATGAAGCGGTCAATTCGATAACTTCGACGCAATGTTATGATCAGCTTATTCCATTGACCGTAGCGCTCTGCGCGATTCTATTTGATCTTTGGCTTCACTTGGTCGGCGCCCTCCTCTTCGCTGGAGCACTTCCCATTGAAGAACAATTGTTTATTTTTCTTTCGCTAGCCATACGTTTCAAAGACACTTCTCTAGTTGAAGATTCAAATCAAGCTTTCTCTTGACTCCGATTTATCGTCCAGCTGATTGTGCGATCATCGGAGAGGGGACGAGAAGGTACCACGAACCCAAACAGTGACATCATCCTTCAACGTATCATTATGATTGATAAGAATAACAACATCACTACGAGGAGCTCTCGAGTGCTCTCCACTTGAGGAAAACTATCTCAAAAGGCTTCGCTTTCGGGTGGCGACGACGACGTTCGTGAAGGTACCAAGCTTCCAGAGTCCATCGTTGGTGATTAGAATATTATGGCAGAGAATGGTCTCTCCTCGGGTTGTCGTTTGAAGTGAGCCTCAGAAGAGCACGGTATTCCATCGAGTGCGGCGAGATTGTGTGTGGTGTTATTCAGAATCAATTTGAGGATTATACTCACAAACATTGGAAAACGTCGTAGAACAATTAACCACATTAGAGAGGAAATGCATTTTGCTTCAAAAATTCGAAAGGAAAACTTCATCCGAAGCCGATTGACCTTTTCATCCCGACGGGGTTTAGCTCTCCGGCTTCCGACAATGGCACTTTAAAATTTCCAACCAAAACGAACGACGACAAATGGGCCAAGTTTCATTATTTGGCAGGGGCAAGAATAATTAATTTGGAATTCAAATCATTCATTAGTCGTCGGCTTTATGCTTCGGAGCAATTTCTTGGGGACCTTTGCGCAAGGAAAAAGCATTCACTAAACGCAAGAGCTGAAACTGCTCGAGAAAACATAAAAACGGCAGTCACGTGCCCCGAAAACTCGTGCCCGGGCAATTAAACAATGTCGAGAAATGGTTGCTCCCACTTTTTTGTGCTGCTTTTAAGTTCAACCGAGGTATTTAATGTGGCATAGTTTTCATTCCCGAATGACCCCACTTTGTTCCATTGTTTAAGTTTTAGAATACAGATCCCTGTTGCCAAGCGAAAACGCGGATTCAATTATACGAATAATGTGCTGCTGCCCAATACAAGTTGCTACTCGAACTTCACAATTAGTTCAGAGTTTGCTATCTTCTATGTTGGTGGTTTATTACATGAATCGTTATATTGTGATATTTTGTTTCCTTTTTCCATTATGATTCTCAGTTATAATTGTATGGTTATTTTGTTCTGATTTGTTTTTCAATTCCTCTTCAGGTTATACAGGATATTTTTATAGGCGTAGAACTTATAATTGAAATGAAATATTGATAAATCATGTGCATTGCCATACATTTTGTTTTGTTCGAAAGATAACACCTTATCATATTACTTTAAATATGATTTACGGCTTATGTCTTCTTCGGAATGGCTGGGGGAAGTCCTTGATCTTGGATTCAAATGCACAACTCTATTACGTGAAACTATAAAATTGGGATGGTCAGAATAACCGGATCTTTGCTGGTATTCTGAAAATACCAATTATAGAAAATTTAGACTTTAAATCGCTTGACTGATTTTTAACTGTAACCATTTATAAACATTTTAGAAAAATATTTGGGTGAACTTCCAAGATAAAAAATACATTGTACCTTAACCGTACAATTTTTGACGAAACATTTATTTTTTCGACGAAGTAATAAGTCTTCCATCAGAGTAAACATATGTTTTAAATTAAATAGTTTTAACATCAGTAATTCTTTTTACTGCAAACAAGATGTTATGATACGCTTCGGATTTTCTCAAAGTCTACATCGGTCTAGTCTGGCAAATTCAAATCCAAGCGCAGAAAGAATAAGAAACAAGGACAATAAAGTGTGCCTTTGCTTCGGGAAACCGTCAATAGCTGTAGTAGTTCATTCTATTTCCACTCCAGACAACGAGTTGATGACAGCCTTTCTCTAAGCTGAGAATTATCTATCATTCTCATTCTCAGACTGCCTTCTTAAAGGCAATACCATGGTTTGGTTAAATGTGTGTTCATACAAATACGGAGACCGGGGTTCATGATTCATCTGCATTCGTGGACTCGCGGTTGGCAAATATTTGCGAAAATAATTAATATATTAACATATTCTCAAATTTCGTTTCATTTTTGAATAATATCCGAAGTGACAAATAAGTAAAGTGAATGCTTTCGTAGTCTTACGTCAACAATGCAGTCGTGTCTCTAAAACCAAATAGAGTCGGTTCGTTTTTATGGATTTGAGATGTAGAGACCGCAAAAAGATCGTGTGTATTTATATAGTTTATGGAAAATTCACACTTTTGAACATACCATATCAATAAGTCAAAAAGATTTTGACGTAGAACTTCGTTTTTCAGTAAGTGTACAAACCAGAAAAAGATCACGATTTTTTTGAAATAGTGTTAACTTCAATATCAATTTTTGCAGCGACCGGATTTTTATGATTTGCATATCAATCCACAATGGTCCAGGAGGTGCATTTAAGTGGAAATCAGCATTTAGAGCTCGACAGTTATTCTCTAGACAAAAACTGTCTGAGACAAAATTTTTACATATGATAGAGCGCTCATTTTTATGTTATCAAAAATAGGGTGACCAAAATTGTCGATAAAATAAAAAATATAACTTCCTTATTTTTATAGATAGATGGTAACATATTTCGACAATGTTGTAGCCTCAATTATTTGAAACATCTTTGTAGAACAACGTTTTTTCTATCTCTTGAAATAACTGATTTAGTGCCTTTTTTCTAAGTTACGTTAGGGTCACCATGAAAAAAACTGTTTTCTTGCTCTAACTTTCATATTTCAAATTCTACATACAAACTGTCTTCGAGACAGTCTTTTAGACTTTTTAGACTTTTAGAACTTACTAATTTGAACATTTTATGATGCAGAACTTGTATATATTTCAACTTCACTTAAAGTTATTCATATTTCTTCCCAAAGAAACACGCTCTTTTAATTTGTTTGTCATTCTATTTGGGGCAAACATAGAAAATGTTTGTTGACGGAATTTGAAAGAAAAAAATCAAAAGTTCACTCTATATCATATGTGATTTTCAAAACTATGTTATTTTTCGTGTTTGAGTAAACTAAAATTGAAATAATGAGTTTTTAGATGAAAACCCATCAATAACTTTGAGCAGGATTAAGATATTGACAAGTTCTGCATCGCAAAATGTTGGTATTGATAAACTTTAAAAGTCGTACGAAGATAGTTTTGATGTAGAATTTTAAATATAAAGGTTAGAGTGAAAAAAACCCGTTTTTTTGGTTACCCTAATGTAACTTAGATAAAAAGCGAAAAAAACAGCTTTCTGGGAGATATCTATTCTTTAGACGAAAACTGTCTTCAACCAAGTTGTTATATATGATAGAGCACTCTTTTTTATGTTATCAAAAATAGGGTGACCAAAATTGTAGATTAAATAAAATATCTAATTTTCTTACCTTTTTAGATAGAGATAAACATAGTTTGACAATGTTGTAGCACCAGTTATTTTAAACAACTTTGTAGAACAAAACTTTTTTCTATCGAATTAGCGCTTTTCTCTAAGTTGCATTAGGGTTACCATGAAAAAACAGGGTTTTTTACTCTAACTTTTATATTTCAACTAGCTGACCCGGCAAACTTCGTCCCGCCCAAAATTTGTTTTTTGTTATCAATACCTTCAAACATTCACGTTTTCTTACTAAGAGCAAGTTCATGGGTCCAATCGCAGAACTGTTTATTGATTGATCTTCTATTCGACCCCGTTGAATTCATCTTTGACTATAAAATTCCTATTATTTCTAACAAAAATCATCGTTATGATATCAGATTATTTTCAGACACAATTCTCGTTCAAGATTTTTTAATCACTTGCAAATAACATGTTTCTCCGTTACATGAAATAAATGTGTGATACAGAAAATGTGATAGAATAAAGACAGCTCTAAATCGGACAATTCCTTCCTCGAGTTCTGCTCTTATCAACACATCCGGTGATCCTTTTTTTTTGGTATAAATAGAAGAAGATATAGGAGTGCGTTTCATCACATTAAAATCCATTTCCAGTTTCGAACAAAGATCAATTTCGCTAGCGCAAACATCAAATGAACTAACAGCACTTGTCACTATGTAATTGTAGAATATATGGGAATTTAATTTTCCGGATTTTCCCTTTTTCCTTCAGAGATTTCCGAAATTTTTCAGTTGTGTTTGGTTGGAAAATTTTTGGTTGAAATATCTGTGATATTTTTATGGGACCCCCTCTCCATTCCAGAGGAGGGAGGGGTGTCATACCATTTTGGAAACATTTCTCATACCCAAAAACCCTCACATCCCAAATTGTGCTTGAGAGGGGGAGGAGTTTATTCACCATAGAAAAGTTTTGTTCCCCGTAAAACCTTCACATACCAAATGTTGCTCCATTTGCTTGATCAGTTTTCGAGTTATGCAGAAATTTGTGTTTGATTTGTATGACAGCCCACCTTTAGAGGGCGAGAGGAGTGTCTAACCATCATAGAAACATTTATTGCAACTTCCTCATGCTAAATTTGGTTTCGTTTGCTTGATTAATTCTCGAGTAAATCAGAAATTTGTGTTTCATTTGTATGACAACCCCCTCTTAGAGAGGAGGGTGGAGAGTCTAACCATAATAGAAATATTTATTGCACCAAATTTGGTTTCATTTGCTTGATTAATTCTCGAGTAATGCAGAAATTTGTTTTTCTTTAGTATGGCAGATCCATTCCCATCTTTCCATACATTTGTTCTGATCATTTGTGTGGTTACCGTTAGTAAGGAGCAACTGCGAAAACCACTGCAAATCAGTCGCATGTAAATCGATCGGTCGAATTGCTAGTGAAGAGAACATTCATTACCACTACTTAAGCTCTGCCCTATGACAACTTGCTCACACGGTTAGAGTGTAAAAGCTGAATAGTTGCAATTGCTATTAACCAGCCTTGTTCCTGCCAGCGAGCGGACAACATCACTTCGGAGGCTCGATTGTGTGTCGTATTGTGAATGAAAACGTGTTGCGAATCCAAGATGGAACTTGATGAAATAATACATTATATAATTTGCTGCATGGGCTCAATCTGACTAATACTAATCATAAACATAAGAAAATTATAACCTGAAACAAAATAGCAAGAAAGAGATAAGAGAAAAAGAGATAAGAATTTATAAGAATCAGAAAGGAAGTGAACACATAATGAAAACAAAAGAATCAAAATTGACAGTGGGTATGTCAACTAGAAAAAGATGTAATTTGTAGTCATTGTTGCCACACGTACAGATTTATCTGAAAGGTACAGATTTTTTTCGTAATTTTTTTTTTTCTACTGGTTCTGTGCGGTATAGGGTACAGATTTTCGTCAAAAAGTACAGATTGGTACAAATTTTCTTCGCGTATGAAATTTCTTACATTTGAACAAAGCAATATTAAGGTACATGACGATGATACTGCACCTGGTTTTCAGAGAAACTATGTATAAACATCATCAAACACACGAGTGATTTGCAAATGTAAATGTAGTATTTGTAGTAAACAAATGAGTATTTTTTCATGATAATAAAATAGGTTTTTCTCTACAGGAAGCTTTTCGATGGTACAAATTTTTGGTACAAATTTTTGGAAGAAAAAGTACAGATGAGAAAGATTTTTAACGCCTCTGGTACAGATAAGAATGTGACAACACTGGTTATATCTATAAACCAAGAAGATCATTATCTTCGTGTTCGACACATCATAAAAATCATGACCTACCATATTCAACCACAAAACTACGGCTTCATTAACCTCTGAAATTCTTCTAAAGAATTATTTCAATATTATTTTGTAGTCACACAACCCCCTACATTTTTAAAATTTTAATAAAGAAAACATTATTGTTGTATGATTCCACATCGTAGGCAGTATTACAACATTTTTATCTGTATCGGAAGGGGTAAAATCTTTTTAATCTGTACTTTTTTGTTCAAAAATTTGTACCATGAAAAATATTCGTTGCAGAGAAAACATTGTGTTATTGCCATGCAAAAAATAGAATGGTTTAAAACGGAGGAAGTTACTGTTAGTAATATCTTGACAAATATTGCGAATATTTTTGAAAGGTGTGAACCCTTAAATAGGAGACATATTTTCACTACTTTCAGTGCATGGTACTTAACTGTAGTGTAAATAGTATAATTCATCAAAATT
Organism: Toxorhynchites rutilus septentrionalis; assembly: GCF_029784135.1. Classification (NCBI taxonomy): domain Eukaryota; kingdom Metazoa; phylum Arthropoda; class Insecta; order Diptera; family Culicidae; genus Toxorhynchites; species Toxorhynchites rutilus. Next base: position 60,155,089 of record NC_073745.1, read on the forward strand.
TGCTGTGTAAATACATCAAACTTTGATAAACTTAAAATTTCCACATTGTTGTTGTCTTTCTTGTAGCTTTTTACAAACCAATTTGTAAGTTTTCTAATCAACTCTCAGCCTCAACATATGTTCTTGACTGCTCTCCATCCACATTTAGAACATTAAACGAACTTGAAAATAACAACAACAAAAAAGTGAAACCCTTTATTTATATAATTAACAGGCCATAGCAGTTAATACGACTGGATTCCCTGGCGCATCAAGTCATCCAGATTATGGGCTGAAAAGCGGGAAGAGGAAGCCTCTATTATCCTATTTTTTTTTCAAATTGACACATATAATTTATTTTGTAACAGTAAAAGCCAAAACAAGATGCATGAACATATATTTTTTCAGATTCTTTTTCAACTTTTGCGTTACCAACATCATATAAAACCACTGATGACCCATAAAGCCGCGTTTTTTTTTGCAAATCATATGAAATCTCTCAATGTCATTCCTCAGGTTCCTCAGGCTGGCAGGTTAAATTCTGCGATTTTAGCACAATTTTTTATGGTCACAACATTCATACCTTGAATGTGTTATAAACAGCACAACGAGACTCGAATCCTTGTTAATGACCTGAAATATTTAACAACGATCCAACAATACGTAATACTTAAATTGAGCATTGTGTTGCCATTGGCAATAACTACCTGTTCTTACAAAAAAAACTAGAAGTGGGTTATATCTTTGATATAACCGCAAGGTGGACGTAGGACTAACGTTGACTTAGCAATCAATAAGAAACAAACATATGAATCTGAGACGTTTCATCTTTCGAATAAAGTGATTATCATCCCCCCTTCCCAACAATTCCAACTTCCCAATAACGACGATCGTTTGCAGCATTCGTAAACAAATAATTTTATAACGCTGCTTTGATAAATGTGATTTCTTCGATATGTAATTTAATATCCACTTCGATCATATCCACTTCACCGTATCATACCATACCAAATCTATAGTCAATCCAAGTACAATAGTACCCACCAGTGCTTGGAAATATCTGTATCACATCAATCTTTTCAGCTGAATTTCCGGCCACATTCGATCATTATACCATTGCATTCGGGATACCGAAAATGAACCAACGCCAAACCTCACAATCACAGCAAGCCACTCACAGTTGATTCATCCAGTTTTTTTCATTCTGTTTTTCGTTCTGTTCTGCGTTCACGGAATGTGAGCAAAACAAAATATCCCTAGTTTTGTCATTCATTGACATTAACATACCAGTTCAATCACTATCAGCATCGTTCTCGGACACTGACGAAACGGAGAAATTCGTTGAGGAAGATAAGAAAGTACAGAATGCTCATAATAGTGACAATAAATTAAATTATTCAAGCATGCAAGGTTTTCGTCTCTGTTAAATTACTTTCATTTTACATAGTGAATATGCAGTTCCAAATCCACTTTAATTTTTTTTTAAATTCTGAACACACGAACATAAAATGGTGGTGTCCAAGACACGACCGCAATGGGAATATTTCGAGCTTCCTTTTGCAAACGGATCAAACTATGCTATAGGATTAGCGGATGAAATTGCCAACATCCAGCTTTGGCTGACATAGTTTGCATTCGCTGCTTGGATCGATTCTGCAGAATGCACCCTCGCCGTCCAAGCCTGAGCAATCCTTAGCTGTGAGTGTACATGCAGATCTTGCTCTTTTGTTGGCATTTCCGCTTGCGCCACCGATTTGCGTTGCCCTTTCGGAGTAACTTCAAAAACAACTGAATAAGCAAGGCACTGACTCAATGAAAAAATCACACACATATCGGGATATTGAAAATGAACAGTCACAACATTCCTGACAATCCAATGGCAATGAATAAATGTGAATGAATTCTCATGACTCGAGCTTTAAGGAAAGCTCAGAGAGCACAGAATGAATATGAATGAACACAGTTGTAAATTTGTTTGCCGTCGAATGAATGACAGTAGCATCGACAAGCAAAATAAACGCGTTACACTGAAAAAATATATTTTCAATGCTGCTTAACAAGCTCAATATTTCCAAGCTCTGGTACCCACAGCTCACATCTATTTTGCAATGCCGATTTCCTCTGGCTCCATGGTTTTGAAGTCTGTGTTAGGGATACATTCCGATTCGCAAAAGCGCAAACGAGTACAAAAGTACCCGCTGCTTGCATCTAATTTGTTATGCCAGTTTCCCCGGGCTCCATGGTTTGAATGTCTGTGTTAGGGAAACATCCATCCATTCCAGCGAACGTACCTTAATCGTTGCGCAATTATAACTGAGTGGATTTCCGAGCGGCACTCGCTTATATACCGATTGGAGTGATTTCAATAGCCTGTTTTGGAAGCAATTTTAGGGCAATTGAAACAAATTTTTGGATCAAAAAATAACAAGCATATAGCGCGTAGACATTTTATCTTTCGAATGAAGTGTTTATCATGCTATTTCGTTCAGTTATTTAGGAGCTATTAACGCTCAAAATCTCGTTCTCCGGCGTAACGCTTTCGTTTTCGAAAGGTTGAACTTACACCCCAGTATAGAAATGAAAGACGTAGTCCCACGTCAAAAAACAATGAATCATTGCTTCCAAAACCTCTTCATTAACCAAAACAATTCCCCGGATCATCACCTCACGGCGGGAATGCACATCTCCTGTCAACGGGCACACGTTCCATAACCACAAACAATATCACCTCAACAACGATAATTATCCGAGCCCCACTTAATGAGGCTGCTCATTCGTCAATCGCGCATGATGGGGCAATCGTGCCGCCGCCCCAGAGTTGTGCGCTGAGAGGTAGCCAACCGACTCCAGGATACACACAACAGGCAACACCACATCGCATCGGCTGTCAATCACTCTCGATCACACACACGACACGGCGCCGGGCACTCGCGAAAAGCAAAACCATCAATGAAAAAAAAACTTAATTAATTTTGTCATAATTAATTTTTTAAACAATTTTTCAAAATCAGCCGCGTAATTATTGCGGATTGAGGACCGCGTGAAGTGTGAGAGTGGAGAAAAAAAATCGAAACCTTCGGCACACGGCTCAACGCCGTAATGAGGTCGATTAACGCCTCGCCAGCTCTTCTCGGAGGTTTTGATCGATTGGGGAGAAAAAAAAATATATATAAATTGTACCGATGGGCTCCCCTGGTAATGATGGTGATTGAAAAATCAGTTATTGATGAGTTGTTGCAGAGGGAAGCGTCGAGCGAAGCATAAACAAACGAGAAGGGAAAGGAAAACACTTCGTCGCGGGGTGATTTTAATGATGGGTTAATTGCATGGTGAAGTGGTGAAGTGACCTAGGGGTCCACGCGGTGGTGGAGCCTCCGAAGGGGGGGGGGGGGGGGTTGGTGGTCGGCTTATATTGAAAATAAATATAAATATGCCGTAGATTCGTGCGATGCCGAGGCCAGCCAGCCACCGAAATTGATTAATGAGGTGATTTGGTGTTTAGTTTCACTTATTGCTAGGTGATGAAATTGGTGGATTGAGGACAGGTTATTAGATCATATGCAATGCAGTAAGAGATTATCCCAATTATGATGAACATTAACCCAGGAAAAGCATATATGCACATCGACATAATAGTTGATCGATGCCACAGAAACATAGACGAAATCCAGTTCCAAAGATGTGTTATTCGCTATTGAAATTGCTCAAGTGTTTCATATTTGTTCAGAACCTCTTCCCAAAAATTGTACTTTATGTTCATCTAGCTCAGCGATACTCAACCTTTTTTTCATAGTGGCCACAAACACGTTTAGTCATGGTGTCGGGGACCGCAAAAAAAGGGGATATGTCCAAGACACGAGCGCAGCGTTAACATAGAACTACGAAATTATTGCCGGCGAGAATAAACATTGAAGAAATTTAATAATAATCAAAGCATTTGATAGCAATGACAAGGGCCGATAAATGAATGCTTTCACTGAATGAGGGGCGCAAACGTTTCGCGGAGCAGTTTCGGTAGATTGTCAAATTGATTATAAGCATTAACATGTATGTTGATTGCTCGCTGTCTATAGCACTGAAACTGAAATACTGAACTCCTAGAATATCTAAGTAGTTTTTCAGTATCTCTCAGCAAAATTACATTAAATTATCACTCTACGAAATTGAAAATGAGGCATGTTACGATTCATTGATGGATTTAACCCTTTGTGGTCGGGATTTTTTTTACTCGAAAAAACAGTGATGTATAACTTTGTCAGAAATCATGAAAGATGAACAAGATTTATTTAGTTTTATGTAAACTTCAGATAAGTTGTTGCTAAACATTGTATTTTAATGTGTTGTTTTCATATAAAAAATAAATATTTTAATTCGTATGATATCTTTCGAAACAGTCCCCCAAAATACAGGTTTTCACATGTATCACAAAAATGTTTAGTTTGGCGTCTTCCGCCTTCTATCTTTCTGTTAGTACATACAGAAGAATGCTCTTTGTTGCTACACATAGAGTTTTCCATTAAGGGGATACCCTGGTCAGGAAAATCGAAAAAAAAAGTATTTTTTTTTTTTGCATTTTTGGGAAGCTGATACCGTCAAAAATGATGTCCTAAAAAGATTTTTCGATATTTGGTTTCGTTGGAAAGTTTCATCCAAACGTATGAAGTCACCTCAAGGGATATAGTATTGCTGTACGAGTTTTGGAACGAATTTTTCAATGTTTTTTCAACTGTTGGTATCGATATCTCAGGATACACTTTACCGCTTTGACTGCGATTTGGTTGCTTCAGAACCGATACCACCAGCAAGGTACCGATTTTCAGACAGCATCTACGCATCCAGCTGTCAACAGCGTCATAATCATTATTCGTGCACTCAAAAAATGGAAAATACATCTTAAAATATACCTTAAACAATAACCAAAATACACGAACACTTCACTTTATTCCAATAAACTCCACGAAAATTCATTAAGCCCTCAAACCTTTCCTCAAGCATGGATAACAACTTTCGTTTCTACTGAGTACCGTTATCTATTATTCATAGGAATACAGGTCGGGTTCGTGAACAGATTCACTAGACATTAAAATTCTTTCAGAAAAAGTGTGAACTGATATATTTTTGCATAAAGTGCAAAATAAGTATACTTATTTGCTGTGGTGGCTGACAGCAGACAAACGACCGCAAAAGGGTTAAAACGCATATTGAACAAAATCGTTATTGCGATTTAGGTTCTGTTGTTTACCATTAGACAGGAAATTTATTTACTAGTTTTGACGTGGGACTACGTCTAACCGGAATATATGGAGGATAAAATGGAAATCCAAGGGTGCTCATACACTGTTTGACCGAAGCCAAATATTTGACTCTTTTTGACAGATAAAATTTGGTCAACGTGTACTGATCAAATATATTCTACACAAAACACGACAAACAAATATTCAATTATTGGATGCCTAAAATATTTTTTCAGTCTGTTCTTCGAACCTGTCGGCACATGGTTAGGTTACCTTGAATATTTCAGTTGATTTTTTCCATGTTCGGTGTTTGATATTGTTTACTACTGTTGAAAATTGAAGAGTGGCAAACAAAATAGTGTTTGTACAAATACCAAATCAAACCTTATCTGTCAAAAAATAACAAATATTTAACCTCCGGGCAAACAGTGTACGGTCACCTTAAGCAAAGAAGATGCAGGAAAAAATTAACGTTTTCGAATGCTTATAACTCGAACATTTCTTAAGGAATCGGAAAGACGTTTGCATCAATTGATAGGAAACATTTCTAAGCATCTATTGCAAATTATAAAATGTTATTTTTCATAACATTTTTGAATAACTGTCAAATGATAGGCGTTATCTAAACACCCTAGCTGTCACGTTTTGATTGGCCCGAGTTACGGTTTCTCCAACACAGCCACCAAAACCAAGGTGCGTGAGGGAATCCGCTTTGCAAATACCTGCGAGTGGCGAGTACTTTTGCACTCGCTTGCCTTTGTGCAGTCCAAAATATGTTTCCCTAACACGTAATACTAAACTGAGGAGCCTGGGAAAATCGGTGTTTCAGATACTAGAGGCGAATGAACTTTCATGTTTTAAACCTCTATAGTATAAAAGGTTGAAATTGAAGTTGTTGATTCATGCAAGCCGGAAGGAATTCTGTATCCGCATGTTTTTTTGCACTCCGGAAAGTGCAACAACGGATTACAAAAGCGGGTACGAATGCAACGCTTCAAGACTGCTTTGGAGATATGCTTTCGTAACGGTATTTCTACGCATACCGTTTGATGATTAGGTGAAATGCCGACACAAAATTCACTTTTAACGAAAAACATAATTTATTACAATGCATGAATTGGAGTTACATGGAATTTGTTCAAATTCTTTACTTACGAAGCAAATACAGTGCGAGAAATTCCTATAAGCGCACATGTATATTTTGGCTGTAAGATTAACTAGATTTATATTTCCAAAATATTTTCATGGGATTTAAATGACCTTCGAACATCAAGTTTATCTTGCCAGGAAAAGTCCCAACCCTATTCTCAACAGTTATTCATAATGAGAAAAACGTGTTTTCGTGGTAGAAATTCTTATAAGCGCACATCAGACTTTATTCTCAAAGAACGATTTATACATGAAAATGACAGCATTCAATATTTGGTTGGTTTACCATTTTCAGAATAGTTTCATAGACACGGTTTGGCATTGACTCAATCAGATTATCCAACATTTCATGTGGAATTTTATTCCACTCGTCCCTTACACATCTCTCCAACTCACGAACTGTTGCAAATTGCCGTCCACCACTGTAGACTCGCCTTGCCAGGATTCCCCAGAGATTCTCGATGGGATTGAGATCCGGGCTACGAGCTGGCCAGTCCATAACCTGAATGTTTCTTTCGGAAAACCATGACAATGATTTCTTGCTTACGTGAATGGCAGCATTATCCTGCTGGAAGATGAAGTTGTCGTCCATAATGTCTTCTGTAAATGGCACCAAAACACTGTCCAGTAGCTCTACATAGTTGTCGGAGTTCATCCTTGTCGAAATAGTGGCGATAGGAGTCTTCCCTTTTCTTGGAAACGCAGCCCACACCATGAGACTTCCATCACTAAAATTCCTGCTCAACTTCACTACGGGATTTTTTCGTAGATCATGCCAATAATACGCGCAGCATTCGGGACCATCAAGATTGAACTTTTTCTCGTCGGAAAAGATCACTTCATCCCACTCTGCCAATCCATGTGCTGTTTAGCGAAATCTAATCTTGCTTTAATGTGCCTTAGGGTGAGGTTTGGTTTCTTTGCCTTCTTCGTGTAAACCAGATGTCCAGATCCTCGCAAAATTTGGGAAACACGTCGTTTGGATATGGGAAGGTCCAGTTCTTGCTTTATTTCCGAAGCATTAAATTTTCCAGTCTCCCCAGGCTGAATGATGCGGTTCCGGTCGCGGTTTGAAATTTTGCAGTTACCTTTATTCTTCCTTCTGATGCCATATTTTGGGCCCTTCTTGAAAAAAATCCGGACCACTGTTTCTCCTTTATCGATCCTCTTTGCTATCTCCCGGTTGCTCAAACCAATATCCTTCAATTCGGTTATTAATCTCCGCTCAGTTTCGTCCACGAACTTTCCTTTCGGCATCGTGCTTCAAATTCAATTGCGCTACTTCACTGCTTAGCTGATTGTGGTTAACTCGTTCTCACGTTACAACCTTACCAGGATGTGTTGAAAAATGGCCAAGATGTTTACATATTGGTGGGAAAATATTTAAAATGCCAGTTGCGCTTATGAGAATTTCGCACCATAATTTTAAAAATGTTTTAGTAAAAAAATATGTTTGCACCAATGATGACTGTGATAACAAAGTCATGATAACAAAGTTAGTACACATTTAGTCATTAGGAAATCACTACGTAAAAAAGGAATGGTTTTATCTACTATATATCTAGAATTTTCAGAAAACCCAGGTGCGCTTATAGGATTTTCCCCCACTGTATGTTGAATTCAGTTGAATTTGAAAATTGTTTCCTTCAATCAATAATTTTATCAATACAAACAAATGATTACTAAACCAACGGTAATCCCACGTCAACCTTGCTATTTTTTGCATAAAACATGAATAGTGAACATAGTAAACGAAGTAAACAATTTGACGACTAAAATGGGAATGTTATTCCGATTTTACTAGCTATTCGTTCTCCCCCACAACACAACGAGCAATTTTTTTGCCTACAATTCAAGCCTTAGCTTACAATGTGAGTCGATGCGTATCATGAATTATTCTCTATTTGCCGATAATAGGCATTTATCAGTTGACAGAGTCAATGGAGGGATGATCTTGGATGGGTTTGGTCTATTCTTCCCAAATATTTGACGAAAGCCTGGCTCAAAAGGTTAAACGTTGATAGAGATTGTATAAGATTGATGTACAGGTTGTTGCCAATTAATTCGTGCACAGTTCACGTTTTTATCCGGCAGGTTTTGCTACTATCAATTTAAGTAATTGTGGTCCAGGATATCCTGATATCGAGCATGTTGTAATGCAAAAAATGCAATTAAAAAATTTAACTACCTGCTGACTTAGAGGTTCTAAAAGGTATACTCACACGTGTCAATCATGATAGCTCGAGAATGGCTACATTTAGGAGGAGATTTATAATGAGCTTTTTTGTTTTAAATCACATCAGAAATCATAATTTGTGGCTAAAAATGATTGTTAACATACAAAAATTCGTTTAGACATCAATACGCTATAACTCTTTCTAAGACACTATTTCGGTACGACTCATAGTTTTTTAGATATAAATTATCAAAGATTTCTCCTACTGAAATCGATACGCCATTTTCAAAAGTTACGCTTGAGTCAAAAAATTCCCAATTGCTGTGGAAAACTCATATTTCCTCCAACCCAAACGGAATAAAAACTTTCATTCGAATCAAAAATACATGTTTTTAAAATCTGCATTTTTTGGACGATTTCATTTGGAATTGCACAATGACTAGTATCTAGGTAGAATATATTAGATTACGGAAAAAAGTAAAAATTGTATTTGATATATTCAGGATTGTCCGATGTGGGTCAGATATACATCGTTTTGTTTTATATTTTGTTGCCATTTTAAAGGTAAAGATAACGAAGAACCAAGACCTCTATAAGAGAGCCATTCACAGAAGATTTGGTTCTTATTGGCGAAAAACTATAGTGATCGATTTTCACAATATTCTCTCGATCCCAATTTCTTATCACTTAGGAAGTTTTGCAAATTTTTTGCAAAACCCAACCAATGTTTGTGTGTGTACAAGTACAAGTACAAGTGTTTTGTGTTTTGAGTGTACAAGTCCTTCAGGAACATTTTGACTTGTGCTATATTTGGCCCATATACTCGATTAAATAGACGGCAGTCATGATCAAATTCAAGTCCAAACATGCTCCTGTTATTTTACTGCTTGCACTTAGGTCCCAAGTTCTTAAAAAAAACATCACTCGTAGACATTTTATCTTTCGAATGAAGTGATTATCATACCACTTCGTTCAACCGGCAAAGAGTTATTCAAGCTCAAAACCTTGCACCTCCGACGTAACCCCTTGTTTTTGAAGCTTTCAACTTACACACCGGTACAGAAATGAAAGAAGTAATCCTAAGTGAAAATCCATGCGAAAGCAAGCTTAGTACTGTACAGTTTTCTTTGTGCATATTTTGGGAACGCTTTGTGAAGCTGCATTGGAGCTTGAATGATAATACACTCATCTATTAATTTAATTCAAGAGATTCCAAAGTGATTACATAGCTAAATAAAATGAACTAAAGCAAAGTAATCGAAAAAGAATTTACAAAATGGTTAGTTACCTACGTACATAGTGTCAACAGAATATTGTTTTCTTTTTTCGCGGCGTATTACACAAGGATTTTCCTAAGAGGATTGAAATATTGAATATTGGATATTTTCCTAAATGGATTGAAATGAAGAAGTTTGGGTCTGACGTATAACTTCATTCTGGGAAAGGAGTCTTTTGCCCGAAATAGTTTGGAAATCACTGCTTTAAAGGAACTAAGTTCCACTGGGATTCCACTCGGTTTAGAAGTTATTAGTTTACCCGCCGCGTTTCTTCTTTTCCTTTAAATTGTTTTTTTAAATTTATGTTTGTAAGTATCCACTACCAGAGGGCTCCTTATGAGCCTTTTGGTGTGGGGATCAGTGGAGGGTATAAAAAAAAGGAAAAAACTAGACATCAAACTAAAGTGAAACCATGTAATGTGTAATAATGTCTGATTTGTCGAACTCCATTATTTTCATATCATGTTTCCTAGTAATTTTACAGTTTTCGTGAAAATGGGATTTCAAGACCCAAACAGGCCAATAAGAAAAGCCCAGAGGGCCGCAGGTTAAGTATAGCTGATAAAGGGTGTGTCACATCATATTGCATCACGGAAAAAACGCTGTAGAAATTCGCCCAGTAGACCGATTCTTTTGAAAATTTTAGACAGTAAAATAAAAACTATTAAACAACTTTTGGCATTTTCTTTTTATTCATACTTCGAGCCCAAGCCCGTATGCTCGCACCTTCCTCTTTACCCCGTCCATAAGGTTCTGTACAACGTCAGGTTGTAGTTTTTTTTGAACAGAAATCTATTTTCTCTTGAAGTCCGCCTCCGATTTGACAACTTTTGGGTTCTTCCGGAGGGCCTGCTTCATAATCGCCCAATATTTCTCTATTGGGCGAAGCTCCGGCGCGTTGGGCGGGTTCATTTCCTTTGGCACGAAGGTGACCCCGTTGGCTTCGTACCACTCCAACACGTCCTTTGAATAGTGGCACGAAGCGAGATCCGGCCAGAAGATGGTCGGGCCCTCGTGCTGCTTCAATTGTGGTAGTAAGCGCTTCTGTAGGCACTCCTTAAGGTAAACCTGCCCGTTTACCGTGCCGGTCATCACGAAGGGGGCGCTCCGCTTTCCGCAAGAGCAGATCGCTTGCCACACCATGTACGTTTTGGCAAACTTGGATAGTTGCTGCTTGCGAATCTCCTCCGGAACGCTGACATTGTCCTCTGCGGAGAAGAACAACAGGCCCGGCAGCTGACGAAAGTCCGCTTTGACGTAGGTTTCGTCGTCCATTACCAGGCAATGCGGCTTCGTCAGAATTTCGGTGTACAGCTTCCGGGCTCGCGTCTTCCCCACCATGTTTTGCCTTTCGTCGCGGTTAAGAGCCTTCTGAACCTTGTATGTACGCAGGCCCTCCCGCTGCTTGGTCCGCTGGACGAATGAATTTGACAAATTCAGCTTATTGGCGACATCCCGGACCGAACTTCTCGGATCACGTCTAAACTGCTTAACTACGCGCTTGTGATCTTATTCACTGACGGAGCATCCATTTTTGCCGTTCTTCACCTTCCGGTCGATGGTTAGGTTCTCGAAGTATCGTTTTAGTACTCTGCTGACCGTGGATTGGACGATTCCCAGCATCTTACCGATGTCCCGATGTGACAACTCCGGATTCTCGAAATGAGTGCACAGGATTAATTCACGACGCTCTTTTTCGTTCGACGACATTTTTCCAAATTTACGAATTGACAGTGAAGCATGGCCAACGTGATCTATACACTCTTATCTGATTATAAGCGAAAGCTGAAGATATAATTCCTAAAAATTAAATTTCTACAGCGTTTTTTCCGTGATGCAATTTGATTTGACACACCCTTTATAGTTTATAATTTCTGACTTTTCTAGAAAAATATTCACAAGAATATACATCTTATACGTTTACCCTATTTCCAAATCTAACTTTAACTCTCCTGTACTCGCGCGAAAAATCGTAACTCTGACTGTGCGTGTTTCTGTTATATTGCTATTGTGTACTTTTAGGCGTTATTGGTATTCATTTAAAGAAAAAGTTATAATTGAATGAAAAAACTCCAGGAAATCGGTTTGACAGACCGTATGCGCGAGTATAGGAGGGTTAAGGGTCAAAACTATCATGTATAACGCATTTCAATTGAATTAAATCATTAAACTCGTGTATCAGACGTTACACCAGCACTCGTTTCAAATACACAATCACACACCGAAGCGAATCATACGGTTTCGTAAAAAAAGTCCCATTTGGCAGGTGGGACGCGAGAAAAATAACTTAACGCAAGAGCAAAAGGTGTTATGATTGATGCAATAAAGCCGTCTTTTGAATAGTGAAAAGATAAAAAAAAGGAACGGCCACCACTCCCATCCGACCTCCGGGGACCGCGTCTCGGCGATGCCAGCGGTCCCTAGCACTGTCGAAGAGACCCTTGTTAATGCATTTGCGTTCGCTCGTGTCGCCGCTCGCATTCGTTTTTCTTTTAATCTGATGCGCGGCGTCGCCTTTCATATTCTCATTGCACACGCACATGTGTGTGTATCAGTGGATACAACACGAGCGAACAACACTCAGGAATTGTGTCGTGAATGATCTCTCTCCCTTTGAGATGATGGGAGTGGAGAGGAGGCCTGTTCAAAAGAAGCTTTTTGTTGGTCGTCGGGAGGTGCGAGGGCAGCGGGGTTTCAGCGAGTAATGAACAAAAAGAAAACAAACATCGGGGTACCGGCGAATGTTGGTCCGGCACAATGGGGCTTTTGATTCTTCAATGTGAAAAAAGGTTGAATGCCAATGGTACCTCACTACAAAGATCAAATGGCTGCGTACGTCCTGTGTCGGGGGATGTGATTTAGCCAATTCAAGTCTGCGGCCCAGCCATTCAAATCAGTTCGAACAATAAAGCCGCTTGAGATTCCTCAAAACTGTGATATCACAATACCTCGATTATCCAGATAAATGTAACATTTCTCTTAATCGCGTCGCACCTTCAGCCCTGAAACATCCAAGAATACATCCAAGCTGATCCGACAGAGATCGGCCGAAGCAAAGAAAAGATATTAATCACTCGGGCTATTCATACAAATACGTCGGCCAGTTCCATCGGCACACAAACGGTTGAAATGGAAATTAAGGAAAGCCATCAGGTTGAGGCCACCCAACCGTCAAGCCACGACCCTTCTCCATCCAGTCGACAGATGAATACAAGACGCTAAATGGATTCAGATCGTCCGAACATATGTGTACAAGGGGGTTCTCGAACCACTTACGGGTAGAGATTTGGCAACGGCTCGAAGTGTGGTGTCAATCACAGGAATAGGATATTCCCGATAGCGATCTTAATCGAGCCAGACAGAGTGGCAGCGGTCGTGAATTGCAAGATGCTCGTGTTCGGCGTGTCCGTGCCCAACTTATTTACGGGGATAACAATCTTAACGTGTGTCGTTCCGAAATTATCATTAAGAACTGTAAACAAATGATAGGGAATCCTCTCCTACAACCGGTGAATTCCACCGGTAAACATTCTAGCCATTCTCGGGTCGTCTTCACACCTCCGATTTTCACTAAGCAGATCCTCCATCATCAACATGGGATTCTGTTACCAGGTTCCCCCCTCACTTAAATTCGACTCGCCATTATTCGTCGCAAACAAAATCTCCCCCGCGAGAAATCGTTGGAGTTTTATTCCGTACACACACACAACAAAAGTGGAAAGACAAAGATAATTGGGAATTATGGGTGTCATAAGTTGATTCGTTTCGCAGCTTTTCTCCCCTCGCCAGTTCGCAAATACTGGTATCGAATTTTTGTGCTCCCCGTTCCCAACTTTCTGCTCTGAGGGGGAAACATATTTGTTAAGAAGATTATATGGAGTAAGCTTCCTATTCGGATTTCTCCTTGAAGCAGCTTCCTGCTTGGTCCGTGTCCGGAAGGATGGGGACTTGAAGAGCCCTTCAGTCCGATTGTTATGACAGGTGGTAATGTTTTTTTTCTGATTGATTTTTTATACGAATCTTAATATTCAAACTCCTCACTCTATCAAATTAGGGAGATAGTACACTATGGAAACTTGATAAAATCAAAAACAAAATTTCACCCAAACTAGCGTTGGCAGAAAAAATGTCATCTTTGGCAGAAATGATGCCATTTAGTGTGCTGGAGAGTCAAATGAACAAATAATGAGCTGTTTTAAAAGCTTGAAAATGGTTTGTATGTATGCGTGCAGACATCTTTTTCTGTTTTCTTTTCTCATTTCATTTGGGATTGTGCAAAAAAAAGGTCCATGCGACGTCAATGGGGATCGAACCAAGGCCGGCTGGAATGCAAAGCTATTTTACACGACCACGCTATCCACATGGCTAATGATGCTTCAGAAGATGTTCAGCAAATACGTGATAATATTGCACCTGATTATAAAATGATGTTGGGAAGTGTTTTCTAAGAGTAAGAAAGGAGCGCACGAAGGAGAACAATATCTATCTCGGTCTGGGCCGTGTATGTGGTAAAGTATGCGGAAAGCTTATTTGTCTTTTGTTTCACTCGCTCGTATTAATCTTGTATTGCTGTACCATGTATATTATACAAATGCTTACCAGTACTTGTGAGTCATGACATTTTCTGTTATGTTATGTCTCATTTAATGTCATAAATCAGGATGGCAAAACATGAGCTAAAAATCAATTTTGGGTGATGGAATGTCTGCTTTACCGTAGTTTTTGTCCCAGGTTTGTCCGATGCTTCGTTCCGAAGTAACAAGCCAATTAGTGGACCTAGGCATTTGCTATAGGAGTGCGTGAAAAATGCGCGCAACGCATACACTGCCGTCCATCCGATTTTAATTGTTTTTTTTTACCAGATTCTCCACAAAATTTCCTGTTATCGTACGTAGGATTTTTTTTTGACGTAGGACTACGTCTTTAATTTCTATATAGGGGGGTCACTTTACGAAAAATGTAACGTTTCTTAAGAGTTTTCAAATGCATATTATGCAGAATCGTTCTTACGATATATGTTATAATATATACCATTAGACGACAAATTTATCCAGCATTTTTGTCGCCTGAGACGTGGGAATAATAAAACAAGTGAACAATTTAGCAAATAAAAGAGGTATGTTTTGCAAGCGGATACCAAGGTAAATCATGTATTATGCATTTTTTCTTCCAACTTCGTTGCCATGAATGTTGTACGTAACACAAAATTGCGTGCAATAAATCGTTCTATCTAACAAATTAGCAAGCTGTTAAAGTAATCAGATGCAAGTTTTCATGCATCACTCGAACTTCATGCAAGATTTCATCAGAGCAACGAGAAAAGTGTCACCCATACAGTTATCGTTCATTAATTAGGAGGAGGCATTGAGATCGGCATATCATCGCATCATAAAAATGAAACGAAATTAAATATTAATATTCTCAATGACTCAATTCCTTCTATGATAAATAGAGCAGTAGAACCAATACGACTTGATTGTGATAGTCTGCAAACGAACATAATTTTTCCGAAGAAGCTACTGCTCCCGATGCCTAATAATAAGAATAAAACAATAGAAAGAAATCACAATACCAAAGCCATCCATTAAAAATAAAGCAACTTCATGATTTCATGTGTATTTTACCTCAAAATATCACGAAACCGTGAGTTTCAACTTGTTTTTTTCGTTTCTTCCCCATAAATTCCATATTCAATGTATTTATGACGGTATAATTTTTTTTTGTTTACCGTTCCACATATACTTCATCTACCATTCCATCCTGTTATGTGTCCCACTGATATTCATTAATCATTTTCAGTTACACAATTGAACTTCCAGAAGTTTATTGTCTTTCTTTGTTCTTTACAAACCGTTTGAAGTGCTGCTATTGAGAGTTTCAAAAGAGTTAAACTAATAGATTTCTGAACAATGAAAAGAATTACATTTAAAATAACCAAGTGTTCTGAACAATCAAATCCCTACGGCAAACTTCCGTCCGTAGCCGTTGGTTCAGACCCTTCTACTTTTTTTTTGAAAATTAAATTTTGGTGAATATTTTTGAAGCAAAAACGCAAAGAATGTCGTCATTTTGATAAAAATCAATATTTCGAAAAAAATCCTACGTACGACGGCAGGAAATATATCTAAGATCTCGTAAAAAAAAGAGTGCCTTGAAATCGGTCCACAAGAAAGTCTTGTAGAACTCCCTCCAGTGTTGTTTTGGCTGCAAGGGTTTAACATACCCGTTGCGGCTATCCAGGGGACAGTCCAATTAACACAATTTTTTTTGTTTGTTATGTATAATATACCTAAGAAAACTGTGATATCAGATTAATCATAGCAATTCATTTTCCCGTTGAAAAAATCGCGAAAATCATATACTTTTAAGGTGTTCATACCCCCTCAGGGGGAATCTCGGTCGGGAAGGATTTTTTTTTGCATTTTAGGGAAGCTTTTGTCCTTAGAAATGTAGTCTTAAAAGGATTTTTTTACAGCCAAAAATATGAGGTCACCTCAAAGGATATAAGATTGCTGTACGGGTTTTTAAACGCGTTTTTCTCGAAACTATGTTTTTTCACATGGTGGTATCGATATCTCAAAATCTACTCGACCGATTTGGCTGAAATTTTTTATCAGCATGTAAAAATGAACTGACACAGCTGTTTTTGATATCTCATCAAGCCCTTTCATTTGATACCCATATTTATTGGGTTCTGAGCAGTGTTGCCACATATACAGATTTTTCTGTGATGATACAGATTTTCAGCATGATTTTTGGCCAAGAATCTGTATAATCTGATTACAGATTATTGGAAATTCATGCTGATTTTATACAGATTTTTTAACAAGATAAACTTATTGTTAAATATTTGATCATTTTACGCAACAAAACTCAATCAGACAATTCGAACAGTAGTGAACTGAACTATTTTTGCTACTGTCAAATGTGTCAAATATAATATTGAGAGAAATCGTATTTTTTTTTCGCAACAAAACAAAACTTTGAAACCGTCTAACTAAAGAAACTGTGAAAGCAAAATCAAATCGAAACTTTTTGTTAAAACCCGAGGGAGAAGTTCCTCAGTACAGTTGTCAAACCACATCAAGGCTAAATTCTGCAAGACCATGTATAAACACCACGATGAAAGCGAGGATTAAATAAATGTTTATAACGCGAAACTAAATGAAATAAATTCTTAGTCGGTTTTCCCTAAAAATACATTTTATATTATTTTTTTATTTTTTATTTGGCATTATGCTATGTATTTAAAATTCTTAATCTAAGATATTACTCATCTTTTTTTCGAAAAACAATTGCACAGTATACTTTTTTATACGTCTGAAAATTGAGAAATAGTCTTATTCAGAAAATTACTGATAAGCTACTGTATATACTGTTATCACAAGCTTAAAATAATGATAAGCAGAATATATACACTTTACTACAATTATGCAATTATTACTTCGTACTTAAATCTAACGCAATAGTCTTATCAGGTGCAAAATCCGCAATACAGATTCCAATACAGATGTTCTATATTCTCTACAGATAAAAAAGATTTTTTAGCTCGGAAATACAGATTTCAATGTGGCAACATTGGTTCTGAGAAATATGTTATCCGCCATTTTGTAGTGGCCGCCATCTTAAATTTGCATTTTTCATAAATAACTGTATTCTACTAGTCAAGCCCCTTCATTTTATACACATATTAGCTGTTCAACATGGAATTATTATACAAATTATTAAAAATTTCCGAAAATCAAAAATAAAATACTCCGGATAATCGAGTCTAAAATTCCGGACAATCGAATCCCGGAAAATCGAGTCTCCAGATAATCGAGTCCAACCTGTATTTGAATTCAAATGTTTCTTGGGTGACTATTTGTCAAGTTTTGGTAAAAAATCCTCACATACAGACGACTTAAATGGTTAAAGCTCCTCATCCTACACCATCTCACATCGGAAGACGTCTGAGTTTTGCCAAAGCTCACATGAACCGACAGTGGGACACGGTATTTTGTGACAAAAAATGTTTCCAAAAGAATACATTTTGCTATATATTATAACGGAGAGTTCTTCAATGTATAGGTTATCTTCACTGACGAAAACAAGTTCAATCTGGATGGTCCTGATGGTTTCAACGGGTACTGGCGTGATTTACGGAAGAAGGAACAGTATTCTTCAACCAGGAATTTTGGCGGAGGCTCGTGCATGGTTTGGGCGGGATTCCGTCCGGAAAGCTGAAAAGATAGCTTTCACATCATTCAAGGATTACATACATGTTCTGGAATCCTCGCTCCTACCGTTTTTGCGTGGATAACGTCACAAAACAATGCAGCAGAACAATGTTACTATTCATACGAGCAAGGAAACTAAGCAATGGATTAATGATCACAAGCTTATTTTTTTTGACTGGCCGATTTGCTCTCCAAACTTGAATCCTGTTGAAAATCTTAGGGGGATCCTTGAACGTAGAATCTACACTGAGGGAAAACGATTGAAGAGCTCAAGGTCGCTATTTCGTAATCATGGAAAAATATAGAGAAATCCGTTCAGCAGAATTGGGTAAATAGTATTCCAACACGAATTTTCCGGATTATTAACCATCTCGTCATCTCGAAAAAATTGTTTTGGCCGAAATCGACCTTTTGGGACTTTTGATTTTTTTTTCGAGATGACACCATATCTCAACGTTTTATGCATTTTTAAGTCATTTGGGATCGAAAAACAATTTCGATTTTCCAAATTTCCTTTAAACACCAGGTGGTTTTTTTCAAATATCTTCACATAAAATAATTATTTACGCTAGCCGTGCGTAAATTTTTTTCAATGTTCTTATTGTTTTGTGTATTAAAATAAATGTTCTGTGTGTTTTAGAATGTAAATATGTCGTTTGCATTGATTACATGCCTAGTTCTCACGACCCGTTAAAGGGTTAGAGAATGAATACTGACTGTATCTGACTTTCGTTCGAACGACTCGACTCAAACATTTTCGAAGAGACATTCTCGTTCTCGTTTGAATCCGTCCGTACGCGACTTTTTTCGAATCATTCATTATTTCGATCATTTATGAATATGTTGATGCAATCAGATGAGAGCTCATAATAGATCCAGTCTGACGGACAGATGAAAAAATGCTGCCTTTAGCCATATTGGCTATCCGTGACCAGCCACAATATTAATTGACACGTTGTTCAGTTTCCTCAATGGAGCAGCGCACATAAAGAAATATGTGGTCATTCGTTTATACAACTTGCACATGTCTCACGCATGAAATACTCATCGACTGGAGGACGATTGATGGCGAGAAGTACCTACTGGGAAGAAATCACCGAAGGCGATGGTGAGGGTGATAATATGGTAATCACCGTCGTTGCTCGGCTATAGTCAAGCAAACAGGGCCGTGTTGAATAATGTTGTAATGATGTTTGAGTGACTCTACCGTTTGTGTCTGTTTGGCATTTTGTTGTGATCTGTAGCAATAATGTTATTTTGTTTATAATTTACTACCATTGCCGGGTCTGCTTTTCGTTAAAACATCAAATGAAGTAACAACACTTGTTACTATGTAATTGTAGAACATATGCGAATTGAATTTTCTCAATTTCCTCCAGAGTTTTCCGAAAAATTTTCAATAGTCATGTTTGGTTGAAATATGTTTATCATTTTTACGGGACCCTCTCTCCATTTCAGAGGATTTGTATGGTAGCCTTAGATGCAAAAAATTGCGTTTCATTTGTATGGCAGCTCCCCCTTAGTGAGGGGGTGGAGTGTCTAACCACCGCAAAACCCATTATTGCACCCTAAAACCTCTACATGCCAAATGCCAAACTTCGTAATGCAGAAATTTGTGTTTCACTTGTATAGCAGACCGAAAACAACGCACCCCCCCCCCCCCTTAGAGAGTGGGAAGGGGTCTCGAACTATCATGAGAACCTACTCCGACTAAAAAAAACTCTTGCATACCAATGTCGATCGGTTCAGTGGTTTATGAGTTCATAAAAATCAGACAGACAGACAGAAATCCATTTATATATATAGAGTAATGCGGGGCAAAGGTGCGCACCTAACTGTTGTCGTCCAATAACCCTTGAAATAAAAACAAATAAAATTCCGTTACCAAATTGTAGCTATATATATTACCTTCGAAACGTAGTACAAGCATTTCTCGAGTTGTGTTTATAATTGGACAAATACTTATTTTAATACAAAAAGACAAATTCGTACCTTTGCCCCATAGTGGGAGCAAAAGTGCGCACTTATTGAATTGAACTTCTGAGATAACTTATACCAAAAATAAATGCTTTATGATCAGAAGCGGAAGAAGCATCATTACTAGAGAGTGTAGGCACCGCCCAGTAGACAGGAGGAGGTGTTATTTTATATTTCAAATATGACTTATTTCAAGGAGAAATGTATCCTTTCAACGTTAAGATGAAATTGAAGTGGCTATTACATGTAAAGTAGGGTAAACATCGTGATTTTTGAAGATTTTGCTTGAATTTTCACCAGGAATTGTTTATATTGATATTGCTGCAAAATTAAGAAGGATAGAAGTTGGGTGTCAAAGAACAAATTGTAGAGCGGTGAGAGCTTCAATTTAATTGATAGAAACACTCGATTCACTCGATTATATACAGAATTCGGTTATATACAGTGAAAAGAAATCGGAGACTGTATATAATCGAGTCCGCACTGTATTGATATAAATCATTTCGAACACTCAAGTTCCCACAGAAATTTTTTTTATGTACGTAATCTACACTCGCGAATGCATGGTGAAAATAAAAACATTTTTCATTTGAAATTCATTTTGAATTGTATTTAAGCAATTGTTTATTTTCATACCTCATCTTGGATTTCGGTTCTGAGGATTTCGACGCTTTGCCTTGGAGCGTTATTGCTTCGTTGTGCTGTTGTGGGGTTCGAAGAGACAGTCGATGGTTCCTCATGAAGCTAGAATCCCAATCTCTTCCTGACAGTTTTGCAACTTGGTTGAATTCGCGCTGGAGGTTGTTGGCTTCCGCAAAATCAAACGCCAGACGCCGTAAATCTTTTAGAGTCATACCATATAAAACTTAGTCCAGTGGCCTGCAGATCCTCAGACTGCTCACTCGTAAATACCTACCTGAACCGCACTAGGTGCTCGCTGACACATTCCAGCAGAAGTGGAAATGTCAATAAAAGAAGATTCAAATCATAAATCTGATTCAGAGCTGATTCACAAATACCGAGGTCTGTCGCAATCCGACGCTTCGAGACTCCCTCCCGAAGCCTCTGTCGGTCCATTTGAGCATTTCTGGAGTGCATTTCTTCAAATCAGTTCTCTTCTTGTGGGTCCCGTTAAAAATTTTGTTGAAAACATTTTATATTTTTTTTAGGTCAACACGCTAGTGGGAACTTTTACCTCACAGCCACTGCGCACCTTTGCCCCACGAGCAAATTTTGAACTAATCGAATTTTTAAAAAAAGCTCTTGAACTTTTTCACAAGAACGAATACGCACTATCATCTACTATAGAATAAAGGTTTCCTTGACAGTGTAGTTTCGAACTTTCCAGTTATTTTAGGTAAGTAAATCGTCATCTCCAAAACTGAAAAAATTGAGCAAAACATTGCAAAACTCTTTTTACCTCATAACTTTTTGTCACTTTCATGAAATGTATCTTGTTTATATGTGTGAGCTGCTGGTGTAATAATGTATCAAACGAATACACTGTTGTAGAATTGTTATGCTCGTTTCCTCCAAAAAGGCTAATGCGCACCTTTGCCCCGCACTACTCTATAGATAGATTTTCATTATATCTTTACCGGACTCTGTTCAGATTATGAATACTGGTAAAACTATGAAAACTTTAGGTGAACCCTAAACCGAATGTTGAGCGGTTCAATGTTCAAACAGATTATATAGTGAATCATAATATTTGTGGAATTTTGCATGTGAGAATTCAAATTCTTTCCTACTTTAACACTAGAACTACCAACTGGTCAAAATGACCGGTTATATGATTTGTTCGCAAGATTTTGTATTGAAATTTATTTTTATATTTTTTAATGATGTTATGACTTTTTCTAAATTCATGTATTGATCAATACTTTAAATTATGTTGGTCTCTCACTTCCAATTTTTCTGATATACATATGTGGTATACCTATTTATACCGACCGGTCAAAATGACCGGTCGTGACTTTTAAAATTTCTGATTCCAAAATTGCTTTGAAACAACGTCAATCTGCCACTACGGTGCTGCCAATAAAAATTTCCGGAACAACTACTGCTTCTAAACCACAAAATTTGGGAAAGTTTTAGAATTTTGTAATGTGTTGTGATGCAATTTTATTTTCTCATTGACAGTTGTTGTATACTGTATAAATAGGTAATGTTGAAATTAGTTCAGTTGAAATATTCACAATATTGTGGACAATTGGGTTGATTTAAAAAAATACAGTTATAGTAGTTTGCAGTATAGGTAAGTTGTGTATATTTGTATTATATTGAGGGGGAAAAATATTCTAAATATGTATTTTTATCTAGTTATAAAAATTAACCCAAAAATGCAAAAATGTTTTAGAGGACGTAACCAACTCAAGAGAAGACTTTGCTGATATCGATCAAGATGTTTATGAAATTGAATTCTGAAATTTGATCAATATCTGAAATATAGATGATCAAATCATAAGAAAAAATGTTTGTTTCCTCAGAGAGCAATAGTGAAGAGAATCAGTTTACGTAGGCTAAGAAGAATGTTGATACTGTCGTCATCTTTGGATGAGAATGACCGTCAACATAGCTATAATTTCTCCTGATGGAACTATCTGCACAAAAAGCTGAATGCACTCCAGGAAGGATATAAATAAACAGCATTTTCGAAGCAATATTGGAGGGGTAGAGTGTGTGTATATGTGAAAATACGAAAGTATATGTGTGAATATCATCACTCCTTACAATCGTCATACCCACAAACGCACGAGAACGGAAGTTACGAATCGTTCATTTGGAGTGTACGCATAGCATTTTGTAATTTTGGTACAGTGTGCGATGAAGTGTTGCTCTAATTTACTCCAAACTTTGATCGATCGGCTAGAAAAAACGGCTGAGCGTATGAATATCAAATATTCACAGGAGTTTAGGAGATACACTATGCTTCAATTTAACTCCAATTTGTTGCAATATTTGCAAAATTACAGAAGATTTTCTAAAATAGTATAAAAAAGTAATTTTGACACTTTTTTAAAATTGATGGAAAAAATCAAATTATTTTTTTCGATAAAGCAACAAATAGGGGGTCTTCGTAGCCACATTGATTGCGCGTTCGCTTAGTAGGCGATCGATCGTGAGTTCAAAACTCAGGGCCCTCATTGACAATCTTTGTGTTGTTACAGAATAGCTACGTCCACGCAACAATCATCAGCGATGGAGATCGATCCACGGTCGAAATAAGATCGATTCATCTATACAACTGCTCTGCTCTGCAAGACACATCGGGCTGCTGTTCTATAAATAACTCAACAATGATCATTCAACTGTCTCCGCTGTTCGGTGGTCCAACTGGATAATGGAAGAACAGAAAGAATACTCTTACGCCTAAATGGCTACTGTGTGAATGTACCATATGTAATGGTATAGAAGGAATACTGGCGAATGGCAACTGTGTAATGTGCTAATTATAGATATGATAACCATGTGACATGTACACGATTCAAATTCGGCTCTGTTACAGCTAGATTGCTAATGAGCTTTAAATAAATAAATGGGATAAAAGCAACAAATTAAACTTATACGGAATTTATTGGAGTTTTCAAAATTACCTCTCCATTTGCGATGTGATAATTATTTATTGAATTACTAGCTGACCCGGCAAGCGTTGTTCTGCCATATAATGTATTTCTAGAGGATATTTTGGTTGGTAAAAATAACGAATATACTTCATGAGAGTTTGTATGTTATCGTTCAGATCTATCAAATTGATCTAAATGATGATTTTCACAGCGAAACATACATATGCGTATCTCTTATTTTCGAATTTCTCCTTTTTATTTTGAATATCCTTCCTATATATAAAGATGTGCATAGTCAGTTTTTTCGAATTTTTCAAATCATCTCAAATATTTTCCAGAGTACTCTATCATTCTAATTTGGGTGAAGACAAACTCACAAAATATATGGACGACGAAGATCTGATCAGCCGTTCTCCCGTGATGATGAGTTATACGTACGTGGGAAAAACTCTCTTTTATATATAAAGATGTATCATCAAAGATTAAGGTGTAACTTTTCATTCAAATAAAAATAATCTTTGCATGTAAAAGTCCTACATGAATGTTATAGGAATCAAATGGAAGCTGTTTAATAAGGTTGATTGGATTTGTTATTGAGTTGGTTAGCAAAAAATTGTGTTAGCCTACAAAAAGGTTGAAAATACAGAAAGAAATCGATTTTAATTACTCCCTGATATTTTTGTCCACTACATCTACATACACCCAGATAAAAAATGTTCATAACATATTCCAATACAAGGAAGTTTGAGCTTCAAAATGATATACATCCCATCTTGATAGGTTGATTTTTCAAGAAGTTGAACTGAGAGACCAACATAGTTTAAAATATTGATCAATACATGAATTTAGAAAAAGTCATAACATCATTAAAAAATATAAAAATAAATTTCAACTTTTATGTCTTTTATGTCTAAAAAAAAAATACAAATAAAAATACTATATTTCATGCAAATAGATGTATTTATCATGTACTTGCAATATTAGAATGAAATATATTTTATTATCTGTATTTTTTTTCGAATTTTTATATTTTGACAGCTAAACATCACACCGGTCAAAATGACCGGTTTGGTAGGAATAGGTATATAACAAATGTTCGTGTTAAGAAATCACGAACAGTACATTGATAACAAAATGGGCACGGATAGCGCAAACCGTTTCCCGCAGTATCTCAGTCCACTTCAACTAACCTCAATGTCATTCGTGTTCGATTTCCCCGTTTCATGAGTGAGTGACACTGACAGATATTCCCATGGCGCCGATCGATCAGCAGAACCGGCGATCCATCAGCTAGCCGGCGGCGAATCACCCCGTTGGGGTGAAGGGCTTAAACTTGGTGACAAGTTTTTTTTATCATTCATTCGCCGATGCGGATAATATTATCCAGGGGGAAAGGGGGACAGGGGGACGCACACCTTCAACAAGTCCGACTGTCTGCGTCAACTGGTCTAGTCTACCACTCCCCCGCCGCTTCACATTGGCTTTCCCATCCCTTCCACTTTGAATAATTACGAGTGCGCGCCTTCCACCCTTTTCTGCCGCCGCCTTTCGGAACCGAACCCAGAGAGTGGGAGGAATCCATTTTCATTAATTCTTCCGTACGAAAGCGTCCCCCGCACCGCACGGTGGGCACCATAATAATGAGTGCGGAATTGTTTTGTGTCGGTGGAGTTTTTATTTCTGTCCTGAGTGCGTCTGTCCGCTCTGACGGTTCCATTTTTCCGTCGTTCTCCTTCATTGGAAAATTGAAATGAAATAATGAAGTGTAGTTGACAAACCGAAGGAAATGCGATTGCGGGGGACGCGTACCCTTTCACCAGTGAATGGAAATATCAGGAAGTACAGAGAGAGGTAGTATTTTAATTTTGCTTACATATTTAACGAGCTGCCGCACGGCGGCTACTTGGGACGGGGATGACGGTTTCTTAATGGAATAATTATGAGCGAATTATTTCCCCGGAATTGATTTAATTAAGTTACGATCGATTACAGAACGTGACAAAGAAAGGGTGTCCTCCCTCCCGAACAATCCGATAACGGCACGAGTTAAACCGTTCAAGATTCTGAAAGCAAACTCTCAACCCAACGTTGTTCAAAAACATAAGCCGACGCCAGAGCGTCTAGGGAATCATCGACCCTATAGGGTCACTCGGTCGAAAAACAAAACCAAAGCAAGAACACCAAATGCCGATCACATTCCAGAGTGGCAGATTTAAACACATCGCACACAGCTGGAGCGTTTCTTCAATCTTCAGTTGGGCCGGCCGATCTTCGGAAGAAGTGCCAACAGTGATCACGGGCTTCTTTTGTTTTGTACCCGGGGATCTCTCTGCAGTGTATCTGAAGACCACAGCGCGCTGGGTCCCAATAAGAAGAATATTAACGAATGATTCGAACGCAGCGTGAAATTTTTATCATTTTCACACTTTAAACGTGTTTTCACGCCTTCCCAAGGGGGGAGCTCGCGCGTTCCGGAGAAGCCGCGGAGAGCGCGATCGGCCGGGTCACGAAATGTGACCACCCTATCTTCCGTTCCCGCTGAGGGGGAACCGGGGGCCTGGAGTCGGGAAGGAGAATGAATTCATCTTTTATTTTTGGAGGGATTAAAATTAATATGCTTTGAGTTGGGAGATTATTTTTGACTGTTCCTTCTGGTTCTCGTTCATTAATAAAATGAAATTATTATTTATGGTAGTTACCGAATTCTTTCTTCTCCTTTCAGTCCTGGATTTGGCTTTTACACTTCAGCCGGGGAGAGCCCATTGTGTGGTTAGTGTTTTTACTTCACGGTTCATATTGTTTTCAAAAGAGAGGATTTTGGCTGGGATCAGAAGTGATTGCAGCAAATATTTTGAAAATTGAATCATTTTTATGGTGATTTGTCCACACGGCTGGGATGGGGACTTTGGGATGGTTATGAGTGTCTTGTGATAAGATGATGATAAAAAATGTTATGTTTTCTGTCTAATAATCATAGCCTACTTTTGATGAGTTTCCATGAAATATGATTGCAATCTTTTGAACTATTCTCGATTCACATCATAACAATATATTTTCTTTTTACGATCAGACACAGGGAATGCTTTAATCCGTGTTGGTACAATTGGTATTGGAATGTTCTGTCTGTAAATCAGGAAAAAGTGGTAAAGGATGAACTGGAACTGTATCAGTAAGTTTACTACTGAAACAAGAACGACAAAGCTTAAAAATGATCACAGTTTGTCATTTTCGAAACAAATTACTATAACATCAGTATTGTGCAGAACGATCTTATCAAGAATGTGAAAAAGATAGAACAATAGGTGAAGAAGGTATCTTCACTCTGTCGCAAATATACTGAATTTCATCGCTTCTCAAACGCGCAGTTCAGTTTTTGCTATTATTGCAATTTTACATCTATATATATATTGATTTCTGTCTGTCTGTCTGTTTGATTCTTATGGACTCGGAAACTACTGAACCGATCAACATGAAAATTGGTAGGGGATTTCGGGGCCGAGGAAGGTTTTCGTGATAGTTTGAGACCCCTCGCCCCTCTCTAAGGGGGCGCTGCCATACAAATTAAACACAAATTTCTACATTACTCGGGGAATTAATCAAGCAAATGAAACCAATTTAGTCATTTTGAGGTTTAAGGATGCAATAAATGATTCTATGGTGGTTAGACTCTCCACCCTCCATACTGCCATACAAATGAAACACAAATTTCTGCATTACTCGAGAATTAATCAAGCAAATGAAATCAAATTTGGCATGTGGAGGTTTTAGGGTGCAATAAATGTTTTTACAGTAGTCAGATACTCCTGCCCCCTCTTTAAGAGGTGGCTGCCATACTAATGAAACTCAAATTTCTGCATTACTCGAGAATTAATCAAGCAAACGAAACCAAATATTGCATGTGGAGGTTTTAAGGTGCAATAAATGATTCTATGGTGGTTAGATACTCCTCCCCCCTCTTTTAGGTGGGGCTGCCATAAAAATGAAACATATATTTCTGCATAACTCGTCAATTAATCGAGCAAATGAAACCAAATTTGGCATGTATAGGCTTTAGGGTGCAATAAATGTTTTTACGGTGGTAAGACACTCCACCCCCTCTCTAAGGGGGAGCGGCAATACAAATGAAAGACAAATTTCTGCATAATTCGAAAACTGATCAAATGGAGCCAAATTTTTTCATGCGAATGTTTTAGGGGACACGAAACGTTTCCATGGTGAATAGACACAGGCAATAACATAGTGACAAGTGCTGTTAGTCCATTCGATGTTTGAGCTAGCGAAATTGATCTTTGTTCGAAACTGGAAATGGATTTTAATGTGATGAAACGCACTCCTATATCTTCTTCTATCTATACTCATTAAAAAGTATCGCCGAATGTGTTGATAAGAACAGAACTCGAGGAAGGAGTTGTCCGATTTAGGGCTGTCTTTATTCTATCGTATTTCCTGTATAAAATATTTATTCCATGTAACGGACAAACATGTTGAAAAACAAGTGGTTGAAAAATCTTGAACGAGAATTGTGTCTGAAAATAATCTGATATTATAATGATGGATTTTGTTAGAAATACAAGGAATTTTATAGTAAAAAGTAAATTCTACGGGGTCCATTAGAAGATCAATCAATGAACAGTTCTGCGATTGGACCCTTGAACTTGCTCATAGTAAGAAAACGTGAATGTTTGAAGGTATTGATAACAAAAAACAAATTGTGGGCGGGACGAAGTTTGCCGAGTCTGCTAGTAATGTATAAAATAAAATAAAATTCCAAAAATGTTTTTTTTTCCTTTTTTAGAATATATTGTATTCATGTGTTATTACCAAGTAAACTCATTGATTGTCCCGTCTTTTTATCAATTTGTACCGTAATTTGAGTATAATGAAAAATATGTTTTTTTTTTCAATAACACAGTGCTAGAAAAATTATTTTTATAAAATCTGATTTTTATCATCATTTGATTATCATTTTTTCTAGAAACAGAATATAAAATAACTATGTAGCTACGAGTTTTATCAATGCATTGCAGAATAAATTCAAAATAGCTTCAAAATTGCGCCCAAAAATGGTGTTTTTTCGAAGTCATCTCAGCGTGATTTCTCTAATTGGAAGCCTTTTGAAGTTGTTTAATATTTTACTCCTAGGAAAAATTACGGCATAAAAAAGCCCAAAGCCCTAAGAAAATTAGATTTTTAAAATCTGTACGGTTCGTGTAGAACAGTTGTATAGTTTTTGTGATTTCGTCGGTAAACAATATGCTAAATTGCTTGACCATGTTGGCACACAATAAATTTTTCTTAGATCTTCAAACGCAAGGATTATTAGTAGAACGTATAATATTTGATGGCGTTTTGACGGATTGCGCACCTATTTTGTTTCAAGGGAAATGTCCTGATAGGCTGCCCCATTTATTTGAAAACCTATGCCTCAAACTATGATTGCTTTTCACCAGAGACCAGTTGATGGACTTTCAACCACTTACTGATCTGTTGCCAGAAACGATGTATCTGTCACTGAGTTTGCTGTCAATCTTAATGTTTTTCTGTGTTTCTTAAAAGTTAAAAGTTCTTAAAAGGAAATAAGGAGGCTAAATGTCTTTAACCCCTTCCCGTACGATTTAATTTTCAAAAGAGCGGACCAAATGCAAACGCTTCGATGCGTTACGCATCTAGTAATTTCACTACTCTGCTGAGCGTCTTAGCGCTTTGTGATATGCAAGCGCGCCACGAGAGAGACTCGATATTGTACGTTTTGGCACAATCATTTCATATCGAGTGAGACTCGATGTTGTACGTGAAAGGGTTAAACTGTGAAAATTTTTTACATTGATACATGGAAGTCCATGAGAAATACAACAGTTCGAACGGATAGTACAGAGTCTTTTCAGAAGAAACGCTCACGCAACAAATTTTAATATTTTCTACAAAATGACTGATTTTTATTTGAAAAAATGAAAATAAAGCATATTTTAGGACATTTTCGATGTGTCCGATGTGTTCATGTTTTTCGATAACGCGTTTTAAACGGTGAACAAAATGCTTCATGCACAACTCTAACATTACGACTTCGATGTTGTTGAAAATCCGAGTTATTTCTTCTTTAAGTTCCTCCAATTGTGGCTTATTAACATAGCAACGGTCCTTCACGTACCCTCAGAGGAAGTAATCGACGACGAGAAATGTTGAAATTCTTACCATAAGAGGACAAAATTTCATTTAGGCTTCGGTTGCCCGAGTAATACAATTTCACTAAAAATACATGTTCTTGTACATTGTACATCTTGACACTAAAAACCATCCGATCAAACTGAACGAGTAGCCGAATATTATCGTCCCGAAGTGGGAAATGCAGTATTACCATCGACGGAGCGAAAAAAAATTATAGGGAGCTATTCGATTTTTTTGCGTGAGCGTTTAATCTGAAAGATCCTGTATATCCGAAAATCAGAGAGGTGTTATTTTTTGTTTTTGAGTTATTATTTTTCAAATTTAACATGATCTGAGTCATCGTTCAATATTCCTATGTGACTAGACTAGACCTCTGCGACTATAATCCAACCTTCCCGCAAGGCTGATATTTTAGGCTTCTTGGCTACAATAGTTCAAATGTTATGATTTTTTACAAAATGTCATTTTTAAAAGTAAGGGGA
This sequence comes from Toxorhynchites rutilus septentrionalis, assembly GCF_029784135.1. Lineage (NCBI taxonomy): Eukaryota > Metazoa > Arthropoda > Insecta > Diptera > Culicidae > Toxorhynchites > Toxorhynchites rutilus. The sequence goes on from NC_073745.1 coordinate 60,185,313, forward strand.
TTTTTCCACTGGTTATGTTTGAAAAATCATATCTCAAGAACGAAAAAAATCATTTCTGATATCGAAATATGCTATGTAAAAAATCTTCAGTTTTCAAGAAAAAATATAACAAAATAATGCGCCCTCTAGTCCAATACCATGAAAACAAAAAAAACGACACAAAAAACGACCCCCACAGTCAATAATTACAAAGGTTGGGGGTCTCCGTAGCCACATTGGTTGCGCGTTCGCTTAGTAAGCGATCGAACGTGAGTTCAAAACTCAGGACCCTCATTGACCATCTTTGTGTTGTTACAGAAAAGCTACGTCCACGCAACAATCATCAGCGATGGAGATCGATCCACGGTCGAAATAAGATCGATTCATCCATACAAAGTGGAAAAAAAAAGATTTTTCGGACCCTTCAAAATGGAAATGGACCCCTTACTTAAATAAATTACAAAATACGAGTCTAATGTTTTGTGATAAAGAAAAAAATATATTAACGAAAATCTGAGAACCACTATATCGGTTTGGCATAGAATGGCTGTATATATACCTATATTTTTTATTTCTTGAATATAAAAAAAAATCAAATTTTTGAATCATTCTCTTAAAGTCAGACAACAACATTCTAATATAAAGAATACATATATCTGGAAGATTTCAGGAGGTCATCGAGGATCATATTTGATGAAAAAAAATCCGTCTACGCATATGATCGAATTTCAACTATGACAGAATTATTGAGTTTTTTTTTCGGATTCTGTCTGGAACTGACTCTACTTCAGAAAGTACAAGCTCTCAAACCGCTCTATAGTTAGTACTTTGACACTCATTCTATCTTATTAAATTTTGTTGCAATATCTTTTTAAGCAATTCCTAGTGAGCTTTTAGTTAGAATCTTAAAAAGACGGGTGGGTAATGTCGGGGCGTAAGCGGAGTGACGTAGGACTATACAAAGGGGACAGCTTTTTCTAAATATATATTTTAAATATATTGTTTTATTTTCTTCTCCTACGTGAATACCTACCTATCTACCTGAAATATGGATTATTTTACTGTTTACTCTTTATGAACATGTTGGGAGTTTTGAAAAGAACCTTTGGTGTTGTGTTTTTGCGTTTCTCATTTTTTTCTCACTGTCTTATAGTTGATTCTTGATTTTTTTCTGAAGGCTTTGTACTTATTAAATGTTCAACACCGGGCATCTTTTGGCGTTTGCACATATCGTACAATCAAAATGATCGCTGTGATAGGGAATTCATAAGTGGTCATCAGCTCATTCACTATCATATATTTCACTATTGAGCACATTACCATACCTTAAATTGTAGTTTCGGAGACGAATGAATTGTAAGATTTGTAGTATCCGCAAACAAAGTTAATAAAAATGAAAAAGAACTGAGGTTTTGGAGACAACTCTACGAACTGTCGAGTCTTTTTCCTTCTTCTACCTGCTGCCGTTTTGCGATTGCGTTTGCCACTCGCTGAAACTAGTTGTTGTCACCGAACCGAATGTGGTATGTTCTGTAGGCGGGTTTTCTTATTGTTGTGAACAGCTTTGCAAGCCAACTCGAGCACTCCGACGGCCGAAACTCTATAATCGCTGTTAGGTATACTGGTGCTCCGGCACCAATCCGTTCGGCCTAGTTACCCTTGCGGAGCAATCAGTGAATGCGACCAACAGGGAACTGGAGACCTGCACGGTTCGAGTGGGACTTTGCCTTTCCCTTAACTTGTCCTCCTTTGTCACGTCCACACGTCCACGTTGCTGCTTGTGTTGCTTTGTTGATGTGATGCGATGCGATGTGAAACGATGCCGTACAACCACACTGATTTACGGTTTGACAGAGAATGATACATTTTTCAGCGGATCCGCGCATTTTGTACTTTAGCGGTACACGTTCATAGGATAGAGACAAATCGGCAGACTCAGTCAAAGGGGCGAGTCCAACGAGACGAACGAATGAGCGTTAAAAGGCAGCGATGGCAAAAAAAATATATTCATTATGATTCGCTCGTTGGATACACATGCAGTTGTTTCTAACAAACACGAAGGCACCGAAGACTAGTGGAAAAGCCGCCAAAAAGTTCGGCACGGCGCAGAAGAATAACTCGGAAACCGACAAGAAGAAGGAGAAGTAATCATATGCTATCTACATCAAAAGGTGCTGTATTAGGATCATTCCGACACCGGTTTCTCATCGAAGGCGATGAGCGTCATGAGCTTCGTCAATGCATCTTTGAGCGTATCGTAGCGGAAGCCCCGCGTCTGACCCACTACAATAAACGGTCAACCATTACGGCGTGGGAAATTCAGATCGCAATCAGTCTGTTGCTGCCCGGTGAACTTGCACGCGGTTTCCGAAGGTACCAAAGCGGTGAAGAAGTAAACCATCCCCAAATAAAGAGCGTTTTCCGACTGCTAATTCGGAAGCAAACCCTAAAAAAGGTCCTTTTCAGGACCACAAAATCATCTTTAATCTAAAGAGTTTATTGTTTTGTTTTCACTCGATATCCCCATCATGTTCGGCTAAACCTTCCTGTTTAGCGACTGCGTTTGCCACTCGCCACATGATTCACAGTTGGAAAATTTCTTCCCATCCAGCTTGTGACATGTTGTACAGTAAATTATATTTAATGAGACGTGCCGAAACACCACTCAGTGTCGCATTAAAGGCGATTTTAACCTGTAATTGAACATTTGCGATGACAGTGGTACAGTGTCGACTTTCAATGTGGGTTCATAATTTGGACCTCGAACTCTATGTTTACAAAAATGTCCAACTAAATATGTCGCATTACAGGTCCGTCCAATTAGCTGAATGTCGAACTAAATGTAAATTACTGTACTTTCAATCTGGAAGCAATTTAAGAATTGGTGAAAAATGAATAATCGAGAAAGTCCCCAACCATCAATAAGCTCAGCACTACTGCCAAATTCTCATACTCATCATATCCAAAAAAAAACAAATTTTGAAGAAATCAATTTGTGTTTTATTATTATGTTGGATAATATTTTAGAATGCATTGAACTGTATTTCGTAAACTCTTTTTTGAAAGGTTTAATGGCCCTGATAAGCGCCCTGTTTTATGGAATGGATCAAATTTGAAAAACATAGTACTCGTGGTTTAAAAAAAACCATTTCGAACGCCCTCGATGCCGCCTTGTTCTGGATTTGCCACCAGAGCAGTTTGTATAAAGAACAAACTTTTTTCTTCTGCTACCTGCTGCCGTTTTGCGATTGCGTTTGCCACTCGCCACTCGCTACAACTGCCTGTTGTTGTCTTGATGTCCACCGAACGGAATGTGGTCTGTTCTGAATGCGGGTTTTCTTATCGTCGCGAGCAGCTTTGCAAGCCAACTCGATCACTTCGGCGGCTGAAACTATATAACGCCGACTAGGTGGACTGGTGCACTGGTACTAATAGCTACCCTTGCGGAGCAATTGGCAGACCAACACGGTTCGAGCGGGATTTTTCCTTTCCCTTCACTTTTCCTCCTTTGCCATGTCCAGACATAGCTGCTTGTGATGGTTTGTTGATGTGGTGTGGTGCGAAACGATGTGGTGTACGGTTTGGATGAGAATGATCGTTACGGCGGCGGAGCGGGGATTTTTAAGCTGACTAGCTGGCTCGAGAATTATGCATGTGTGAGACTGCGACCATTTTTTTTTCTTTTTCTTTTCCAATCGTGCATCATTGTATTTCGCTGCTACTCTGGTTGCCCGTTTTGGTCGGTACGATTCGAAGAGCACAAAATGGACCAATCAAAAATGGGCACATAGTGCATTCGGACAAGGCTTGATATTTCCCAATTTTTCAATTATTTATCTCAAGAAAAATGAAATGTTATTCGTTATGACAGATGCGTAGATATATTTCCTATCAATTGATGCAAAAACCTTTGCGATCTATTGAGAAATGCTCGAGTTATAAGCGTTCCAAATCTTGCATTTTTTCCTACTTGTTCAGTGCCTAGATTTTCATTTCACCCCCTATATCTTCCGGTTAGACGTAGTCCTACGTCAAAAACACGATTTTTACTCCACTGTATAAGTATTAAATATTAAACTCAATTTTTCAGTAACATTTTTTTACAGTGTGTTTTAAAGGTTATTTTTTTTTCAATGAACTATGATTTTCCAGCAACTTTTTCAAACATCTTATTTTTATCAGATGTCTTGATTATGAGTAAAGATTTTTAGAAAAAATGATTAATGATTTTGAATACGCCTTTTTAAATATCAGTCATAATTTGTATTGGTCATATGATAACGAAAATCATGCTTTTGGATATCATAAGTACCAAGCTTCAACAAAATCGAAAAGGGTTGCGTCAAAATTAGCTGTTTTTCGGCTGAGAGGGCGTGGAATTACTTGGTATACAAAATCAGTTAATTTTTTTGACGTAGGACTATGTCTTACATTAAGGGTGCCAAATCAGGAAACAGGTCACGTTTTTTATGAAATAAAGTTAACGTTAATAAATATTTTTGCTGCGAACGGATTTTAACGATATTGGTATTCGTTTTTATCGTTATCGGAAATTTACTAAGAGTTATTTAATATGCTATACATTACAATCCCATAGTCTGTATATGGTTTAAATTGATGAAAATTTGAAGCATTCCCATTTCCCCATACATTTGTTCTGTCCATTTGTGTGCTTTCCCCAAGAGAGCTGTCAATAAAGGGTAACTTATGCAGCCGCTAGAATAGAAACAACGAAGGGGGATAGCGAAAAGAGAGTATTTGCGAAGTTAACTCCACATCGGCTCTGTTTTGATGTTACAAGCTCCTAGCTTTGTTGACGGCTTTGTTCGAGAATCGAGAAACGTTTTTTTATAAACGGTCATTCTCGCGATGTTTCATTTTTATCGCTGCAACTGTGTGCATCTGTTAGACGCGTGTCTGATGCTTGTTGAATGGCGCGGCGCGGAGGTTGCCTTTCGTTAAATCCTCAGTGCAATGCGTGCATTGATATAAAGAAACAAATTGCGACATATGACCAATTAGTGTATTGTTCTCGCAAAGGCAAAAGAGAATCGTTGCTTCTCGAAATGATCCTAAAAACCACGCAAGTTTGAGTTTACTGTCATCATATTGATCCATTCATAATTTAGGCTTGCTCCAGAATATTTCCTTTTCTTGGGCATTTTAAAAGTGTTCACCTCAACACACTCAACACAGAGAAACATTATTTCTGCTATGCGCGAAAAATATAGCATAGACACCATAAACAAACTGCAGCGCGCCAAGCGGTTGCCATAGAAATCATGTGGACAAAACAACATTAGTGAATCGGACAACACATGATCAGAACTGGGGTCGTCTAAATGCGTTAATTACATGGTTTAGCTTTGTAAATCTGATTGCACAATATTTATAAGTGTAATATTCCAGAAAAGGTCTGAATGCGTGCCAAATAATCATCTGGTGATTGATTAAAAGTTAGCTCAAATGAGGGGATTTCTGTCTGTCTGTCTGTCTGATTCTTATGGACTCGGAAACTACTGTTCTTATGATAGTTCGAGACTCCTCCCGCATTTCCAAAGTGGGGCTGCCATGCAAATCAAACACAAATGTCTTCATTACTCGAGAATTAATCAAGAAAATGAAACGAAATTTGGCATGTGGAGGTTTTAGGGTGCAATAATTGTTTCTATGGTTTTGAGATATTCCTCCCCCCTCTCAAGCAAATTGGTCAAATTTGACATACCAAGGTTTTAGGAGACACAAAACGTTTCTATGGTGAAAAGTCACTTGTTCCCTCTCTCTGAAGGGTGTGGGGGTGGATCTAAATATCAAAAGCTTTGAGTGAAATTGAGATATTGACAAATTCTGCATCGCAAAATGTTTGTATCAGTATGTTCTCAAATGCTTTCGAAGACAGTTTGTATGTAGAATTTGAAATATAAAAGTTAGAGCAGAAAAATTGTTTTTTTTTATTAATGGTGACACTAACGCAAATTAGGAAAAAGGCGCTATATCGGTTATTTCAAGAGATAGAAATAAACTTCGTTCTACAAAAATATTTCAAATAACTGGAACTATAACATTGTCGAACTATGTTTATCTCTATCTATAGAGATAAGAAAGTTAGATTTTTTAGTTCATCGAAAATGTTGGTCACCTTATTTTTGGTAACAATAAAATGAGCGCTCTATAATACGTAACAACTTTGTCGAAGACAGTTTTTGTCTAGAGAATAACTGTCGAGCTCTAATGGCTAATTTCCACTTAAATGCATCTCCTGAACAATTGTGCACTGTACATGTAATAGCCACTTAAACTTCACCTTAACGTTGAAAAATTACATTTCTTCCAGAAATAAGCCATATTTGAAATATAAAAAAATATTTTTTCCCAAACTGTATATAATCGAGTCCGACCTGTACTAAGACTCATGTCAAACTCAAGAGGAGCTCGCTCATTTTTTGGTGAATCAAGTGAATCAAAAACGGTTGTAGTCGGGACGCAGTGAGTCGACGTAACGATGGCCTAGCTTTGATTTAGTCGATAGAAACAATAAAATTTCTTATACATTTAAAAAATAATAAGCAAAACCCATAAAAAAACACATTTTTGAGTTTTTACTTCTAAAAGGTTCTTAATTCCTACAATTGTCATACTTGAGATATACATAGAACGATTATCTTCATCAAACATGACCCTTTATCACAGCTTAAAATATTTGCACTTAGTAACCAAACATAATAATTTGTATATGAATTTATATATTTTTTTTATGTAAGAAAGGTATTTTCAGATTTTGATAGTGAGAATCAATGTTTAAATAATTTTATAATATCCAAAAAATATATGTATATGAAACATACAATAATAGTGATAGTATATAATCGGGACCACCTTGTATTTTTTATCAACTAGACTAAAATATTTAGTTTATAATAGTCCAAATGGCATTGTATTTGTTGATAAATAAGCTCCAAATACTACAGAGATTTCTTCTATTCGAGACATAACTAAGGATCTTCCCGAGGCGAGAATATAAGATATACGATGCTCATCCAGCTCATCCGACTACGATCACAATGCTCAAAAGAAGCCCATTCGAGCTTCCCGGCAATCAACCTGGTACCGGCAAATCGGCAACTTCAAATTTAAAATATTCATCAAAAACAATAGCTCCATGCGGTGGGGGAAAATCACACCGCGTCTGCTGAGACTATGGGACCAGCAATATGTTGGCATGTACCCATAATCTTTTCCAGTGTCCGAAATAAACCCTTCCCTCCCTCCCGAAAAACACATCCCGGCGGGGGGTGCCAAAATTAGTAACCCGAATTTATCATCCGCTGATTATAGATTCATAAGAATCTGGCCTCGCCTTTTGTACCTGCGCGGGCACCGGCCGAAACTCTATTCGAGAAATAACACACAAACCGATCAATCGGGACAACAGCAATGATCAGAGAATGGCACCACGGGGCGAAGCAGTTAATCCCCGCCCGGTTGGGGGCTGCGGATGCGGCGGATGGCTGGCGATCAAGAAGCGAAATCATTTTATATGCAGATGAGGCTGTTAAAAATTGGTTTTCCAACACATTTTTATTGTCTTTTCGGAATTTCGATAATTAAACGAGGAATTATGAAAAATAGCCACTCTCGGGTAGCGCAACGGATGCTGTTTTCTGGACGGAATAAAACGCCCAGAAGCCGGAGAAACGAAACGTTTATGACTTATGGCTCGAGGAAGGGAATAACGAGCGGTTACTGCTGAAACCGAAATTATCGAAATATTAATTGGATGACCAACGCTAGGAAAATTTTTTTCCGCTTCTCTTAACAGCGTTGTAAAATTGCAGTACTTCAGATTGCTCAGACGCACGAGGTATCACGCCGAAACATTGGACAGCGCAATGACGCAGCTATTGTGGTTTCATTCAATCATTCCCAGGTTATACCACTTCACCTCACGCTGAGTTTTTGGGTGTTAGAGAACGGTTTCGGCTTGCTTCTTCGGAACCGTCAAAACAGTGTCTATCACGCCTCACAATCAGTCCGGGGCACAATCGGAGCAGTGTCATCGTGACCATGAACTACTATTACTGCCCGGAGAGGGCCGAGTTCCGGCGGTTCGTTGAAACACAAGTAGCGAAGAGCATGAAAGACCCCCCGCTGGGAACAATTTAAAACCCCATTTTCGGTGCAAAATCAAAAAGCAGCAATAGATCATCAGCAGCAGGAGTAGCCGTCGAGATAACCAACGTTTGTAAGCCATGCTGTTCGGTAAAATTGCTCTTTTTGTTTGGACGGTATTGTGGCAGTGCTTCCCATGTTGGTTCCTTTTCTCCCCCTGGCTATCCACTTTTCACAGCAGTATTAAAAATCTATCAATTCAACTGTTCCGTACAATTGAATTTATCGGAATTTATTTTTTTCTTTTCGCCGCTTTCAGAGAATCCACCGCCGATTGGAGAGATTTGTTAAACAAAATTTGTGGCAGCCCACCCACACCGCACGGCCAAGATGATGGATCGGATACCATCGCTGTCGATACCGGGCTTATCGCTGTCCCATCCGCTGTCGATACCAACGTCCCAGAGTCTCACGAATCAATCATCGCACGCCGCACTGAACTCGCTTAATCTGCACAGCCAAAATCTGCATGCGGCATCATCTGTGAACGCTCTGCACGGATCCCAGGGCGCATCGACGGCTCAGGCCGTGGCGGCCAACCTACACCAGAACGTGGGCGGACTGCTGAACGGGCCTAGCAACGGCAATGGGTGAGTTGCGTTCCGGTTATAATTGGAAAGTAATAAACTTTGAAATTTCAATTGATGAATTGAAACAATACGCTTTCAACAACACATTTATCACAATCACAAAATAATAATTTATTTTTATATATAAGTAAATTGTTTCTCCGAATCGAATTAATGTTTTATAGTGTACCCTTAACGTTAAAAAAAGGACATTCTTTGTATTATTACTAAATTCATCTTATAAAAGCATTATGGAGCAATTCCAGGCCGATTTAGTCGAGAACCAGCCAGTTCTGACCGATCCTCTTCGATTTTTCCAAACTTTGTACATGCTGTACAGCCACTAGCAACTTCAATTTTAATTATTGTATTATTTGTTGTTTTCGACATCAAAACTCCAACAAACACCACTCGCGAACATACTTAACAGTTCAGCAGAAAAGTTTATAAGGTAACAACTATTTTTTTGTGCAAAATTCAATTTCATTATTCAACATAATTGCCTTCGAGCGATTATAGCGATCTTTCGGTTTTTCCAAAATAGGCCTCAGTTTCGGTAATCACTTCATCATCGGTCTTGAATTTTTCGCCAGCGAGCATTCTCTTCAGGTCTGCGAACAGAAAATAGTCGCTGGGGGCCAGATGTGGAGAATACGGCGGATGCGGCAGCAATTCGAAGCCCAATTCATGCAATTTTGCCATCGTTATCATTGATTTGTGATTTTTTCATTTTTTCACAATAACAAAAGTTGCATCACTCTCAATGCGATAACTCACGGACCAATCGACCGATTGCTGTCATATTTTGACACGTATCCATTGAAAGATGGTGCTTTGTGATAGTCAAGTAGATTTTTGTAAGGGGCGCCATCTAGACGTCAACCTTATGAACTTTTCAGCCGAACTTTGAAATTTTGAAATAGTAATATATAGAATCGCATCGACGTGACGCATTCACTTACCCGGTTTAGTGTAGACTCATCATCTCATCTCCTTTCCGCTGGTTACCGCACTCACTCGTTAGTTGATTAGGGTGGTCCGTTACATCACCCCCCTCTAGCGCATATTAAGAATGGCACATTATTGGTTTCGCGCCTTTTTTCGGTTGTTGCCACTCTTATTTTATTTATTCATTTGTTTGATAGATAGCATAAGATTTTTCATCTTTTAAATTGCTACATACGGTTTGTTGGCACTGACATAACATAAAAATAAGAATAATACGATTCAATTAGTAAGAAAACAAACAAAAAATTAAACTATAACAATTATTAAAATTAATTCAGGTATTCTTTGCACTGTTTCTTGAATGTTGTCAACAATTTTTGATTTCTCATATGATTGGGAAGAGAATTCCAAAGACAAACATCTCTTACAAATAATGTTTTCCGATATAATGCAGTGGTGTGTGTCGGTAAAACATATTTATTTAGTCTGTCACTTCTGAAAGGCGTCAAATTCTCATACAAATATGTAGGGTATTTTGTAGTGCTTAATTTATGAATCAAAAGGCAAGAACGAGCTCTGATAAAGTTGTGGAATGAGTAACCCAAAAATTCGCATTGTAAATGAGAAACGCTGTCCAGGCGGCTGAGATTGAAAACGAAACGAACACAGGTACTAAGTGCGACCCTTAGTCTGTCCAAAGGGTCTCTGTGACTCTGTTTTGTTGCTCATTGTTTTTTTTTACAAAATACGTCCCGAAGAACTGTGGGTTTCAACAGGTTTCGACAGGCTAATGTGAAACCGCCCAGGTTTTTTTTTGCCATTATCAGGGTGGACTAAGGTGTGAACATCTTCGTGATCGGTTTTGCACCACTTTATAAGGCCCCTCAAATACCATGAAAATTTATTTCATCATAACATCGATTTCAGATGAGGTGTAATGTGATTTTACCGTTTGAATACGGGGGAGCTCCTTATGTTGTAAGCCAAAAATGCGGGGAGCGCGATAACGCTCGTCTTGTTTTATGTTTGTGACCTAATCAGTTATCTACGATCATTGGATGTTAGATTAAAATATAGCCAAACTGACAAAATTTGCTCCGCACTCAAAGGGTTAACAAGTGCCAAGTCTCCCACACTGAAGAACACTTTTTGAACTTTTGAAACTTCCTCCTTCAGGATACCGAGAAAGAGTATCCGCGATCGTATTGTAGGCTCCCCGGCAATATTCAACATGGTAATCGTAAACTCTGAAATTGAGAGTTTGATTCTCTTCGCCTTCACGATAGTTGAAAATTTCCTGGAGAAGATAATAGGCTTCTTGTAGCTCATATGGAGAACAATGTTAGGGTTCATGACAAGAAGCATTCATTAGCTCCGCAAACCTTCCAATTATCTGGGGCCAAGTCAGATCATGGCAATATGTTCGATGGTATATGTTCGACAAAGTCTGGATAGCTCTCTCATTATCCGTTCGACAGGGTTGGCTTGCGAGTGTCTTACACAGGTGTGTACGAATTTAATGTCATTTATTTTGCAGTTCATCGTCCTTACATTTGAGCTCCCACACAAGATCACACAAGTTTACTTCGGGTTTCCCATTGTTTCTCATGTACGTCTCTATACGGCGTCACAGAACGAGCGCAGTTGGCCGCTGAATTCCAAACAAGGAGACATACTTGGTGAACACACCTAAAATTACTAGAATATGTTTGACTCCCGATGTCCCTGCTGGCAAAGGCGCGTATAGATCCGATGAAATGATTTGATTCTTCCTTTTGTGGTTATATACTGCGAAAGGCGTCGGCTTATTCGAAATTAGCATTTTTCGACAGTTGGTAAATCAGGATTTGTTTCACAAATACATTTATGTCCTTACGCATTCCCTTCCGATAGTACGAGGATTTCACTGTTTTGTATGTCTTGAAGATACCAAAGTGCCCTTTCCCATCATGGAAATAGCTCAGGGTATTGGTCACCATGGACTGCGGAACTCTCATCCTCCAGGAGACATCCCCGCTCATTCGCACGTAGATTATCTCATTTTGCATTTGATAAGAACTTTTTTCTCATTGAATTTTGCCGTCTTGACATATCCGTCGATGGAGGTTTATTATCTTATCTTCTTCTTGTAACTTTTGCAGATTAATGAACACATCTTGAAACTCTCGCTCTGATCTGTCTATTTTGCTGGCAATACGCCCAACGTCAACTCTGCGGCAATATTCAAAATCGTGATCGTATTGTTGAAGAAAGAATACCCATCGAGTCAGTCGGCCGTTGAGTAGTTTGCATTGTTTGCGAAATTGTAGCGCTTTATGGTCGGTAACTACGTTTACTGGCCGCCCTAGGAGCAGAGCTGCAATCCATCACCGTCAATGTCACAAAAAAAACTGACCATAGTCACTCAATTCCTCTCACGGTACGTGAGATCCAAATATTCAGTAGTGATACTCACTTTTTTGTTTCTGACACCTAACCAAATGTAACTAGTCTTGGCGTAATGTAACTAGTCTTGGCGTAAAAATTCAAAATAACCTGGAATGGGATGCGTTTATTTTGAAGCAATGCGGACAAATTTATGGATGCCTAAGATCCCTAGGTTTGAAAACCAAGTTTTTAAATTTGTCAACTAAGCTCACATTATTTAAAAGTTTGATTTACCCTCATTTTTTATCCTGCGATTTCATACTCTCCCAAGCTTCTGCATATGCCCGAGGTCGTTTGAAAGTTGCACTGAACTGCTGTATAAGATATGTTTATAATCTCAACCGGTATTCAAACGTGACTCATTTACAACACACTTTACTAGGCTGCTCATTTGAAAAATTTACCAAAATGAGGACTGTTCATTTAATATATCGACTAATAAAAACACAACAACCAACTTACTTATTCAACAAACTTGTTCCTCTGAGATCGCAAAGAGGGAAAAAATTCGCTATTCAACGATGCAGAACGTCACATTACTCGGATTCGATTTTTGTAAGAGGTATTAGTTATTGGAATGCTTTACCGCATGAGCTACAAACAATGACTTCAATTAAGAGTTTTAATAGAGGTTGTTTAGAGCATTTTTGCCAGTGAATAAGAAATGTTTTTGTCAGTCAATTAGGGATGTTTTTGAGAATGACGCACTTCATTAATCACCATATTGTATCTTGAACATAAAAGACAAATGTCTTAAGTTTGTGAGAATAAACAATAACAATAACAATAACAATAACAAATGACGGTTGGTTCCAATGCCTCTCACTGCCGATCGCTCTGTTTTCAACTTTACGTTACGAGAGCGGTGATTGTGGCGTATGATGGTAGTAGAAATGTGAGTGATCAGACAGTTCCAATCATTTTTGACAATCGCGACGGTTGTTTAAATTAGTTTGTTGAAGTAGAAGTTGTTGTTGTTGTTAGAGGTGTCTAAATTTTTCGTTTATTCGATTATCGATTAATCGTGGGGCCAATATTCGATTCATTTGAACAATTGTCTTTCAGAATTCGATTAACCGAGCGAATATTCATTTCTTGTAGTCAAAATGGACAGACATTTTTAATAAAAAATATTATGATGTCAGAATTTTAAAAGTTACATTAAATATAATTTTAAAATAAACATGGTTTTTGAACGAAATGGTATTTAAGTATATTGATAAATTTACCATTTCTTAATTATTTGCGAACCATGAAAACGATCCGATTGAAAACCGACAAGGCGTGTTTTTTTATTTAGAGTTAATAATTACCAGAACTACGAAAGTTTAGTTAATAAACGTGAGATGAACACAAAAATTTTATTTTTTCATAAAAGAAAGAAAATTGCGATCTCAAAGAATCGCTCAAAAATCATCCACTTCCATTGAGGCTTTATTGAGAAACTTCTTATACAGTGCACTGCGCCACAAACTGCGCCACAAACACTTCCAGATGGAATATATGTTTGCTTCCTTGCTGCATCCATGCCCGGAAAAATTCAACGTTTGCGTCTTCAGACTCATATCGCATTTTTTAATCAGATTCGGTACCAATCCACAGATTATAAAATTTGATAGAACGCCTTGTGATAGCAGCTGGTACACCTGTTCCCCCACCACTTCCAACTTCTGTGGAGTTTGTTCGAGGGAAATCTGATTGGCGTTTTCTCGATGGAATATTGGCCAGTCGATTTCCGGCTCCTCTTAGTTGACCGTGAACGGTTAGTGTTGTACCTTGCAAGCTTCCAGCATAAGGATAGCATAATTTTTTTCGCTAGCTCCGAAGGAATGTGCTGAAATGCAAATAGTGTTGTTACATTCAAGAAACGAACAAATGACAATGTTACATTTAAAATTTTAAGAATATCCTCCTAAGATAGAGCCGGCACTTTTATTCCCAAGCAACGACTCCTAACCGCGGGAATAACCCGTGAAGTAGAATTGGCGCACAAAATCAATCTGCACGTAGACAAATACTTTTCAATGGTTCTTCTCAGCGCATCCTGAGTATCTCCCTGGTGGCAAATATTAATCAGATGCGTAACTTGCGTTTTGTGGTAGTCCAGTTTGGACAGCTGGCGCGGTAGGTAGCGGTCAACCCAGAGAGTCATTGTATACAAAAATATTTGATGAATAATGTATACAAAAATCCTTGGTGACTTTTTGTTTTCGTGTTGGCTTTTGTCAGAATAAATGTCCTCACCTCCAGAGATGCCATTTATACACATCAACGTTTCAGATTTCGTCAAAAATCTGAAACGTTGATGTGTATAAATGGCAGATATTTTTGTAACTGCGAGAATAGCAAAGTAATGTATGAAAAAAGGGGTTTTAGCGCAGGGAATCAAGTTATAAAGAGAAGAAATACCATATCCCTGCAGTCTGCAACTGAAAATATAAGTATGCAACAGGATAGACAGGATTGTGTCGAACGGGTTTCAAAATAAGTACTAAGTACTAATACGAATGACATGTGTAATACTACGTAGAGTTGGCGAAGTGCCACTAAAAACGTTAAGGCCATCTGAAAAGATGAAAAGAAAATACATGTCTGAAAATACAAAATTCTTCAAATTGTAATTAAAATGAAACTGTATATTTATATTGTAGCGTGCAGAACTCCCAGCTACGGTTTCGCCACTGTTCCGGGGATTCTTTAAAGGCGAGTGGCTTAAGCGCCACCTCTAAGAGGACCACTCGCGCGAGATTTGCCCGGCAAAGGACCAGTCTTATAACTAGCCTCTGAAAATGGTTGAAGAATCGCTCGAACAGTGACTCTTTCCCCAAGTGTTTCCCAATAACGTTCCTATGACTTTTTGGCCGCCACCAAAGAGATCTGGAGGAAATCCGCAGATCTACCCGGGGAAAAGAAAACAATCAACTACCTTGCTGTCCACTTATCACCTCTCGCTTCAGGCGCAAAAGTGAAACTCCAACGTAAATCCAAACATGTAAATTCAACAATTATAGTATACCCGATACGAGACGCAAAACGGTTTCTCCAAACGAAAATTAACACAAATACATATATCTCATATAAACATTTATTCCTAACTATTTAACACAATACTTTCCCAATCCTAATGTATACCCTAATGTGTCCCTCGTGCGTCTCCATGAATTGAACAGTATTGTTTATTCTTCCTAAACGTCTTCTTTTTTCTCGGTGGTCACTGCATCATCATTTACCGTTCAATAAGAAATACCCACCCACATGCGCATGTTATAACGGGTTAGGGTACTCACGGTTTGAATTCAAACTGGCTCTGCCCGGAGTGCTGTTATAGCGTAGCACTCCCTTCCGACGGAAATGGCTTTGTCGGGAACTTTGACTCCAGATCGTGGGGTCAGCAGTGCGTCACGTTGTCCTCTGCGGTGTGCCGAGCCTCGAAGGATGTGTTGGTTCTCAGGAAATCAACCCTAAATAAACCGCCGTCGAACGGCTGTTCGACGCTATAAGTTTGGCTTTATAGTTTCAAAGTAAAGCTGATTTTTTTACCTTTTGGAGCTTTATTTCAAAGCACAGACACTTAACGAAACCTTGGTAAATTTGAATTTCTTCGTTAATTTACACAGCAACAACTATTACACATTTTAAAGAAACCGTTTAACACAGAAACCTACTTCAAAAACACACCGCGACGCGATTTCAAAATCGCACTCCTGCCTCTTCCACAGATTGGGTCAAAGTGAACGAGCAAAAAGTATGACGGTTGCTTCAAACAATTAACCCTTTCCTCCAGGAGAACAATATTTGCCGAAGCCAATAAGGTTCTTTTTGAACCGCGAATTTCCCCAGACCCCCAGTCCTACAGCTAAACAAGTCATAATTGTCCGCTCTTTGTTTCAAGGTTGAGTCAGCTAATTCTCGCGATTCTTCCACGAAACCTGGCTTCTTTATTTTCCTCGCGCATGAGTGACCACTTAAGCTAGCGTCGCTTAAGCCACTCGCTCTTGTATTGGTGTGGCGGAACATGAGCTTTGCCTCGCTCTTAGATGTTGTGTTGTGTACAACAGCACAACGATTTCATGCAAGTTATGAATATCGTCGTGTGCAATGATCGACGGGAAAAAGTCTGTTTCATTTGTACTGAGTACTTATGTTTCAGCAGAAGTTTGGCAAGTGTGATTTAAATATTTTAATTATATTAACATAATAATTCCTCCAACCAATAAATAAATAAATAAATAAATAAATAAATAAATAAATAAATAAATAAATAAATAAATAAATAAATAAATAAATAAATAAATAAATAATAAATAAATAAATAAATAAATGAAATAAATAAATCTACCAAAAGTGGGTGAATAAATATATAAATAAATTAACTAGAAAGTAAGTGTATGTACAATATTGAAAATAATTACATTACACTTAACAGAATATTTACAAGAAATGTTAAACACTACAATACACAAATGTACACCTGTTACAATATCTGGCATCCCTGGTCGTGAAGAACGAACACAAAGAGGCGAATGTTATGAATATCGCCAAACACCAAACCATCAGCTAGACTTTTGAGTGTCGCACTATTCTGACATTTCAGCAACAGGACACTCACCAAGGAGCTCGAATTTCTGCTGTCAAGTAGAAGCTCACCATGTGTTAGTGTTGTGATAATACTCTTCTCTCACTATTGGACTGGCTTTGGGATGGTCACCAAAGATAATCGTAGTACAAAATTTGTTGATTATCTTTGTGTGAGTACCATCACTTGATTCTCACGACAAATCGCAGCTCTGCCTAGGAGGTATTACCTCCATTTATCTAGTGCGCAGACTATAGCTAAAGCTTCCAGTTCTGTCACGGTATAATTAGCCTCTGATGCATAAGAGATGACGCGGAAATTCCCTTGGTTGTCTTTTTGATACAATACACCTCCAATCCCCCTCAACGAAGTATCCGTCTGAACATGGAATATTTGGTCTTGGTTAGGGTATCGTAACATCGTATAGTCGAGGAAGAGTTCCTTCAAATTCCTAAACGCACTCTGTTGATCGTATTACCACGTCCAATGTTGACTCGTTCGCAATAAATCGTAGAGTGTTCGAGCTATCATTGCAAAATTGAGCGCGAATCTCGCTACATAGCTCACCAAACCAAGGTAACTTCAAAAAAGCACTTACCGAGGTAGGGGTAGGATAGTTGTTGATGGCTAAGGTCTTTTCGGGATCAATTGATATCTCTTTCTATTCCAATCATATGTCCTAGGAAAACCTCTTGACCTTGGAAAAATTACAATTTGGTGCTACTGACTTTAAGCCCAGCATGTCTCACACGACAGAATAATCCTGATATGTCTCAAATATTCCTCGAACGTGGTAGATTGAACCAATAAATCATTCAAATATTTTTCCGTGAACTCTAGGATCACTGGTC
This sequence comes from Toxorhynchites rutilus septentrionalis, assembly GCF_029784135.1. NCBI lineage: Eukaryota > Metazoa > Arthropoda > Insecta > Diptera > Culicidae > Toxorhynchites > Toxorhynchites rutilus. The sequence goes on from NC_073745.1 coordinate 60,202,832, forward strand.
CCAGAATAAGATCCATGGGCCATGAAAAACTTGCAAACTGCAGTATTTAATCCAAATGGTAGGACATTGAAAACGTTTGTTTTTAAATCATACATAAATCTGGTGTATTTCCGTTGTTCCGACATAATAAGGATCTGTCAGTACGAATCGGTCAAGTCAATAGATGAAAAATAACCTTGGAAGTTCTGGAGAATTTCTTGTATGTTCGGCAGCTCTTCATAGTCATTCACCAGTACTTTATTCAGTCTACGGCATCCAAACATACTCTAACGTCGCCGTTTTTCTTGATCGCAGTTACTAGTGGGTTGGACTTCTGGATACCACACCCCACTGCTCCATTTGGGCTTGTTTTTCAGCCACTTGTGATTTCCGAGAAAATGGTATTGGGATTTTTTTTTACCGGAAGGGTTGTTGATCGGTAACCAAAATCATGTGAAAATATTCGTTCGTTAAGTCCGGCTTCTGTTCCGAGAATTTTTTGCGAATTCGTACAGTAGTTGCTTCCAATAATGAGTCTCTTCGGTAGGTAGTTGAACTTCAACATCATTTTAATATTTATGCGTCTCATCCTCTTCGTTATTGTTGTAATCGATCATTGCTTCACAAACTGATATGAGTTCAATACAGGCCCACGTCTTGGTGGCCATTTTGACGTCCACTCAGAACGTAACATCTTTATGTTTAATTCTATGTCTCTTTTCATCCAGGTGTATCCAAACTTTATATTCTTCCAAAAAACACTACCGAGAATCATTCGGTTCACCAACTCCTTAACAATAACGAATGGTACGTCTATCCATTGGTCCTTAAATTTGATCGCCTTCGGCCGATTTCCATAGTTAAATTTATTCCCAATTATTTTGAAACCAGTACTGGTACTAAGGCCAAAAAACGCTATGGAAAGTTTTGTAATAAAAATCCGCAATCGTTAATTTGAAACAGTTTTCAGCGGGAAATTTCAAAACGTAGCTTCGGAGTGAAGATGATCAATCTATATTGTTCATGATTTTCTATTGTGAAATGAACAAAAATTTATAGAAAATCATTGATTTTTTCACCAACATGGGTTTGAGGATACAAAAACCTAATTGAATCCACCTAGAGGTGTGGTCATGCCTTTCCATATCTCGATCTAAAATTTATCTGCGGTTTATCCAAAAATCATTCGAGTTATCCTAATGTGGCCAAAAACTCTTGAAAAGGTCACCAATGAGCTAGTTTTGACAAACCAAGAAGTTCGATATATAATATGATGGGATTCGGTTATGGTTATTCGCGGTGCTTAGGAGTTTAAAATTTAATTGCATATACCTCTGGAAATTTATGTTTGTTTTCAGTAGTATGCTTGAGCAAATTCACCCCGGTGATCAATTTGTCCCCGGATGACGGTATATCGAAAGTCATAATTTTTTTTCAGAATCATAGCCTGATATTCTACTGCCTGATTCGAATACGATGTTCCATGGACTTTCTAGGAGAAATAACAATTATATTGTTAAAAACATACTCAGAAATTGAATTTAATATTGAAAATGTTCATACCTCATAACAACAACCCCTTCGAAATTTTGACGTAGGGCTACGCCTTTCGGGAACATATTGGGGGTACAAATTGAAAAACCAAAATCGATCGCATCGTGAAAAATGTCCAATTTCAGACGCTTATTGTTTAATCGTTTCATGATGGATTGATGCGATTTTTGCGTCAATCGATTTCGGCACTTCATAACAATTTTTCACATTGAATAAAATAATACATGTCATGAAAATAACTATCGAACGATTAAAAATCTCAACTGTTATCCAAACGGAAATACCTCATTCTGATTGGTTGAAATCGAAGATACAAGCTTTCTCTTGTACAATTTCTCAGTCATTTTCTGAAAGATTCACGAGAGTTTTGCATCAATCATTTTGAACACTCACTGTGAATGAATGCATAAAATAATTTATTTTATGAAACTACAGACTGCAAAACGCATTTGGCCTCCCATTTTTATGTATATGGATAGAAGATATAGGAGTGCGTTATTTCGCCCGAAAGTCCCTCTCCAGGGCCACCAAATTTTTATCAAAGAGTTTTTAACGATGTAATTTTTGAAACATATCCAAAATCAGCATGCAACAGATGGTCTAAAGGTATCCTACGTCAACTATGCGGACGTGTCTCGGACACAACCCTCCTGTTACTTTTTTTTTAGAAAATGATTTGGTTTCCTAGAGTTTGAAGGGCTAGTGAAACGTCGTTGACTGCACAAAAATCTAATTTAAAAAAAAATAATGAAATTTCGAGCATTGTATCTTTTTTGGAAAAAGTGTTACATGTAATCAATTCTTTATGAGTAACTATACAATTACTATTATTTTTCTTAAGGGTAAAATTCTCAAGGTATGACAAATTTGTTATAACAAAACCCATGTTTTTGAAAATTTTGACAAAATTCTGATAGATTGGTTGTAATGTCTAGCTGCAGTTTACATTTCCTATATATTTTTAATAAAATTGTGAACAAATTGTGCTCAAACATCCATTCCGTTTCACATGCAACTGAATTTCCGTGAGTCGATACTTTTTTGCAAAATCATTGTTTCTCCTAGCATAGCAGCTCCCAAACTTTTTTCTTCGTGACTCCCTTTGAATACAATTAAGCATCCCCCGGCATAAATGTATTACATCGAGGTGAATAGAATCCGTTCTTGCTCGTTCTTCTTTTGTTTCAAAATATCATGCAATATAACGTAACAACTAATTGGAAGCATCTTTTTTAACCGGAATTCGAAATATCTGTTTCGTAATATAAGTCTGAGTTTGCTACAATATCGATTTTATATCGTTTCCACCGTTCAGTTTATTTTTTTCTGGCCTTGGTGTCGACTCGAGGAAGAGTTTAGAATCCGCTCTCGATGACTCCTGAGATTCGATAATACGACCTTAAAGACATTGCGTCTGATCACGAACGTCACTTCTCGGTGAAAACGAAATGAAGAGTAGATAACCTTGCATACAATTAATTTCGTTTTGACCGTTAAGTGACGTTCGTGATCGGGGCCATTGAGGTACAGGGTGGGCCATTTAAAGTGGAAGCATCTGGCAACCCCATAACTTTTGACAGAGATGTCAGATTAACAAATGTCATACCGCGTTGGAAGCGTCATTTCAGTACAATTTTAACCATGGAACAATACACACCTAAACAACGCGCTGAAATTGTTCAGCTGTACATTCAAAATAACTTCTCAATTGTGTTAACTAAACGTGCGTGGAAAAATAAAAATAAAGTTGAAACATCGCCTGGAGACAACACTATACGTCGATTTTATGCCAAATTTATATCGTCTGGTGGTGTTGGTAATGCCAGTCATCTGTCCAGACAACGACCAAGACGTTTCGACGAGAATATTGATGCCGTTCGAGCCAGTGTTGCAGAGACTCCATCGACATCAGGTCGCCATCGTTCGCAAGAGTTAGGCATCTTTTTATTACCATTTGTTCGTGAAAATGAATTGGACAATTACTGATTCCAACAGGACGGCGCTACATGCCATACAGTGGCTGCCACGATCAAATTATTGCGCGAAATGTTCCCCGGAAGATTAATATCGAAAAACGGCGATTATGACTGGCCACCGAGATAACCTGATTTGACGCCTCCTGACTTTTTTTTATGGGGATATTTAAAATCCAAGGTATACACTGGTAAACCAAGGACCCTGGCTGCGCTGAAAGACAATATCCGACAAGAAATTGCTGCCATATCGGCCGAAACATTGGGCAAAGTGATGGAAAATGCCGAAAAAAGGGCACATTTTGCGGTCAAGGCCAGAGGCGGTCATTTACGAGATATCATAATCAAAAAGTAGTTAGAACAAATCTCCTTGGACCAAAATAAATGAATTTCAAAAAAAAAATTAAAATTCCACTTCTTTACTTTGCTATTGCAAAAACAAATCCTTCCACTTTAAATGGCCCACCCTGTATTATCCGTACTTGGTACACAAAAAAAGATTCAATTCCTTTTCAATAAAGTGAAGTGGATCGATCGTGAGTTCAAAACTCAGGACCCTCATTGACCATCTTTGTGTTGTTACAGAATAGCTACGTCCACGCAACAATCATCAGCGATGGAGATCGATCCACGGTCGAAATAAGATCGATTCATCCATACAACTGCTCTGCTCTGCAAGACACATCGGGCTGCTGTTCTATAAATAACTCAACAATGATCATTCAACTGTCTCCGCTGTCCGGTGGTCCAACTGGATAATGGAAGAACAGAAAGAATACTCTTACGCCTAAATGGCTACTGTGTGAATGTACCATATGTAATGGTATAGAAGGAATACTGGCGAATGGCAACTGTGTAATGTGCTAATTTATAGATATATGATAACCATGTGACATGTACACGATTAAAATTCGGCTCTGTTACAGCTAAAATGCTAATGAGCCTTAAAATAAAAAAATGGGATAAAAAAAAATAAAAGTGAAGTGTTCCGGTATTTTGGTTATAATATAAGGTATATTTGAAGATGTATTTTCCATTTTTTGAATGCATGAATAATGATTATTACGCTGTTGACAGCTCGATGCGTAGATGCTGTCTGAAAATCGGTACCTAGCTGGTGGTATCGATTCTGAAGCAACGGGATGTCGCAGAATGAATCCCAATGAGTATTTTGAAACTTTAGGACAATACCTAAACCCGTTACATAAATTCGACTAATTGCCAAAATGGCTGTCATTTTTGTTAAAAATGAGTTATTGTTATGAAAAATCGCCGTTCAAAGCCTAAAAAAATCGAAAAAATTAGATATCAAAAAACGGCTATGTAACAGATAATTCATTTTTATCATCCCAATCGATCGAGTAGATGCTAAGATATCGATACCACAATACTATATCCCTTGAGGTGACTTTATACTTTTGGCTGTAACTTTCCAACGAAATCAAATATCGAAAAATGCTTTTAAGACAACATTTCTGAGGGCACAGACTTCCTAAAGATGCAACAAAATCCGATTTTTCCTATTTCCAGACCGGAGTCCTCCCTTAATATCGGTAAAATAGCCGCATCTAATATGGCTAGTTTATTAACAATAGGTTTTTATAAATTTTCCAAAAATGCATGATAAACTGGATTGTTTCTTTCAACCAAATTGAAGCTGTCCAACCATTCTACAATTCTTTCCTTGACACAACACTGTTATCCTTCTTGTTATCTTGCAAAAAATTAAATAATTCACAACATAATTTATGCACAATTTTCTCAAACGAAAGCAATTGAATCGTGCTAAGCAGCGTAATTTTTGAATTAAACTCAGTTTAAGGCAAAAAAACGATCTCAAGGAAAAGTTCAATAATTCTTTCGTAGATGAGATTTGACCATAAGCGTGGAAGATTTTTTTCATCAAATACGATCCTCTATCATCTGAAATATTTCGGATCAGCTACCTAACAACTTGTATATAATATTTATAGGTTATGTACTTTTTGCACATAGTTGCTTTAATCCGAGTTTATTGTCCAATAAAGTTATACAAAATTGAATGAAATTGATGGTAAGTGATAGCTAATAAATTGAGCTATCATTTGATGCCAAAACCTTACCATATGATAGCTTTCCAAAGCCATGAAAAATTATTAAAGTTGCTGTTCGATTTTTCGAACCCTTGGCCTGAAATGGGTTAAAAATTTCTTCATGTTTTTGAGGATTCAAAAAAACTTTCTATTAAATTAATTGATTTCTCAAAAACTTATTTCAATCGGGCAGCAGATTTCAAACCAAAAATGTACAATTTTAAAAAAAATGGGGAGGATCGGGGCAGCGACTGATTAATTTGGCGTTGCATTGTTCTTTTGTAAACTGTTCGAATTCGATAAGTGATGTGATGATAAGGATTTTACCGGAGGAAAACCAAAGAGCAATACAAATAACTTTTCGGGCAAGGTTAGTAAAAAATCAATGAGTCGTTAATTTTCTAATGTATACCCCGATTCTGCATTCCGCCGGATTTGCATTCCGTTCGAAACCATTATTTCGTTCGAGATATAATTTTGCATTCCCTATTTTTTTTTTGCTAATTCAATGTTCGAAGATAAGCAGATTGAACGAAATGCAAAAACAACTTGAACGTAATACAGAATGGAATTTCATCAAGTCGATCGAAATATTTCGAATCGATCGAAATACAGAATAGGGGTGATAGTTTTTCCCCGCGTGCATTTTGAAAGCCATTTAGACACTCAATGAAGAATGGTCAATATGCAGTTGAAAAATTAAAAAATATACATTGAAAATATTTCTAATACGCTATTAGTACCCTCTGAAAATTCCCGGAATTATTGCGGAAAAGGTTTCGCATTGCGCTGGTGACTTAAAGTGAAGCGAATGTGTAAATGAATCGACATTTCCTGTGACCAATCGTACTCCGGAGTGGGCAAAAAACTACACTCGACAAATCCATTCGATATCCATAAACCAGAAATTTGTAGTTTGAAAATGCTGAATTTTTTGTCTTCATGTCATGATTTATATCGAAAGTACAGGCGTTTCGAAATCACTTAGAAATTTCAACCCTTCACTCCTCAATCCTTTGTCAAAAGAAGATCTTTAGAAATCAGTGCATGGTCTCTATTCCATCTTTCCTTTTCTTGAAATTCTTTTTAATTGATAAAAAAAATCTATGCATATAAAATTGTTCTGTTTGTTTTTGTGCGCCTCATAGCCTCGAAAAGTTCGCCACTGATGGAGCTCATATTATGACAAAATATAAAATCCACTTCTGGGATTGTTGTTGCTACTGCCAACCCCTCAGGAAGCTTTAAGATTTTCAGATGGAATAAGTACACTTCTGAAGTAAAGCTGTAAGCCTAAATCAACTTTCTAGTATTGAATACGTATTCCATGTGGTAGCAACACATTTTTTGCAAGTGTTTAAAACATCGTGAACTAAAATTGTATCCGATAATGATTTTAATTCCATTTAATGTTGGCGTTGCTCAAGATCAACCTTTGGAATTGTGTGATGTAGATTCGAGTGCGAATTGTTCAACTGTATATTGCGCGTTTCCGTGTTGGCATACTAGCAATGAGGTACATAAAGAGGTGGAGCAGTAGGCGAAGTATATCTGTATTGGCAAGCAAAATATCGTGTCGTAATTATTTGCATTCAGTATGAAATTTATATGGAAGATACAAAATAATGTTGAAAGTACTCACGGTTGCATGATAATTTGAGCCAAAATTCTCATGAAATTATTCAACTGTTGGTTTTTTAACAAATAACAATTGTATCGTGGCTTATTTCGATTATTTATATGGTAAAAAGGTCTAAAGAGCTGTCGTATGCTTAGTTCTCGAAAGCAGTAACATTTTCGGCGAAATTTTGAATAATTGGCGATTATTATCTCACATCATACACACCGACACTGAGAGCCTTCGATACATCCACTTCATAACGTAAAAATGATGAAAATTCGTTTGTTTCTATGAACGTGGGGGAGTGAAAATGGCACATGGAAATATCACTATTATCCGTTTTTTTCCGACGTGATTTCACAAATGTTCACTGCACGCTATCACATTAGCCTTATATTCAGCGGAAACACTAAAACAATTTACGTTTTTAATTGATAAACTACATCCTGAAAATAGCATTTTCACATGGATGCGGTGAGCAATCAAAGATAAACACAACGACTGACGTCACTATTTGAGGAATAGTTATGGCAGCGCATGCTATGTCGCTCGAAACTCTACCATCTTCATTACCTTTTTTCCAGTACATTGGCATACTACATAGCCAAAGCGTGGCAGGGTACAGCTAGTAAAAATTAAAAAAAAAACTTAAATGGAATGTAAATTTAATGTAAGCGCAATCCAGTTATTCCCTCAATTATTCTAATTAAATAAGCAAAAATGTCCACGTGGACAACAGAGGGTGGGGTATGAAAATTTCCACGCTTGTCCACGGAGGGGGATGGGGGGGGGGCTGTGAAATCGTGCTTTTTCTGTCCACGTGGTATATGGACAGCCCCTTAGGTAGAAACTTGTTCGTCAAACAAGAGATTCTCATTAAGTTATCCAACTCCCAATTTATAATGTTAGAGGTTTGTTGATCACATCGAAAAGGCGATTCCTAAACCTAGAGTATACCTCACGAACGTAACTGTCCGATATTGGCTGCCATATCAGTAGCAGAGCTAACTTCAGGGCAAAGGCACTTCGGCGAGATGTTTTACAGACGAATGCTTCAACATACGCCCAGGTAGAACAATCCTGGTGAGATCTGGGCTTCCAGTGACCATAAATCTTTCGACCAAAACTCCATGATTTCGATCAACCAACGCTGAAGTCGATTTGTTGTATAACATATCCTGCTGTGGAACAATGTGTTGATCAGATAAAAAAGTTTACCTTCACCCAGGGAAGCACCTGGTTCGTTGAAATACCAATATTGACATCAGTTAACTTCAGCCAAACATCATTGTTCTAGCAGAATGTTTCGTTTGAATCTTGCATTTTACCCTTTCTGAGATATTCTTAATTTTAGATTATATTATCCGCTGTTAGACATCATGTTCATCATCTAAGAAAAGAATAATCGTTTTCCTTTTTTTATTCTTCGATCGATTCACTTCCAACTTCCTTATTTGTTTTCTGATGATTTTCTGGTTCAGGAAGGTGCATTTGAATAATTTTTGAAGATCTATCTCATGGATGCTGCAGAAATATGGGCTTGATACCATATCAACTCGGAATTTTTGATAGATTCATAGAGGCCAAAAGACATCCAATAACCTCCGCAATCAACCTTAATGTTTAAATCTGTGATTTTGTGATCACTTATTGCGTGGATTTTCATCGAATTGGCTATTTTTTGGATGATTTGGCGTTGAATTGCTCTATATTGTATTCAACGGTATCCATATATGGTTCCTTCAATAAAAATCGATCGTATCTCCCGTTTGTAGCTTCAAGAAATTTGCAGATGAGTAAAGCGAAGCCGACGTTAATGAAATAGGTCCTATCTGAACACATCTAGTTCTGGATAAATTCCATTAAATAAAATATGTTGAGGCTTCGAAATTGAACGTAATTGTAGTCCAATTCATATGCTACAAACAAACAAAATCTCTTTCTACTACCCACCACGGAGCGCCACAGTCTTAACTAAAAGCCCAAAGTTCTCCCTACTATTACAGCCTCCTGGGGCAGACCATGATGAAGAAGCCGGTCGAGGAGCACATCAAGCGTCCGATGAATGCCTTCATGGTTTGGTCCCGGCTCCAGCGGCGGAAGATTGCTCAGGACAACCCAAAAATGCACAACTCAGAAATCTCCAAGCGGCTCGGTGAGTACCCACCCCTTCTCTTTTCTAGATGTGGAGCACAGCAGCGGTGAAAGCTGCACACTCTTTAAACCCCCCCTCCGCACCACCGAGGCGTTTAGCCCCTTCCGCCGTTTTTCCGGAGCGTGGAAAGTGAAAAGCAAAACATACACAATAGAATTTGGTTACAATATTTTCTTTTTTCTTCGATTCGGCTTCTAATCCTTTGTTAGCCGCACAGTGGCGGGAGGATGGTTGGGGATATAAAAGGTACAGTTCGGCATTTTTCTTATCCCCGCTCGGGATGATTTTCCCGAAGTGGAGAACCGTAAAAAAAGTAAGGATTTGAGAAGGGCCCGAGAGTTCGTTCACTCTCGATTTCGATTATTTGTTTGGTGCGCTCAATACTCTAGCCTGTCATTTCAATACGCGGCAACAAAAAATCTAGAGTAAAAAAATATGTATGTATACATAATCCATTCGGAAGGTGAAAACATACAAAATTTATGATAACGATGTAAATGGTATGCGACTGTTTTTCTAGAACTTTTTCCTTTCCCTTCTGTGGAGCTAGTTAAATTTATGCCATCGACAGGGAATAACAATCGAATTTGAGGCACGAGATATGTTTGGGGGAAATCGATTGTCGTGATTTATAAACCGATTGCGGGGTTAGTACTTTCAGTGAGGGAAAATCTGTCACTGATCATTTCTTTAAAGATTTTCTATTACGTAAGGGTACCTCATTGTGTCGCCCTTAGTGTTCCATCGAAACGAGTAACATTTCCCAGCAACGCCATTTGCAATTTCATCCCGCTCAGAGCTCCAACACCGAACAACGAGTGCTGGAATGAATCACAACACGGCATAAAACGTCCAGGATTGTGCTCGGCACACATTGTCCTGGCCACAATGTGTCCGTACAGAGTCGCTATTATTACGAGTTTTAAAACATTATTCAGCCATAATGTCGGCAAACAAGAAACGAATGGAATTGTGCTGCCGTTGTGTTTTCAGCTTGCTCGTTCACAATTACAATACCGAACAGAGGGTCCTTTCACCATGTATTCATACACAAGCACAAGCACTGCCGGAAGAAGTGCGAGGATGTTGGGTGGACGAAAGCTCGGAGCCCTAGCCACCCCTCGCCCACACTCTACATATGTATAACATTTCCATAATGAGAAATAGTGAACGAGAAGAGATACATTGTTCCCGATTTCTACTGCTTGCACACACACATTCATTCACTCAACGACATTCATGGGGCATATGCATTTTCAGCACACAACGAACCGAGCTCACTCAGTCTGTGAGCACGGAGTTTGAGCTCGGCCTCGGATTTCCTGCTTGTGGCAGGTGGCCAAAGTGGGACAACCCGCACATCCCTGCTGCTGCCGCTGCTGTCAATGCGCCCTTCAAAATGACACCATACCTATATATGAGAACACACCTACACCCAAACAACTTCGTACAAGTTTTTGTCCCAATTGTGTGCCTGAATTGCGCGCGTGCGACGATAGTGCGTTGGTGGATAGAGGGGAAGATTTGGGGTCTGGAGGGTCTGGTAATAGGAAACTACTCTAAATGAAAGGAAGCTGGGGTGGGAATAATACGCTTTTCAGTGGGCTTGTTGTCAGGTGATGTATAAAGTCGCTCCATTTCTCCGGGAACGATGGCACGGGTGTGTACCAAATTTTTAATTTGGAAAATGATGTACAATAGCAACATTGTACTATTTTCAATGATGTGTCATTTTCAACCCTTATCTCACATATAACAAAACCCTCTTATCGAGGAGGCGATCTGGCGTAGCGGTAACATCCATACCTCTCACGCTAAGGGTCACGAGTTCAATTCTCACTCCCGACATTCTTCCGAAATGGAAGGTAAAAGTGACGAACCAGCCAAATGTGTTGAAAATCACTATAATACAGAAATAAAAAAAAAAAAAAAAAAAACCCTCTTATCTGCTAGTCTTCATTGGGAGGATGAGGCGAGAATAAAACCGCGCGTTCTGAAAAACGAACTTGGCTCGCCAACACGCTTGAAATGTAACAATTCCATGAAAAAAGGGCAACTGAAAAACAAAACTCGGCTTTAAACATGAAAGCTATTTCGAATAACTAAAACTAATTGAACTTTAAAATATGAAACTTACCTCAAATGTCTGTTTTAGATGAATTTTGTGTGATTTTTAGGTATTGAAACCAAAAAAAAATTTGTTTATATCGTTTTCTGTCTGCTCACAATATTTGTTATATCATGAACAAGCAAACCATTTGTCATGACAATTGTCATGCGAAAATGCGAAAACAGAATAGAAACTGAGAGAGGTTGGCGTCGACATCATGCCTCATACCGTATGTTTCTATTCTGTTTTCGCATTTACGCATGACAAATGGTTTGCTTGATCATGAAATATAGCTAACCCGGCAAATGTTGTTCTGCCGTATAAGTTATTTCTAGTGCATAAAGCCTGTCCACGTTAAATTTCGGACACTTTTCTTTCAGTGTAGTTTATGAAATATTTCACTAATCAATGAAATATTCCACTTACATGACAGCTGAAACCTTCCTCTTTATTTCGATGTCCAACATGTTTACATTCTTCTTCAGTTTGGTAAAATGGCGTCGAATCAAGTGGAAGTATGCAAACGTATTTTGCGCAAACGGCAGCAAAATCCAACACTGTCGGTACGCGATCTCGCCAAAAAGCTAAAACTGCCGAGGAGTACCATGTTTAGTGTGTGCAAATCGTTTGACCAGCGCTTAATTGTGGATCGGAAGATTGGAAGCGGAACAAATCGAAAAGTATGCTCCCGACAGATGGACCGAAAGGTGGTTGCCATTATTGAGAAACATTCCAACCTTTCAGTTTGTAGCATACTAACTAACCTCAATTCCAATTAAACACAAAACATCCTGACCCTCATTCTTTCTCATCCTCAATTCCGCATTCTTATACATAACCACTTTTCCGCATACCATATCTAACAACAAGTTCATACCATATCTTTACATTCGTCAGCAACTTTTGATTTCCTTACGGAAATCCCCCAAACCAGCTAATTTCATAACATCGGCTGAACGCTATTATGGCACGCCAAACTTCCCTGTATACGACCTCCAACAACTAACAACAATAACATACCGCCCCGCTCGACGCTTGTTGTAGACAACAATGATAATAAATAAACATGTAAAGGGTGTGTCACATCAAATTGCATCACGGAAAAAACGCTGTAGAAATTTAATTTTTAGGAATTATATCTTCAGCTTTCGCTTATAATCAGATAAGAGTGTACAGATCACGTTGGCCATGCTTCACCTTCAATTTTTCGTAAATTTGGAAAAATGTCGTCGAACGAAAAAAAGCGTCGTGAATTAATCCTGTGCACTCATTTCGAGAATCCGGAGTTGTCACATCGGGACATCGGTAAGATGCTGGGAATCGTCCAATCCACGGTCAGCAGAGTACTAAAACGATACTTCGAGAACTTAACCATCGACCGGAAGGTGAAGAACGGCAAAAATGGATGCTCCGTCAGTGAAAAAGATCACAAGCGCGTAGTTAAGCAGTTTAGACGTGATCCGAGAAGTTCGGTCCGGGATGTCGCCAATAAGCTGAATTTGTCATGTTCATTCGTCCAGCGGACCAAGCAGCGGAAGGGCCTGCGTACATACAAGGTTCAGAAGGCTCCTAACCGCGACGAAAGGCAAAACATGGTGGGGAAGACGCGAGCCCGGAAGCTGTACACCGAAATGCTGACGAAGCTGCATTACCTGGTTATGGACGACGAATCCTACGTTAAAGCGGACTTTCGTCAGCTGCCGGGCCTGTTGTTCTTCTCCGCAGAGGACAAATTCAGCATTCCGGAGGAAATTCGCAAGCAGAAACTATCCAAGTTTGCCAAAAAGTACATGGTGTGGCAAGCGATCTGCTCTTGTGGAAAGCGGAGCGCCCCCTTCGTGATGACCGGCACGGTAAACGGGCAGGTTTACCTTAAGGAGTGCCTACAGAAGCGCTTACTACCACTATTGAAGCAGCACGAGGGCCCGACCATCTTCTGGCCGGATCTCGCTTCGTACCACTATTCAAAGGACGTTTTGGAGTGGTACGAAGCCAACGGGGTCACCTTCGTGCCAAAGGAAATGAACCCGCCCAACGCGCCGGAGCTTCGCCCAATAGAGAAATATTGGGCGATTATGAAGCAGGCCCTCCGGAAGAACCCAAAAGTTGTCAAATCGGAGGCGGACTTCAAGAGAAAATGGATTTCTGTTAAAAAAAAACTACAACCTGACGTTGTACAGAACCTTATGGACGGGGTAAAGAGGAAGGTGTGAGCATGCGGGCTTGGGCTCGAAGTATGAATAAAAAGAAAATGCCAAAAGTTGTTTAATAATTTTTATTATACTGTCTAAAATTTTCAAAAGGATCGGTCTACTGGGCGAATTTCTACAGCGTTTTTTCCGTGATGCAATTTGATGTGACACACCCTTTAATATGCGAACTTAGCTCGTAAGTTAGTTGGTAAGAGAAATACACTCTTGTGACAGACATCGACTAGTGCATGTCTTCTTTTTTTAAATCCGAAATGTATCATGGCGACCGCGATTCACGATCCTGCATCACCGTGATAGTTTACGGCCTAATCGAGAACTTGGACATTACAAAGTGATCTGTGCGGTACCAAGGGTCAGCCGGAAAGTGTTGTGATATGCTGAAAGAAGCAAAAATGAATAGTGAGCCATTTGGTACCCTAATTTTCTACTAGTTAACGGAAAAGCGATTGAACAGAAACCAATTGAGGTGTAAACAGTGATCTACAAACTTATTTCGCTTGGAAGAAGAAAGTGGCGGTACAATTTCAATTTGATTACGCAAATGGATGCAGAAAAAAGTGAAAGACATGTTAGAATCAGCAAGTGGTAACAGTGGCCACAGTAAGCGGTAGTGTAAGCAGGGAAATCACACCACCGGGTAACATTTAGTTAGCATTTAAACATGCATTCCCGCAATATAGTGATTTCGTTGATACTTATAATCGCACTGAATGTAATTAATCGGTGAATGTAATCGATCGAAGAAGGCGATAGATCAGTGGAAGCAGTACAGAGAGCAGATATGGGAAGCGACACCTACGACGAGTCAAGAAAAACATCGCACCGGCAAACTAACTAGGTTTAGCTGCTAATCGACCGCAGAGAAAAAGGAAGCAGTCCAGTAGGCAGCTCGACGGAAGGACGCTGCAGCGAACCAAGCAGGAGAGACGGCATCGAGACGACGTAGAGACGACATCGAAACGGCAGGTAGTGAGTCATTCAGTAGCCAATAAGGGAAAGCAGGTAACGATAAAGAACCACAAGGAAAAATTTATTTTTTTTGTTTTTTGGGAAAAAAAAAGAGATAGGATTATTAGAAATTCAAAAAAAAAACATTTTATAAATAGGAAAAAATTACGCGCATGTGTGACCTAAAAATGGGCCTCTTCAACTCAAAAAAAATAGAGAATAAAGGTGACCCACAAGTCACAATACTAAATCACGTAGAGCATCACACCGAGATGCATGCGACCCAAGAAATATTATTATGGGTGATTGTGATAATCCTAGTAGTAGGTGCTATAGCCAACCTGTATAAACTTTATAAAACGTGCGTACGCGCAGAGGCTTTAAAAGCCGCACAAGCGATTGCGGCCACCCCCTAAAATATAAGGAAAACAAAGGAGAAGCATTTTTTTATATATAAATGAAAATGACATGAAAAATAAATCCATTAATTCACTTTATTATATTATAAGAAAGATAGTAGTCGATTCTGATGATAGACCGAGTGTTGTGAAAGCATGGACATGGATGAGTTTAGTAGTTTATTTTCTATTTTTTTAAGATGGTTTTCGTTATATATTTCGAAGAGATAAAACGACTTAGAATTGAAGCACACACCTCGAAAGCACAGTTTGTATCAGCGAGCATTTAGCTTTTTCGATTACCAAAATGCCACTAGATGCATATAATATGAAATAACATATAATTTCATGGCCTAATGAGGCTTGAATGAATTGTTTTTTTTTTTTTTGCAGACAAATATATATATATATATATATATATATATATATATATACAACCTTGGAAGCGATACAATTTGTGAATCGCGACCTTCTAAAGCGGCCGATACGACGGTTAAGGCCAAATAATAATAATAACAATTGTGACCAGCAGCGCGCGTTACGCGCTTGCACCAAAATATATACCATAATGTAGGATAAACAAATTTTCAAGCGCGCTCGTTTGTTTAATTGAATCGAGGCTCATGGCTAGCGCCCCCTCGCATACAATTGTAACAACGACGTAGCTTATTGATTGACAAATTTAATTCTTAATTTGATGAATTCAATATTTAATATTTTCAATATTTAATGAAAAAAAGGAATCAGTACAATAACTTTTTATTTTATTAGTACGAGAAATAAATTACCGAAGAAAGTAAAATATCGAATTAAAAATGACAAGGAATTAATGAATTTCGGTACAGTTACCGATGAAAGTAACATATTGAAGACAAAGAAGTCGTTAGAAACAATAATATTTTAAAATTATTATTATGGGCAATGAGCAAAATATGACAATTTTTTTTTTTTTGCCAACAAATAGGTTGTATGCAAAGCAGCTTCATCAGCTGTGTAAGGATATTAAATCAAGGTTAAAGAATAACATTTAATATCATGGTAATGAGAATACATGAATAGAGTTTTTATATTGAAATGCAAGCGAAGAATAAATAAACATTCTTATAAATAAATATATATATATATATATATATATATATATATATATATATATATATATATATATATATATATATATATATATATATATATCTAAATGTTTTTCAAGAACATGAGAAATAAGAATCTCGTGAACACATACATAAGAGATAAGATAACATTATCATACACGAAAGGAAATCGTCAACAATGCCATTTCCATGTATGAAATCATTGTATAAAACTCCAAAATGCACTAAAAATAAATAAATCAGTTATACTCTTGAAATTTTAAAAATTGGATATGTTTTACTTTTTCTCTCTTTTTCCAATTATATTTCCAATTTCTAATTCCAAAAAACTTCGAATTATTAGAAAATTAGTGGCAGAAGTCTGATCAACTTCATGTCATGAAATTCCAAATAGCACGATTGTCTTTAATATCTCTGACTTTTTCTTGACGAAGCGTAGTAATGACTTTATAAGGACTTGACCTGAGAGTCAAGAGTCCGAAAATTTATGAAGACCCATAGAAGCGAAAAAAAAATATGATGCACAAATGCACATTTATTAAAATGGAAGTCAAACATAAGAGTTTGCTCTTCTAGAAAAGAGAAAGAAATGAAATAATTAAATAAAATGGAAGTCAAACACTCGAGTTTACTCTACTAGATAAGAAGATAAGAGAATATGAAGATAAAAAAGATAAAAGAGAAAAATAAGCCTAAATAAAAGGTCGTGAATATAATGCAGCAGCACAAGAGCTGACTAGCGAAGGAATATAAAATGGATATTAAAAGAACGAAAGGCAATTGCTCTAGCGCATTGTACCGATTAGTTCAGAAACTTTATTCCGTACTCACATGTCCACTCTTCTAGACAGAGATGAGACGAGTAACGAAGAAGTTCATACGCGTTGAGTCAATAAAAATTATAATTTCATACTAACCTTAAAACAAATACCCAGTTGAAAACTATATATCTTTTTTTAAACATTCACTTTTTAAATTTTGAAGAGTATACCACATTTTTTTTTTTATTTAAATCGTTTATTTTTACAGGCTCAGTTACATAGGTTTAAAGGAGCCGAACTCCTTACTGTATTGTTACTAGTATATATACATTTTTCCTTAATTCTAATGTTAATAATATAGGAAACCGATTACTCGCGGTCAACTCGAGTTTAGAAGGGTGACATATTTTCTTCAGGAAAAGGAGGGGATATGAGGATATGTTGACATTGATCACACTCACACTCTCAATCACACTCTCAATCACACTCATCACACTCAATTCTTAAACCTATCTTATATCTAATATGTATTTACATTCCATCTTATTCTTAAGAAGGGATCCGATCTCTCACAAAGGAAAAGGAAAAGGAAAAACTAAGGGTATAAGGACAATCACACACGAAGATCGATAGCTTTAAGGAATACATATATTTGGGACATGTAATCAAGGTCTAACCGAGCCAACACGTCTCTCACCGGCACATTGGGCTGCCTTCCTCGGGCCCGAAGGGTGACTACTAAATTCGATCTGGCGACAAGATACAGCTCGCACGACCAAACAACGTGCTCGATGTCGTGGTAACCTTGGCCACAAACACAAAGATTGTTGTCGGCAAGATTAATACGAAAGAGTAGCGCATCTAACGAACAGTGATTGGACATGAGTCGGGAGAAGGTGCGAATAAAGTCCCGACTCAAGTCCAGACTTTTGAACCATGGTTTGAGGCTAACCTTAGGGATAATCGAGTGGAGCCACCGGCCCAATTCATCTTCGTTCCATTTGCGTTGCCAGTTAACTATGGTATTTTTGCGGACTAAAGAATAAAATTCATTGAAGGCGATTTGACGCTGATAAATATCGCCTTCAATTGCACCTACCTTTGCTAATGAGTCAGCCCTCTCATTACCCAGAATTGAGCAATGTGAAGGGACCCAGACAAAGGTAATGACATAACAGCGTCTGGATAAAGCACTCAAAATTTCTCGTATTCTCTCAAGGAAGTACGGCGAGTGCTTTTCCGGCCTCACTGAACGGATAGCTTCGACAGAGCTAAGACTATCCGTTACAATGTAATAGTGTTCAACAGGTCGTGAGGCGACGCTGTCCAGCGCCCAGTGTATCGCTGCCAATTCAGCAATATACACTGAGCAAGGATTCTGAAGACTGTGTGAGGTGCTAAAAAATTCGTTGAACACTCCAAATCCTGTGGACTCATTCATAGAGGACCCATCAGTAAAGTACATATTATCACAATTGATATCCCCATACTTTGCATCGAAGATCGTTGGAACGATCCTCGATCGAAGATAATCTGATGTTCCATGGATATCCTGCTTCATGGACAGATCAAAATGCACAGAGGAATTGATGTAGTCAGGAAAACAAACACGGTTGGGAATATACGAAGAAGGATCAACCTGCATGGAGACGAATTCATGATATGAGCTCATGAATCCAGAATGAAAATTTAGCTCGATCAGCTGCTCAAAATTTCCGATCACCAATGGGTTCATAACCTTACACCGGATGAGGAACCGAAGAGATAATAAATTGAAGCGATCTTTTAGTGGGAGTAGGCCTGCCAAAACCTCGAGACTCATGGTATGCGTTGAGGGCATACATCCCAACGCGATACGGAGACAAAGATACTGAATTCGCTCGAGTTTAATGAGGTGTGTTTTGGCAGCTGATTGAAAACAGAAACTGCCATACTCCATCACTGAGAGAATAGTTGTTCGATACAACATTATAAGATCTTCGGGATGGGCTCCCCACCAGGTGCCGGTAATTGTACGGAGAAAGTTTATTCTTTGTTGACATTTTTTACTCAGATACCTAATATGGGCCCCCCAAGTACATTTAGAGTCGAACCAGACCCCAAGATACTTGAATGACATAGCATGAGTGATCGGTTTACCCAAAAGTTGAAGCTTTGGTTTTGCTGGTTTATGCTTCCTAGAAAAAACCACCATCTCTGTTTTCTCCGTGGAGAATTCGATCCCTAGCCCAATGGCCCAGGTTGAAAAATTGTTCAAAGTATCTTGTAAGGATTCTTGCAGGTCGGATTCGTTTGATCCTACGACAGACACCACTCCATCATCTGCAAGTTGTCTTAGGCTGCAATTTTGTGTAAGGCAATTGTCAATGTCGCTTACGTAGAAGTTGTACAAAAGGGGGCTTAAACATGAGCCCTGGGGGAGTCCCATGTAAGAGACCCGACTTACTGCCGAATCTCCGTGAGAAAAGTTCAAATGTTTCTCACAAAGCAAGTTATATAACATATTATTCAATAGAGGCGGCAGACCCCGAGATTGTAATTTGTCTGACAAAACCTCTATTGAAACAGAATCAAAGGCCCCCTTTATGTCCAAGAATACTGAAGCCATTTGTTTTTTTTCGGCGTAAGCCAGTTGAATTTCTGAAGAAAGCAACGCAAGACAATCATTCGTCCCCTTGCCCCTGCGGAACCCATATTGTGTATCTGAGAGTAGGCCATTCGTTTCAACCCATCGATCAAGGCGAAACAAGATAATTTTCTCCAACAATTTCCGTATACAAGACAGCATTGCTATTGGGCGGTACGAATTGAAGTCGGACGCGGGTTTTCCGGGTTTTTGAATAGCTATAACTCGTACTTGTCTCCAATCATCTGGAACAATATTATGCTCCAGAAACCGATTGAATAAATTCAACAAGCGATGTTTCGCCACATCAGGGAGATTTTTCAGCAAGTTGAACTTAATTCTATCCGATCCCGGAGCAGAATTGTTACATGAAAGGAGAGCAAGAGAGAATTCTACCATCGAAAACTCGGAATCAAGATCGCACCTATCTTGTGGTATATCTCGAATAATTCTTTGCACTGGAGCGGAATCGGGACAAACCTTTCGTGCAAAATTAAAAATCCATCGATGTGAATATTCCTCGCTTTCATTGGATGAAGAGCGATTTCTCATGTTTCGAGCCACTTTCCATAATTTTTTCATTGACGTTTCTCGTGACAAACCTCCCACGAAATTTCGCCAATAAGCACGTTTTTTCCCTTTGATCAAGTTTTTAAATTGATTTTCAAGGTCCAAATACTTCTGAAAATTTTCAGGGGTTCCACGTTTCCGAAAAGCTTTAAATGCATTCGATTTATCTCCATAAAGCTTGGAACACTGGCCATCCCACCATGGATTGGGAGGCCTTCGACGAATAGTGGAACCTGGGATGGGTTTCGTTTGAGCGCGAACCGCGCTGTCATAGATCAAACGAGAAATGAAGTTATACTCCTCCAATGGAGGCAAACCATCTCTGGAATTGATGGCTAGAGCAATCGCGTCCGCATATTTTTTCCAGTCAATGTGTCTTGTGAGGTCGTATGCCATGTTTATTGATTCAGAAGAATTCAACCCATTGGTGATAGAAATTTTGATTGGCAAGTGGTCACTACCGTTGGGATCCTGGATTACATTCCACTTGCAATCTAACGATAGTGAATTCGAGCAAAGCGAGAGGTCAAGAGCACTTGGTTTAGCAGGAGGTTTAGGTACACGTGTTGTTTCCCCAGTGTTCAAAACGGTCATATTGAAGCTGTTACAAAGGTCATATATCAACGATGAACGATTGTCGTCGTACTGTTCCCCCCAGGCAGTTCCGTGAGAGTTGAAGTCTCCCAATATTAATCGTGGCTCAGGAAGGAGTGAGCACATGTCAACAAGTTGCTTGCGGCTAACCGCAGCTCTCGGAGGCCAATACAAGCTGACTATACAGAGGTCTTTGCCTTTAATGTTTGCATGACAAGCAACAGCTTCGATCCCTCCAGTAGGTGGAAGGTCAATTCTAAAAAATGAGTGACACTTATTGATCCCCAATAGTACCCCTCCGTATCTGTCATCACGGTCCAAGCGTATTATATTAAAATCGTGGAAAGAGAGATCATTTTGAGAAGAGAGCCAGGTTTCGGATAGAGCAAAAACATCACAATTGAGTTTATGAATTAGAAATTTGAATGTATCCAATTTAGGGATAAGACTACGACAATTCCACTGTAAAACAGTGATATCTCCGACCTCTCTATTTAAATTAGACATCAAGAGAGATAATCATTGCAAGGAGGGGCCATGTTTGCATCAATTGCTGCAAAATTGTCTTTAGTACTGGAAGCATTGCGGTGACAATGGTTCTGATGGAGTCGGAAACATTAAAACACGTGAAGATTTGATCCACAAGGTCAGACAACTTTATAAATCCCGATTGGGAAGTTGAACTTGACGGAAAAACAGGGACAGTTGGGGTTTTTGATGTCCCCTCGAGTGCTGGGTCGTTCGAAGGTGAACTATTACCACGGAGGCCAGGAGGGACCTGATTTTGCTTATCCGCTGCACTCGATTTTTTGGGCAAGCTAACAGGGGGTATCACCGGAGGGACTTGTCCTTGAACTTTGGGAGTGGTCACATTTTTGCGCCGGGGATTCCCTTGAGAAATAAACGGCGTGCCCCCGTTAGCTGTATCCGCTTCCATTTCGTCAACTGGCAAAGTAGCGAAGACATTGTGTGTATTGATTGGTTGTTGTTCTTGAGCCAGTGGAGAAGCGCCCTTCAAAATTTCTGCGAAAGTGCGTTTAGAGCGTTCCCTCAAAGAGCGCTTCTGTTTCTCCCAGCGAGCCTTGTATGTTTCACAAGCTGAGAGCACGTGTGGGGATCCCCCGCAATATGGACACTTATGCTCAGTCGCACTGCAGGATTTCCCCTCATGTTGTTCTCCGCAAGTGGCACATCGTTCTTTATTGGCACAATAAGCAGCCGTGTGACCAACTGACTTGCACTTTAGACAAGTCATTGGCTTTGGAATAAAAAGTCGCACGGCTAACCTCAATTTATCTACCATCACGTAGTCAGGGAGAGCTGAACCAGCGAAGGTGACTCGAAACGAGTTGGACGGCGTAAATTTCTTTTCTTCTCCTTCATGGGAGACTGTTCCGAGCTGGCGGCAACCCAAGATCTTAACAGTCGTCGAGGGCAGTTTTTTAAAACGGCCGGTACCTTCACTCGTAATGTATTCGCACGTCAAGCCCGTTTCGGTTATCACACCCTCAATTTCGACTATGTGAGAGGGTATGTAGACCCGATACTCAATTGTAAAATGCTGATCGACAACAATCTTGTTTGCGTCTTTTCGATCATTCACGACAACTCGCAATTTGTTTGGTCTAACCTTCGAAATTTCCGAAACGGAGGTATACCTTGCCAGATCTTTCGCGATCTGCATGACTCTCAACGCCTTTCCATTTGGCTTAGGCCTGAAGAAAACAACCCAGGGACCAGTTCCGGGCGCATCTTCTGGATAGACCTTTACACGGGGAGTGGGAATAACAGGGGGGGAAGGCGAGGACGGGGATTGAGAGTGGGAAGGCGAAGGTTGAGAAGGAGCGGGAAGAACAGAGGGAGAAGACGAGGTTGAAGGTAGAGTGGGATCGTTAAGGGCAGATGGGAGATTTGCTAGTTTTTTGGAGGGAGGCTTGGTAGGGTTAGCTGACTCGTCCCCAGAAGAAGTATCTTCCGTATTTGGAACACGTTTGAGTGACTTTTTTTTATCTGTTAGGAGGGAACTAGAGTCAGAGACCTCCATATCCGAAGGTCCCCCACTCTCTGCCATTTTAAATTTTCACTTATATTCTAAGTATTTTTTTAAACAATATTTCACAATAAAATAATTCACAAAAACAAAAAAAAAAAAACTTATAATTATTAAATATTTTCTCTCAGTATATTCAATCTTATTCACCTATGAACGCACTCCAGTGCAGATGAACGGGAGCGTGCTGAAAGCTCGTTGGTGGTGGGAATGTGCCTACGACACCACTACACACAGTCGTCGGTGAAAGCTTACCCGCACTGTCACTGTTGGCACGATGACTCGGCGAAATCTCCAATGTCGGCGAAGCAGCGACAAAACAAAAACCAATGCTTGGCTTTCCGAGGATGAAAGCCTTTATCCACTTGCAGGCAGGGCACTTCACTCACTATCCAGATAGTGAAATGAACTCTTCAGCGGCAAAAAAACAACAATCACGCGGTAACCGATAACGGAACTTGGACGCGACTTTCCTTCGTCTGGTTACTTCGGGCAATCGGCGAAGGAAATGAGTATACCACATGTTGTATCAATTGTTAATAATTATTTTATGAATAATGAAACCACAATCAGTAGTGCAATATTGTATAGAAAATCTGTTTTTATAAAAACGAAACGGAACGAATATAAGAAATAGGGTCCAGTTCAAACATGATAGATTTATATCCTTTTTATATAGGACCATATAGCATAATAAATATAGAAAATACTAATTGCACTATTAAGCATCCTGTAACAGGCAAGCAAACGATAGTACACAAAAATAGGCTAATCAAGGCATGAAACTTATATGCACAAAACTAGTAAAAAAAAAAAAATTGAATATATTTTTCATTTGTAAGCGCAAGCTCAGCGGGTATAATATCTCTTTATCCTTTTTTTTTCCCGAATGGTTACACCATTCTCCTAAAGAGGGGAGGTGTAGCATACTAACTAACCTCAATTCCAATTAAACACAAAACATCCTGACCCTCATTCTTTCTCATCCTCAATTCCGCATAACATAACCACTTTTCCGCATACCATATCTAACAACAAGTTCATACCATATCTTTACATTCGTCAGCAACTTTTGATTTCCTTACGGAAATCCCCCAAACCAACTAATTTCATAACATCGGCTGAACGCTATTATGGCACGCCAAACTTCCCTGTATACGACCTCCAACAACTAACAACAATAACATACCGCCCCGCTCGACGCTTGTTGTAGACAACAATGATAATAAATAAACATGTAATATGCGAACTTAGCTCGTAAGTTAGTTGGTAAGAGAAATACACTCTTGTGACAGACATCGACTAGTGCATGTCTTCTGTTTTTAAATCCAAAATGTATCAAGTTAAAAATGTGGCTTGAAAGGTTGGAAAATCAAAATCATATGTACAAAAAGTGAAGCAGAGGCATGGACTGAAGCCGTACAAAGTGAAAAAGGTGCCCAATCGTGATGATAAGCAAAATTCCACTGCAAAAAGCCGTGCTAAGGTGTTCTACACACAGTTTGTGCAAAAATGTTCATCCACCATAATGGACGATGCAATTTATGTTCTCGAAGACTTCAAACAGCTTCCGGGTCTCGCTTTTTATACTGCAATGCGAAGGAATGCCGTAGCCGAGTGTTTCCGGACCAAGGAGCAGTCTAAATTTCCCTAAAAAGTACTTGGTTTAGCAGGCCATATGCAGTTGTGGCCGAAAATCCAAATCTTTCGTCTCTACCGGCACTACCAACAAAGATGTCTACGAGAAGTAATGTCTCCAGAAGCGGTTGCAACCATTCATAAGAAGCCACGACTCTCCAGCGTTGTTTTGGCCAGATTTGGCCTCTTGTCACTGTGCAAAATCCATCCTGGAATGGTATAATGCACATGAGGTCAAATATGTGCCAAAAACAGCAAATCCACCGAACTGTCCAAAACTTCGCCCAGTGGAAAAGTACTGGGCTCTGATTAAGCGAAAACTATTCGAAACTAAGAAGAAAGCCAATGGCATTAATGATTTCAAGGGGAGATGGAAAAGCGCCGCCGCCAGCATATCTGAGGATACTGTACGGAACCTAATGACAGATGTTCCCAAGAAAGTTCGTGAATTTTACAGACATCGTTATTAACATCGAAGTAAGCTTTCCTTGTGGAGGCGATCTGGCGTAGTGGTAACATCCATACCTCTCACACAGAGATCACGAGTTCAATTCTCACTCCCGACATTCTTCCAAAAATGGAAGTAAAAGTGACGAACCAGCCGAAATGTGCTGAAAGTCACTATAATAGAAAAAAAAGCTTTCCTTGTTTTAGATATAAGTCTATTTTACTGAAATAAACAATCGGTTTTGTTGTATTACGTGAATTTTTGTTTTACTGGCATCATCTTGGTGTCCGAAATTTAACGTGGACATGCTTTATTTTGGTTGTTAAATAAAAATAACTGATGTGTGTTTGAATGTTTTAACAATCTATAAAATTAATATATCGGATATGATTGTGATAGAACGAACGAAAAAGATTCAGAAAACTTTATACATAATATAACATCATTATAGAATACAATTTCGTTCAACATTCTTCCCCATTTGTAGAAAATTTGTTACTCTGTAACATAGAACACATATTTAATACGGGTGAGCTATCTTTCATTTATAATTTTTGGTAACGTGGCAATGTTGCTATAATTTCACAATTCGATTCAAATAAAAATGTGTCTACGAGATAATCCTCACGTTTGCAATTCAATCGGATACATCCAGCAACGGATCGAATACGTGAAACGTTGCATCGAAGCTTAGATTTTATTTTTGTTTGAACACACGTGCTGTAATGTCATAAAAATGCATTGGGTTTTTGCCTGGCAATAGCAAAGGCTGTGTCGGCATTGCTCATGACAGCATCTCGCAAGTGAATGTGTTCTTACTCACGCCGTACCTGTTTATAGTGCCATAGGATTCAATCGTTTGTTTGCTCCCTTTCCGTACATGTTGACCATGAATTTTTTGGTACAACATTGAGTCGAATCGTCATACGATACACCCAAAAACCCATCGAGCTCTCTCCACTCTCTTGTTTATTTCGACTCCTCTAACCGCATGTCCGTAAACATTAATTGAAAATGAGAAATTAAGTTCATAATTATGTACATCCAGTACCTGGGCGAGATCTGGTTTATTATTAATGTTTATGCAATATTCGGCTAGATGATTTTTCGTCAATGAATCTTTTTTCTGATTTGCACACATATTCTAATAGCGAATTCGTTTTTGTTCAGTTTCAACCCCAGTGCCGCACTAACTGCTGTCAAAACGTTTTTTATTCACTCAGTTTCGCACTCAGTGTCGCACTAGTTCGCCCCGAAAACTGTTAGTTTCGCACTGAGATGTTTCACGGGTTGGCACTCGGGTTCACCAATACAACTATACTGAACTGTCAAGTTCCGAATATTATTTTGGAAAATCTAAAAATAAAGACTATGAAAATGGAAAACCTGCTGCTTTTGTTTTTGTATTATTGGAAGCGTAATCCAATTCGGATTCTGATTTTGAAGAGTATATTCGAGTAGACGGCATTAAGCTACGTGTGCTTTCATTGGGAGGTGAAAATAATGATGGATATTCAGGTGGAATAAATTTCAAAATCAAAATTATGAATGAAAATTTACTTTAACGTATCGAATATTTATTTTATGTGATTAAATAAGAGGATTTTTCCGATATCGCAGAAACATATTGAACGAAAACTGTGTCTAATGATGATTTTATATTATAATAGTAATTATTTGTGGAACAAACAGGAAATGCATCGACAAATGGTTAAGTGAGTGTCAGAACTACATGTGTTAGGTAATCGAACAATATGAAGTACAAATTTTCATTCAAACTTTTATATGTTTACACTGCACTTGGCCCTTCTGATCTGATGGAGAACAATTTACCTCCCAAGCACTAATATCACCACCAGACGTCGACACTGTACATTTGCCGTCGTAAATATAAACAAATCAGACTATATAACGCACACCAACAAACCAACGCATTCGTGAAACTGAAAACGTTTTTTTTATTACAGAGTCAGTTTGGCACTGACTCAGTTTTAAAAACGAATTCGCTATAAAGCAGGTCACTTAGAATACATTCAATGCCTGTTGCTTGACATATAAATCTCAACTACGTACTAATAAAAAGGACGCAAGTAATACTACGTTGAGAAGGCGAATCTTAGAAACTTTAGGGTCACTGTAGAAGATGAAGAGCGTCGATTATTGTTTCTTTTTCGAATTACAATTTCTCGCGTCGCTGTGCAGCCACCTACCATAATTCCAACAATGACTCCATGACATGGGCATTGGATCTACACACGTGCTCTCCAGTCGGTTTTTTATAAGTATCGATGACAATAGCGTGATCGTCACCTTGCAATCCGAGTATGTGTGATGTGAGGAATTTCAATAATTTATTGTGTTCATCCAGAAAGTCGTGCATGTCTGGATGAAGGTTCGATGAAGCGAACGTAGCGCCATCTGTCATTCGACAACGTAAATAAATTCGTTCTGTTTGAAAAACGAACAACGGTATCATATATACAGGATGCGTGCGGTAATTTTGCACTAAGTGATGTATGTCATCAAATAATTATTTAAAAATCGTATATGTACTGAAATTTACTTTATTTATTTTCTTTGAAACTTTCAATGAAACATTTGTAAAGGATTTTATTTTAAAAAAAGTTGCTACACACGGTCGATATACAGCTATTTGGAATTCATTGCAAAATTTCCGCACGCACCCTGTAGTTAACCATTCTGATGCCTACCAAGTGTTTTGTGTATAATTTCATAAGAATACGTCCAGCCTTTTCGAAGGAGTTCGACCACGAACATCGTGACACGTTATTTTTATATACAACCATTCCATGCCAAACTGGTATAGCGTTTTTTTTTTTTTCTTCAAATCAATGTTTTCCCTTTTTTTTTTTTTTCCAAAAATGACTTTTTAAAAACTCATAACTATGTGCATCCCTAAAATAAAAAAAACGGGTCTAATATTTTGCGATAAGGAACAAAACTATCATTTTTCACGAAAATGTGAGAACCAATATATCGGTTCGGCATGGAATGGCTGTATACACTGGACTCTATTCTTATGCGTTTTTTCCGTTAATTCATTTTACGCGAATCCCTCGAAATTACGTAAAAAAATGACGTAATTTCGAGGGATTCGCAATTCTTTCAAAATTAAGCGAAAACAAAATCTGCGAGTGCTCGCGCGTCATCATGTTTCACACACACACACCATTTGTATCAGATTTACAGAGCCAAACTATTAAATTATATGGTAACCGCTTGGCGCGCTACAGTTTGTTTATTGTGTCCTTCGCGCATAACAGAAATCAAGTTTCTTCATGTTGAGTGTGTTAAGGTGAATACTTTTAAAATGCCCTAGGACAGGCAATATTCTGAAAAATGCTTAATTTAGGACCAATATGATGACAGTAAACTTAAACAATGATAAATGCTACACCTACTTGTAAATTCGTTCATTCAAAAATGGTGATTTCTAAAACCGGACAAAACCCAAACTCGAATCGATTATATGTGATTTTCATAAAGAAAATTCGATTTGTATTTACTAGTTGCGTAAAAACACCCTAAATCGAACAAACCAAAATCATTTACCCTACATGATTTTCTTTTACGCGATGTGCTCGAAATTACGCGATTTTTTTTCCGCACACATCAGTCGTATGAAAGAATAATATATATATATTATATAATATATAGGATGTATATAGATCAAAAGTCAAAGAAAGTGTGTTTTTATTTGGTTTTCGAGTTTTGTTGTTTTTATACTTTTCAGCCAATTATGATTATACTTAGTTTTGAAAATTTGTATAATTCAAATCGTTTGACTGATTTTCAATATTTTTAGAACAGATGACAACCCCCATTTGTTCTAAAAATATTGTGAATCGGTCAAAAAATTTAAACTTGCTACAAAAAAAAACTACGCCTTAAATAATTTCTTTAAAGCGAAAACTAGAAAACGTTTCGTTTTTCACAGATTTCGATGTGTCAATGTTAAATAAACCAGGATGATAATATTTTTTCTTAAAGTGTAAATATGACACCTTCTTTCCTCTACGTTTTCAGTGCAAAGTCACGAAAACTCGGTCACAAGTCTTCTTCATGTTTTTTTCGACAACAAAAACACTACTCTCCAAAATACGTTTCACCAATTCCAATATATTTCCGAAGTATCGATTCCCGAAGTAGTATCTCTTTCACTAAAAAGGCGAATATATACACTAGGGTGCCAATGAATGTATGGGGGAAAAAACGACCCTAAAATTTCAGAAAGTTACCCTATACAAAACACATCGAAAAACACCCTATGCCAAATTTCAGCTCAATCGGACTTAAGGGAGAGTGGCGCAAAGCGGTCAAAGTTTGGGTTTTTTGAAAATCGAAAAATCACCCAAGGAGTAAAGGAAATCGGGATTTTCGAAAAACCATTTTTGATGCCAAATGTCTTAAAGTGGCATGAAACGTCGAGATCTAGTGTCATCCAGAAAAAAAATTTTTTTTGTCAAAAATCAATTTTCGGAACACGAAGAGAAAAGTATGGTTTAGGGTGCCAAAAAAATTGTTATCTCGATTTTTCATTCGGAACTTGCTACGAAATGTTGATTTGCAAAATAATATACACTATGCAAAATATTAGCTCATTGGGACATTATTTATTTTACTTATATCATAAACGTTAAATTTGGAGTTTTTTTTTTGTAAAACGAAAAATCACCGAAAATCGATGTTTTGAAAAAAAAAGTTGATGCCAAATGTCTTAAAATTGCATGACACGTTGAGATTTACAGTTATCTCAATATTTTTTTTTTTAAATCGATCATTCAGACCAAAACTTTTTTTTTGACAAAAAAAAATCGAGATAACTGTAAATCTCGACGAGTAATGCAATTTTGAAATATTTGGCATCAAAAATTTTTTTTAAAACCTCGATTTTCGGTGATTTTTGGTTTTTCAAAAAAAAATTATCAAATTTTAACGATTGTGACACCAGTAAATGAAGTCCGAATGAGCTAATATTTTGCATAGGATAGTGTATCGTGCAAATCAACATTTTGTAGCAAGTTCCGAAAAATCGAGATGTCTATTTTTATTGGCACCCAAAACCATACTTTTCGTTTTATATTCCGAAAAAAAAAATCCCAGAGTGCCGATTTTTGACAAAAAAAAATGTTTTCGGGGGTTACACTAGATCTCGACGTTTCATGTCATTTTAAGACATTTGGCATAAAAAAAAATTCGAAAACCCCGATTTCCTTTACTCCCCCCTTGAATGATTTTTCGATTCTCAAAAAATTCAAACTTTGACCGCTTTGCGCCACTCTCCCTTAAGTCGGATTGAGCTGATATTTTGCATAGGGTGTTTTTTAGAGGTGGTGAACATTTTTTATGGGGTAACTTTTTGAAGTTAGAGATGACCATTTTCATTGGCACCCTAATATACACCCTCACATATCATTCACTCTCTTAAAATTTCTTGTGGATTTCCAATTAAATTTTTTTGCCAAAGTAAAATAGAAAAAAAAATAGTTATGAACAATTATTTTTCCGAAATTATAAGAATTTTATCAAAACTCCGGATACTTCTCCCAGCACAACGCGCCACAGCGAAAGGGTTCTTTTTTTTTAAATCAAGCTAGTTTGTCTAGTGTTTCATTGAAGTTCTGTGGTTCAAATCACTGAACGCACTTCACAAGTGGCGGGATTTTGTATTGCACACTCATTTTATCTATCCCCAATGAGAAAGTAAGAGAGATACGGACCTTCCACAGCTTGATGCGTACTGAACGTAGGAACCTTTCGTCACCGAGCTCTAGCTCCGCCCACTGCCATGCTAGCCAAATACGTCTGCTATTTGTATTATCTCAGAGTATTGAAGCATTTGATGGAACACGTAGAATTCGTTGGACGCTTCTACGAAATAATGCACGGTGTCATTGCAATTTACTGACCGTGGGTCAATTTTTAGCCAGAAATAGTGCATGTGTCCTAAATCATCCGCCGTATTCACCCGAATAAGTATCCCATTATTTTATTTTTTTTTCCCTAAAAATTAGGGTGAATTTAAAACGATAATTTTGATGTTTAGTTGTGACGACTTGACCCGATACGTTAAATGCTATTTCTCAAAATATGCCAGAGACCACATTTGAATTAAATCGATTTCGAAAGAGTGTTGAACCGATGAAAACCACTTCGAAAATAAAATAATGGGTCTTTTCAAGGTTTCAAGGGTTTACGGGGTTACGGGTTTAAAAAATCATGGTGGGACAGTCATACCTAGAACACCAACATGGAACGGTTGAAATTGATGTTGTTTCCTAAGTTACGGGGTACAAATAATACGTTTTTCTGTGTTTTTCCGAAGATTATGCATAAAAACGTCGTTTATGCATCTTATCCCGTGTTACAAAAAAACTCAGCTTCCGAGAAAAAATATAAAAACTACAGCGTCCTTTGTCTTTGAACCATGTAAACCACACTGGACAAAACAATTAGAGGAACGGAGTGGGAAACATAAATTTTGGGTGATTTTTGAAATGCTGTAACATCATAGGAAAGCAACGCATGAAGATGCAATGTACATCATTTTCCAGCTTCAACGAAAGTTGTGAATCGTCATTTCGGAGGTACGCATAGCATTTTGTACTCCTGGTACAATTTGCGATGAAGTGTTCCCCTATTTTACTCCAAACTTTGATCGATCGACAAAAAAAGTTTAATCGTATCAATATGCAATGTTCATAGATATTTAAGGGATACAGTCAGCTAAAAATTTGTCCGCAAATATTAGAATTTACTGAAATAAACGCAGAACTACAGTAGATTCTGAAAACCCCGTTTGGGTATATTTTTAAATCGATGCAAAAAAAAATAATTTTTTTTTTCGCCAAAGTAACAACTTGTCTTGGTACAGAGATTATTGAAGTGTTTTCAAAATTGCGTTTCGATTTGCGGTGCGCTCATTATTTATTGAACTATTCATCATCAAATATGAAGAAGCAATTTTTCATTCAAACAAGAATAGCTCTGTATTGGAAGGTCCCACAAGAACGTATTAGGAATCAAACAAATTTGGTTGATAAGGTTATCTGGATTTGCTACTGACCTAGGCAAAATTTGGTCTACAAAATCTTTGAAAAACCAGAAAGAAATCGTTTTTTTTCTCGATATTTTTGTCCACTGAATCCACACACACCAAAATTGAAATTCGCTCGTAAAATGTTCCAAAACTCTTGGCTTTAAAATGATGCAGATCCCATCTACATTCAATGATTTCATACGAAGTTACAGCACATCAAAAATCACTTAAAAATATGGACATCGCACTATGTTCCCCAAATTTTTTTTTGTCGAATGTATAAAATACAAATACAATCCATAATCACGGAAACAAAATCCAGTTTTTTGCAAGTGCAATATTTTTTTTAAGGAAAACTAGCTAATTGGCTTCAATTTGATGTGTGAGTCATCTGAATCGGTCGAGTAGTTCGGAAGTTATGATCTTGTTGGAAGAAAAGCCATTTTTAGAAAAAAAAAATTAAATCATTGATTTTTTGGACCACCCTCAAACGGAAATGGTCACCATACTGAAGAAAATACTTGTTTTTTTTGTTAACTCGTTTATTTTTACAGGCTCAGTTACATAGGTTTAAAGAAGCCAAACTCTCAACTATATTTTTACTATTAATATGTTTTCTTAATTCTACGGTTAATGGAATAGGAAACCGATTACTCGCGGTCGACTCGAGTTTAGAAGGGTGACACATTTTCTTTAGGAAAAGGATGGGATGTAAGGAGATTGTAACAATGTTCACACTCACACTCACATTCACATTCATACTCACACATCACACTGAATTCTTAAACCTATCGTCACATCTAATATGTATTAACAATTTAACTTATTCTAATGTTAGTAAGAAGGGAACCGATAGCTCGCGAAGTACGAAAAGGAGGGGAAAATGGAGGGAAAAGGATGTAAGAACAATCACACTCGAAGATCGATATCTTTAAGGAAAACATATATTTGGGACATGTAATCAAGGTCAAACCGAGCCAATACATCTCTCACCGGCACATTGGGTTGTCTTCCTCGGGCCCGAAGGGAGTTTTCTAAATTCGATCTGGCGACCAGATACAACTCGCACGACCAAACAACGTGCTCGATGTCGTGATAACCTCGGCCACAAATGCAGAGATTGCTGCTGGCAAGATTGAAACGGATGAGTAGTGCATCTAACGAACAGTGATTGAACATGAGTCGGGAGAAGGTGCGAATAAAGTCCCGACTCAAGTCCAGACTTTTGAACCATGGTTTGAGGCTAATTTAGAGATAATCGAGTGAAACCACCGGCTCAATTCATCTTCGTTCCCCTTGTGTTGCCAGTTAGCGATGGTATTTTTGCGGACTAAAGAATAAAATTCATTGAAGGCGATTTGACGCTGATAAATATCGCCTTCAATTGCACCCACCTTTGCTAATGAGTCAGCCCTCTCCTTACCCGGAATTGAGTAATGTAAAGGGACCCAGACAAAGGTAATGACATAACAGCGATAAAGCACTCAAAATTTTTCGTATTCTCTCAAGAAAGTACAGAGAGTGCATTTCCGGCCTCACTGAACGGATAGCATCGACAGAGCTGAGACTATCCGTTACAATGTAATAGTGTTCAACGGGTCGTGAGGCGACGCTTTCCAGCGCCCAGTACATCGCTGCCAATTCAGCAATATATACTGAGCAAGGACACTGAAGGCTGTGTGAGGTGCTAAAAATACGTTGAACACTCCAAATCCTGTGGACTCATTCATAGAGGACCCATCAGTAAAGTACATATTACCACAATTGCTACGCCCACACTTTGCATTGAAAATCTTAGGAACGATCCCCGATTGAAGATAATCTGGAATTTAATGGAATTTCTCCTTCATGAACAGATCAAAATGTACAGAGGAATTGATGTAGTCAGGAAAACAGACACGGTTGGGAATATACGAAGAAGGATCAACCTGCATGGAGATAAATTCATGGTATGAACTCATGAAGCCAGAATGATTCCGATCACCACTGGATTCATAACCTTACACCGGATGAGGAACCGAAGAGATAGTAAATTGAAGCGATCTTTTAGTGGGAGTACGCCTGCCAAAACCTCGAGACTCATGGTATGCGTTGAGGGCATACATTCCAACGCAATACGGAGACAAAGATACTGAATTCGCTCGAGTTTAATGAGGTGTGTTTTGGCAGCTGATTGAAAGCAGAAACTGCCATACTCCATCACTGAGAGAATAGTTGTTCGATACAACATTATAAGATCTTCGGGATGGGTTCCCCACCAGGTGCCGGTAATAGTACGGAGAAAGTTTACTCTTTGTTGACATTTTTTACTCAGATACCTAATATGGGCCCCCCAAGTACATTTGGAGTCGAACCAGACCCCAAGATATTTGAATGCCATAGCATGAGTGATCGGTTTACCCAAAAGTTGAAGCTTTGGTTTTGCTGGTCCATGCTTCCTAGAAAAAACCACCATCTCTGTTTTCTCCGTGGAGAATTCGATCCCTAGCCCAATGGCCCAGGTTGAAAAATTGTTCGAAGTATCTTGTAAGGGTCCTTGCAGGTCGGATTCGTTTGATCCTACGACAGATACCACTCCATCATCTGCAAGTTGTCTGAGGATGCAATTTTGTGAAAGGCAATTGTCGATGTCGCGTACATAGAAGTTGTACAAAAGGGGGATTAAACATGAGCCCTGGGGGAGGCCCATGTAAGAGAACCGACATACTAACGAATCTCCGTGAGAAAAGTTCAAATGTTTCTCTCATAGCAAGTTATTTAACATTTTATTCAATAGAGGCGGCAGATCCCGTAATTTGTAATTTGTGTAATTTGTCTGACAAAATCTCTATTGAAACATAATCAAAGGCCCCCTTTATGTCCAAGAATACTGAAGCCATTTGATTTTTTTCGGCGTAAGCCATATGAATTTGTGAAGAAAGCAACGCAAGACAATCATTCGTCCCCTTGCCCCTGCGGAACCCATATTGTGTATCTGAGAGTAGGCCATTTGTTTCAACCCATCGATCAAGGCGAAACAAGATCATTTTCCCCAACAATTTCCGTATACAAGACAGCATTGCTATTGGGCGGTACGAATTGAAGTCGGACGCGGGCTTTCCGAGTTTTTGAATAGCTATAACTCGTACTTGTCTCCAATCATCTGGAACAATATTATGCTCCAGAAGCCGATTGAATAAATTCAACAAGCGATGTTTCGCAACATCAGGGAGGTTTTTCAGCAAGTTGAACTTAATTCGATCCGATCCTGGAGCAGAATTGTTACAAGAAAGGAGAGCAAGAGAGAATTCTACCATCGAAACCTCGGAATCAAGATATCTTGTGGTATATCTCGAACTATTTTTTGCACAGGAGCGGAATCAGGACAAACCTTCCGTGCAAAATTAAAAATCCATCGATGTGAATATTCTTCGCTTTAATTCGTTGAAGAGCGATTTCTCATGTTTCGAGCCACTTTCCATAATTTTTTCATTGACGTTTCTCGTGACAAACCTCCTACGAAATTCCGCCAATAAGCACGTTTTTTCCCTTTGATCAAGTTTTTAAATTGATTTTCAAGGGCAAAATATGTTTGAAAATTCCCAATGGTTCCACGTTTCCGAAAAACTTTAAATGCATTCGATTTATCCTGATAAAGCTTGGAACACTGGCTATCCCACCATAGATTGGGAGGCCTTCGGCGAATGGTGGAACCTGGGATGGGTTTCGTTTGAGCGCGGACCGCGCTTTCATTCATCATAGAAGTAATAATTTTCTGAAATTATTTAATTTTTTTATTTGCATATGGTAAATCCAATCTAAATCACACAAAACAAATAAACACGAACGAACAGCACATATTTAGAAAAAGAAAAAAATCTATAAAGTTCACATTTTGTTTTCTTCTTTTCACATTTTCGAGACATTCGTGTCTTAGATTATTTTTTTTTCATTCAATGATCTTTACATGTGACTGGTTCCTGCACTTATTTAAACAGCCAAGTCTCCTGCATCATTAGTAAAAATTTCGTCATTACAATTTTCCATTTTACTTCGTATTTTTCGAATAGGCTAAACCTTAAAAATATTCGTGTAAATGTTGCATTCGGGTATTCGTTACATTCGGGTTAGTGTGACTCAAGTAAACGTGTTTCGAGTGAATAATATTTGTTACACAACTTCAAATTGCAAATGCGATTATCACAATCCAACCCAAACCAATAATGCCAGCCACCGACTGATAAATCCCTGAAACGGGAGCTGACAAGACCTGACGCACCGCCCAAGTTCCGCTTCGCAGACTGCGGCCACATGCCCCGAAAAGCGTTTTGTTTTGATTGGTTTCAAGTTAGCTCGTACGAAATCATTCAATTAAAACCGATTTCGATTAAATGATGTGTTGAGAAGAGGGTTAATCTCGGTCACGTGGCATCACTTTCAATTCCCGTATGTGTGTGTCTGGTATCATCTCCCTCCTGTTCGCGTTCGGCTGTTGTCAGCTTGTGCTGGGGTTTCAAGAAGGAACGGGACCATACGCGCGCGTTTGAACATACGCACAAAAAGAGGATCCGATTGTTGGCAAATATTTAACTTCACCCTCTCGAAAATATGATA
Source organism: Toxorhynchites rutilus septentrionalis (assembly GCF_029784135.1). Taxonomy (NCBI): domain Eukaryota; kingdom Metazoa; phylum Arthropoda; class Insecta; order Diptera; family Culicidae; genus Toxorhynchites; species Toxorhynchites rutilus. The sequence goes on from NC_073745.1 coordinate 60,239,304, forward strand.
ATTTAGATTAGTTTTGTTTGAATTTATTATCTGGGCTTTGTGTGTTCGCCACCAGCAGCCCACTGGTGGGATGAGCGGATGGGCGGATGGGAACATCCGCGTGGATTGTTCCGTCACGCAATATTTGGGTGGCGGTGTTGGTTTACATGTCAGAAACAGATTAGAGCTGTCACGTTGCGACGATGATGAGGTTTTCATTTCCCACAGATATTAAATGTACGTCGTCTCGCACGACTATGACTACCACTATAGCGAAATTTATTTTACATTCACATAAAACTCGCCAGAATGAATAATCAGAGCGATTTATTTTGGTACGAAGAACCGATAAACCGATTGATCGATTGACCAGATTTGAATAACAAGAACAGGCGTCCATTGGCTGCAGTGAACCGTCACAAATCAAGTGGCGTACGTTCGAAACCGTACCGTTTATTTTTTCCGATATGCTCAATTGACGTTGAATCCGGCCACGAAGAGCTCTGTTCGGACGAAACATAAAAGCCGCCGGCTGCTCTTGCCAATGTAACTAAACATGTTCTCGCTCTTTGTTCGTGATTTTTTTTACTGTATTTCAGCGCGTTCCATCAACCTTTTCTTACACATTTTTTTCACTCTGTATTTTCTACTTTCCAAAGAAGCTTTGTTTGTCAAACATAAATTTAGTCGAAAAAAATGACATCCATTCACTCACCGTTCGCTATTGAATTCCATCTCCGAAATTCGATTCTCTTTCCGACTGCTGACTTACTGTTGCGGAGCTTTGTTCGGCTAGACAGAGGCGGAAGTTGGTGAAAATGGACCATTTTTCCTGTGTATGTTATCTTTCGAAACAACAACCACCCTGTTGAGCGAAAATTGAAATCGAAATGGCTTTTTAAATGCGATTGGTGGGGGGAAAGAGAGTCAGTTGATCACAGGACGTGATGGGCTGTATAAACTCGTGACATGACATTAGATCCGATAAGAGTGAGAAAGAGTGGCGGTGGTTTTGTAGCTTGTAAGTGGGCTGTGTAAAGGCAGTTGCGGAAATTCGCCCGACTTCGTTTCGATTTTTCGTCCCTGCCTGAACGCAGAACACATAACATGAAGTAATCATGAAGTAATCATCTGATCGGTTAGGGGTGCATTAATACAAACAAATGAATTTCCTATCCGTTTGATCAGAAGTATTTCAAACCACTCTTTGAAATTTGTACTATCACCCTTATATTTAGTTAAAGTTCGTCTGTCATTTTTCGATTCCGTAATCGATAGTAAACACTATTGAGAATGTTCTCTATATCCAAAAATAAAAAATCAGAATTAGAACAAAAAAGACTTCGTGAATTGATCAATCATGAAGTTGAGTTCGATTACCCAGGTTCCGGACATCCAGCCTCAGAATCGCGAATTCGAAACGGTAAACAAATAATTAATGGAATTCGATATAAAAGAAAGGCTCAGTAGAATTTAGAGCATTAATACAAATTCACAATTCGGGTATAACATTCGGGAAACCACGAAACGAAATTTTAAACGTGAAATAAGCTGGAATACACGCATTTGAAATTCGGAAATTTATTTTCTCCCGTTGCTGAAGCAACAAGTAGCATATCACAATTGTAAAGAATAATTAAAGAAACCTAGGGGAAGTGGGTGCATAGTGGTCACCCTAAGGAATATGCCCATTTTCAGCGCCCACATACCGCTTCAATTACCGTTTCTCGAAGAATATTATAGTTCAACTCATTGTTCTTCAAGATAGCAAACGACTTTTACTATAAAAATTCAAAATAGTACACTTTTCATCATTAGAAAAAAAGGTGAAAAATCAAACATTATTTTTGCTTGGAGGTAAAGTGGTCACCTAATGGGGGCAATGTGATCACTCGCACATATTAAGCTAAATGAGATAGATTTATGCGTTTTTTTTTTGTTCGTCCAAATTTGTTCAAATCATATGAAATGTATGAAATAAGCTTGGCCTATTTACAGGTAAACTTCGATATAACGTACATTTCACTTTCAAAATTGTACGTTGTATCGAATTGTACGTTATATCGAAGCATAATAAAGTACTCACAAACGTAGTCTATAATACATTATTGTGTTGCTGTTTTAGTAATGTTAATGAATAACTTCAATCAGAAGACGAAGCCAGCCTGTCTCATGATGTTTCCCTTCGTACTGTTGATTAAAGCTTGATTCGTTTAGAATCCGGAATAACAAAACCAGCAGCATTTCGGAATTGATTGAATATACAAAACTTGTTTTAGCATCACAATACAGATAATTAATTGTTCTATCAGAAAATAAATATTGAAAAAAAATTTTCTTTACACTTTGGAAATGTGTACGTTATATCGAGGTAAAATGTACGTTATAACGAGGGTACGTTATATCGAAGTTTCCCTGTACCTAGAGTCTAAATTAAAATTTTCTCAGGCATACAAAAACGTAGTAAGAAACACATAACATTCCGCATAATGAGGCTTGGTTTAGTTGGAGTGGCATATTTATCCAGGGTCAAAGCCACAAAAGGATCTTCTTCAAGAGCAGAATGTGATGAGGTATATTAGCTTTAGTAAACAGAACATTGTAAGTTGTTATTCACCTATGACCACTTTGCCCCCAAACATCAAAATAATTTCTATGCTAATTAATCGCTGAGATTGAACAAAATATCTGTTCACCTATCCTAGAATATGTGAACAGTCGTCCAGACTGATGATTTGTCCAACATATCAGATTCAGAAACTAAATTTCACGAGAAATTCCTAAGATCTAAGTTCTTCCAACTTGCGCTCTCTGGCAAGTACCCTCCTATTAGGAGCACCAGATACGCTGAAAAAACTTCATATTGCAGCTTTATTACCTCTGGTTCTCAACAACACCATAATGAATCCTCTGCACAACAAACTTCATCTCCAGGACGCTACGAAACTGGCTTCATGGAAGCCCCCAATCCCCCTGCCACAGTCGAGATCCTCCAGCCATCGCTCAGCAGTCGTCCTGGCCCTGTGAGTGGGGTCAGAGAAAGGGGTCTTCCACCACGCTGTTCTCGGCAAGTACGACAGTGTTTTTAGTTCTTCGGATTCTCATCCGTCCACTGGTTCTAGCGATGCAACCAATGTATGGTTGCCACCACAACCCGTTGCTGCCCCCGTCGATTGTGTTTGGCTGTACTACCAAAATGTCCGAGGTGTTAGGACTAAAATCGACGATTTGCTTTTGGCGGTTACGGACTGTAACTACGACGTCATCATATTAACAGAGACTGGATTAAACGGTTGTATCGATTCTCAGCAAATTTTTGGATCGACATTTAACGTTTTTCGTTGTGACCGTAGTTGTATAAACAGCAATAAAACGAGCTTCGGTGGCGTATTAATAGCGGTTCACCATCGCTATTCTTGTACGCAAATCCACACGCCTCACGGGGAAAGATTGGAGCAGGTGTTTGCCGTCGTTGTCATCGGAAGTAAACGATTAGCAATCGGTGCTGTGTACATCCCACCTGATCGTAGTCGCGACGTGGAGTTGATAGATGAACATGTGGCCTCTGTTCGTGATCTTTGTGACAATGCTACATGTGTAGATCAGGTGCTGCTTTGTGGTGATTACAACCAGCCTCGCCTACAGTGGTTGCAGAGTGCTAGCGGCGAAGTTTTACCAGCAGGAGCTTCGACGGTATCTGCGTCGAGTGCTGCTCTGATCGATGGAATGGACTTTTTGAATTTTAGTCAAGTCAATTGGCACCGCAATCAACTGGATCGTACTCTTGATCTTGTTTTTTGCTCAAATGACTGTAATGTAATCGTCAATACAGCTGTGGTTGCACTGTTACCCGTGGATACGCATCATCCACCATTGGAAATATCTCTACCAGTACCTCGTACGTGCCAGTGCCAGTGACGGGTATCCAGTTGCCGATGAATACACCCCCGATTTTGGAAAAATCGACCACGATGCACTTGGTTATTACCTCCCCACTCTTGACTGGACATACCTGAATGCCTGTCAAAATGTTAATGAAATGGCCTCCGATTTCTGTTTCACCATTCAACGTTGGTTGCGGGAGAATGTACCCCACAGAAGACGTCCAGTTTCGCCTTCTTGGAGTACGGTTTACTTCGACAGCTGAAACGCGAAAAAAACGCCTGTCAGCGAAAACATCGTGTTCTACAATCGTCTGACAGCAAACTCAGATTTCAACATGCAAGTAATGCGTATCGTAAGCTGAATTCAACTTTGTACAAGGCCCACGTCTTGAGAATGCAAACCAATCTGCGACAAAATCCGAGAAACTTTCGGAAATTCGTCAACAGTAAGAGGAAAAACTCAACCCTCCCAAGCAACGTGCCCTATAACGACGTCGAAGCGAATACTCATACTGAATGCTGTGAGCTTTTCGCCAAGTTCTTTACATCCGTGTTTGACCATATACCAGCCAGTGAAGCTCAGGTTAAGTTTGCCTCCTTAGGTGTTCCTTCGGACGTCATAAGTTTGACGACGTTCGTGGTCACTCCTGCCATGGTGATCTCCGATGCAAAAAAAATTGAAAAGTTCGCTTTCGCCGGGTCCTGACGGCATACCATCGGTATTGTTCTGCCGCTGCGCTGCTGATCTAGCCGAGCCACTTTCTGTCATCTTTACCCGATCACTCAATGATGGAGTATTTCCTGAAATTTGGAAGGAGTCTTTCATGTTTCCTGACTTCAAAAACGGTGATAAGCGAAACGTCAGGAACTATCGTGGAATAACAAGTTTGTCGGCTGCGTCCAAGCTATTTGAGATCATCGTCAGTGAAGTTATTCTTACTCAATCCAAGCGTTACATCTCTACCGATCAGCACGGCTTCATGCCCGGCAGGTCGGTCACCACGAATCTGTTGAACTTCACCAACACCTGCATTACTGCTATGGAGGGCAAGGCTCAAGTCGATGTCGTCTATACCGATCTGAAGGCGGCTTTCGATAGGATCGACAACAACATACTATTGGCCAAACTATCACGTCTCGGATCATCTGCAAAACTCGTGTCGTGGATGAGATCATACCTGACGGAAAGAAAACTGCGCGTTAAAATTCATGGCTGCGTTTCCTCGTGCTTCTGCAATTCTTCTGGAGTCCCTCAAGGAAGCAACTCAGGCCCTTTGTTGTTCATAATTGATTTTTTAATGACATTGCTGCGAAATTAGGGTTGAACTGCAAATTAATTTATGCTGATGATTTGAAAATATTCTGCATGATCCGTTCAGCTGAAGACTGCCAACGCTTGCAACATTTGCTGAATGTGTTTGTTGACTGGTGCCATCTAAACAAACTGATTATCAGCGTACCGAAGTGCTCCGTCATGACGTTTCATCGTTCCAAAAGTCCGTTACAGTTTGATTACTGCATCGACCGTGCTTTGCTTGAAAGAGTTGAAAAAGTTACTGACCTCGGAGTAGTGCTGGATCAGAAATTGAACTTCAACGCTCATTACACCTCAATCATTGCTAAGGCAAACCGACAGCTCGGATTTATTTCGAAGATTGCGAAGGATTTCACTGACCCATACTGCTTGAAGTCCTTATATTGCGCTTTAGTACGACCAATTCTCGAAACTGCAGCCGTTGTTTGGACTCCAAATGTGATTTTCTGGAATTTGAGGATTGAGCGTGTACAGCGAATATTCATCCGGTTGGCCTTGCGTCATCTACCTTGGCGCGATCCATTGAATCTTCCTGCTTACCCGGATCGATGCAGACTTTTAAGCCTGGACACTCTTGAGAGAAGACGCAGAATACAACAGGCAATTTTCGTATCAAAGCTGTTCAATGTGGAAGTTGATTCTCCTCGGCTACTTTCATTACTGGACCTTCGTGCTGCTCAACGACCTCTCCGACAGCGATCTTTGCTACAGAACAGATTTCATCGTACTTTATTCGGATACAACGAACCGCTGGATGATTCGAACTTTCACATTGGTGGAGGATCTATTTGATTTCGGCGAGACATCCAGCCGCTTTAAAAACAGATTAACTAGTTCGTCGATTGTATAAATAATTGTACTATATTATTATATATTTATTCATTAAGACCACAGATGTCAGATGAATCAGATTTAAATAAATAAATAAAGATACCATGCGCACAAAACTATGGCCGAGTTGCTATCGAGAGAGCAATTTCTGTTTTTGTTTGTATTTTGACATGTGACAGCTCTACTGAAGTACAGGGTGGCTCAAAAGTCATTAAAATCTTCAAACATAAGGTGATTATCAATACGGCATCTATATTCAATAGTTATACTACCAAACAAGTAGCTGACCACTTTGCCCCCCATGACTAATTTGCCCCCACTACCCCTATTTGAATTCCTGGTTCATTTTCATTTGTTCCTTTTTATAGATGTATGATAGTAGTAGCTATTCAAAAGAATACACGTCTTTTATTTATTCGTGGCGCCAAAGTCTTTCCTATCGAGGCTACATCTCTGTAGACAGGATATCGCGGATGGGGAGCCGGAGTTTTCACGGTATAACGGATACCGGGTAAAATTGAAAACGAGAAAGTACGGCAAGTTACCGCGTGGCCAGAGATCGATAGTAGTTTGGAAGAGCGCGTACACTTAAAAGTTCGAATCAGTTCGAGAAGGGATTATTTGTGCTAGTTGAGCGAACAATAGAACACCAATCTGTGTATATTCACTACTACACCTTCTAGTTTGGTTAACTACCTGTAATGAGTTATCTAGTGTAATAAGTGATTCGGAAGATAAGGACAGTATATCGAATGTTACCCAACGGAGCAAAAGTAAGGTCGAAAAAATGAGTGACACCGAAAAATTGCAACAGGAAAATGAGCGACTGTGGCAGCAGATCGAACTATTGCAAACACAACGACAGCTTCAAGATGCGCTCACCCAGCTACAGACACGATCTAAAATGCCGCAGACGAATGGGTCAAATCGATTAATAGGGTCGCTCGATCGTACAATCGGAGTGATGATTCGAAGCTGTATTGTGCTCGGCTTCAGCTACAGGGTGCAGCGCGACTGTGGTTTGAAGGGGTGAGACATGAAGTGGCTGATTGGAGAACGTTTACTACGGCGATCAAAGCTGGTTTCCCATCGTCCAAGAGTTCCATCACAATCTCATGCAAAGCCGACGTCGACTAACAACTGAAACCATAGAAGAGTTCGTGTACCGTATGAACGCGATGGGAAAACGTGGTGGTTTCGATGAGCAGACCATCGTAACGTACATAATAAACGGGCTGACAGCATTTTTGTCTCGATCTAAGGTCAGTGTAACTATCACCAATACAGTACAAGACCTATTGACACAGCCGAAATGGATTGCACACATGCAAGGTTTAGGTAATGATGTAGCTGGTACTTCTGGTATAACCGATACACGAGAAAAGATGAAAAGATTAATTGTATTCAGTGGGATATCCAAATATTGGTCCAATGGTCCAAATATTATTACCGGGTGTAGTCCTTCGTCGCTTCTACTGAGCTACCAGCCTCGTGATATTCATCGTAATGAAGTTGTTCTTGCCATACTGAAGGCTTTGGCGGTACAACGGATGCAGCTGAAACAGCGTACGCAAGAGCGATACTTCGACCAGCGACCTAGAGGAGCCAGGATTTTCCAAGTCGGTGACCTTGTTTTGGTGGAAAAGGACCAGTTTCAACCAGAAGGCAGTCACAAGCTGGAGCTGCGATATAAAGGAACATATGTTATCGCGAAAATATTGGAGAACGATCGCTATCAAATTGAAAGCCTCCCAGAGCAAAGTGAACGACGTTTTTCAACGGTCTATTTGGCTGATCGCATCAAAGCATGGTGCGAGTTACCAGATCTCGAACTGATGGAAGATATGCTGATGGAAAGCGACGATGAACAGTCTGGCGATTCAAGGGAGGATGCAGAGCACGGCGAGTAAATCAACGATGAGAACATCGTGTTAAGAATGGTGTCCGAGTGTAAAGAATAATTGAAGAACCCTATTTGAATTCCTAGTTCATTTTAATTTTTCAAGAGAATACACGTCTTTTATTTATTCGTGGCGCCAAAGTCTTTCCTATCGAGGCTACACAATTATCGATCAAAATTAGAGAATATAATAGGAGTACCGGTGAGTTTCTTCGTTTTTTTTTGACGTATGACTACGTCTTTCATTTCTATACCGGGGTGTAAAATCAAAGTTTCGAAAACGAAAGCGTTACGCCGGAGACCGAGATTTTGAGCGTTAATAGCTCCTAAACAGCTGAACGAAATGGTATGATTAACACTTCATTCGAAAGATAAAATGTCTACGCGTTATATACTTGTTACTTTTTGATCCAAAAACTTGTTTCAATAGTCTTAAACATGCTTTCAAAACAGGCTATTGAAATCACCAATCGGTATATAAGCGAGCGCCACTCGGAAATTCACTCAGTTATAATTGAACAGCGATTGGAGCATGTTGTCGCTGTTGTGGTGAAGCTCTTCGTTTATCATGAAAGCTCGGATGAACGGTGTCACCAAGAGCCTTTTTGTGCACCTTAGGCCGAAAGGGAATCCATCAGGAGGAGAGTGATGCCACAAACGGTTCCGCTTGAAACATGGGAGCAGCCAACACACACACATACACGCGCGGAACTATTTTCGTTTGGATGCCATTCAGCATCGAGAAATTTCCGGAAAGATTCAATCGTTGTTGAAAAACAATCTGCCAGTTCCCCTGAAAACTGAAAAATATATTCATGCGAAAGAGTTCATTTTAATGTTTTCTATCCATGTAACACTGTGACCAAATATTTTTCAATTAGGTGCTATTAACAGGTGGTTATAGAGTTAGCATTAACCACTGGTGGGCTTCGAGTATCGAGGAAAATCGGGAAAGAACCAATCGTTGCTGAAAAATACTCTGTCAGTTCCCCTGGAAAGTGAAAAATACATTGATGAGAAAGAGTTTATTTTAATGTTTTCTATCCATATAACAATGCAACCAAATACATTTGGTTTTGTGATTTTTCAATCGATCGTAATTTACAGGAAAGCTTCTGAAAATTATTCTTTTTCGGCGAGGAATCAAGGGATCGAGGGATTCATTACATAGCCTGACCTGACCTAAAAGACATGCAGTTTGTTTGGAACTGTGAGGGAGGGCAGAAAAGCCAGGAGGCAGGAGGCAGGAGGAGAAGAGAAGGTGACCAAGAGAGTATCAGCATCGAAAAACGGTTCCCCGGGAAGACATCGAAGCAGCCGCCACACACACACATACACGCACGGATTTTTTTTCGTTTGGATGCCATTCAGCATCGAGAAAATTCCGGAAAGATTCAATCGTTGCTGAAAAATCTGCCAGTTTCCCTGGGAATTGAAAAATACATTCACGTGAAAAAGTTTATTTTAATGTTTCCTATCCATGTAAAACTGCGATCAAATACAGTTGGTTTTGTGATTTTTCAATCAAGTGCAATTAACAGGTGATTATCAAGTTAGCATTAACCACTAGTGGTGGACTTCGAAGGAATCCGGAAATATATCGCTGCTGCAAAATAATCTGCCAGTTCCTCTTGGCATTGAAAATAACATACAAGCGAAAGAGCTCTCGTTTTCGAAGTGCCTCAAATATTCATTTAGTCATTCATTCAGAATGGATTCAGATTCAACTTCAAACAAATGATCACTGAATCAACGATAGTCCTACGTCACCATTGCGGTTATACCATAGATATAACCCACTCCATGTTTTTTTTCAAAAATCAATGCTTTATTCGGCTTAAACGCATCAATTGTCGTCGGTAGAGGTCCCCTGTAGTGGTTTCTTTCGGTTTTAGCAGCTCATAGTACACCACACCCAGCTGGTCCCATCAAATAGACAGCATAACCTTCTGGCCGTGAATACTCCGAATACTCCTACGTTGCCCGACGTTTGGGACTGTCATAATGGACCCATTTTTCATCGCCAGTAACAAAAACGGCACATGAAAAAACGGCGTTCGTCGTCACGTGGCTTCAATTCATACGGCACCCAATGTCCTATCTTTCGGATCATTCACATTGCTTTTAATCGATCGGATATGGCTTGCTGAGCTACTCCAAGTGTATCTGCAAGTGCTTGTGGCGTTTGTGACGGATCTTGATCGACCAAAATGCGATGACTTTCCGTAGCTTTTTTCTTCATATTGAAGTGATGAAGTAACACTCCCCGCAGAAACACTCTCGTTGGTACGAAATTCGACATACTTGAAGTGGCAAATAACTGTGTTGTTTACGCTTGAACTTTTTGACATATACTGAAAAAGACGCGCAATGACAGTGTCTTTCCAACGAATGTCTGGGAATTTGATTCACTGAAATAATAATCAAGTTACGCCATCTGTTGTAAAACCGAAGAACCTACCGGTACATTCGAAGAAAAGATGGAGAAAAATAAATCTTCAGTAATTTACTACCATTTAGAAACATTGACATCTCGTGTGTTTCGGAATTACTGTTGTTCGCAGCAAAAAGAATAAGAGCAGTTCCATTTGAATCTGAAGGGCAATTTGTTTTGTATTTTTTGATTTGGCACAAACTTCGCAGACGCATTTTATTTTACCCTTACGCCTTAAAATGGCTGCTGTGTAATGTACAATTTATAGATTCATTATAACATGTAACATGTACACGATTAAAATTCGGCTCAGTTACAGCTAAAATGCTGTTGAGTCTAAATAAATAATAAAATAAACAAATGGGATAAAAAAGGACGATTTGGATCATCGGTTTGCCATCTCGACTCTAGTCCTACTTTTGAGAAGGGCCTAAACAAAAATTTCTTGAAAATTAAAAAAAAATAACTAACTCAGAAACGGTTGGTCCGATTGATTTGACGTCTTTTCTAATGCTTAGGTTATTATTAGGGCTATATGAAGAAAGTATACACTGTTAAAAAAAATCACAGGAGGGTTGTATCCGAGACACTACCGCATAGTTGACGTAGGATTCCGTTAGGCTATCTGTTGATTTTGGATATGTTTGAAGAATTACATCGTTAAACTCTTTGATAATGATTTGATTTTAATGTTACACATTTCGGATCACATTTCGGTAGGAACAAAAGTTCCCCCTACTTTTGTGTATTTGCAATGCCGTTTTCCCTCAGGCAGCTTGGTTTTGATATCTCTGTTAGGGACCCGCCGCATGTGTAGTCAATTTCGACCAATCAGAAGTGGGTATTTCCGTTAGGATAGGGGTTGAGATTTTTCAATTGTTCGACATTTAGTTTCATGACATATATTGACACCGAAATCGAATGATGCAAAAATTTCATCAATCCATCATGACTGAGCAATAAGCGTTTGAAATTGAACAATTTTCACGATGTGCTTTATATTCGATTTTCAAATTGTGCCCCAATATGTTCCCGAAAAATGTAATCCTACGTCAAAAAATATTTTATTTTTATTTTATTTCGAAAATAACACTTAAGACTCAATTTTCTCATGAAATGTGCTTTTGTTTTGTTTTGTTTTTATATGCTACAGCGGACAACTAATGAAGTTTATTGCACAGTGCACCAACATAGAAAAATAATGGACAAGAAAGATTTTTGAAAACTATTGAAATTAAATGTTTTTGATCCGATTCTATGAAAGTGCGCATGATTTGCGACAAAAAAAGGTCCAACATACAGTGATTTTAAAATAAAATTTACTGAAAATCACTAACTTTTGGTTGTTTTCGAATGTTTATCGAGTTTATTCGAATAAGAAAATTATTTGTCTGAAAGTATTTCATTTCATAATTTTATATTAATACACTAATAATTCAAAAATTGATTTTAATGATTCAGACGGCAATTCGCCAATTCCTTGCTGCGTTCACCGTTTGGTTTCCTCAACATATAAATAAATAACACTCAATACATAGCACTTCTCTTCATAAATATATTACTCACTTCAAGTTCACATAACATTTTACAACATTTATAATTTACTAGCTGACCTTCGTCCCGCCCAAACTTCGTCCCGCCCAAAATTTATGGGTCCAATCGCAGAACTGTTCATTGATTGATCTTCTAATGTACCCTTTAAAATTATTTTTTACTATAAAATTTCAGTACTTCTACCAAAACCCGACATTATAATATCAGATTATTTTCAGACACAATTCTCGTTTAATATTTTTCATCCACTTGCAAATAACATGTTTCTCCGTTATATGGAATAAATGTTTGATACAGAAAATATGATAGAATGAAGACATCCCTAAATCGGACAATTCCTTTCTCATGTTTTGCTCTTATCAACACATTCGCCGATCCATTTTTATTTACATAGATAGAAGACGATATAGAAGTGCGTTTTATCACTTAAAAATCCATTTCCACTTTCGAACGAAGAAAAATGTTGTTACCGCAAACATTAAATGGACTAACAACGCTTGTCAATATGTAATTGTACAACTGTAGAATCGAATTTTCTCATTTTCCTTCATAGTTTTCCGAAAATTTTCAATTGTCTTGTTCGGTTGGAATATGTTTGGTTCAAATATGTGCATTAATTTTATGGGACCCCCTCTCCATTCCAGAATAGGGAGGGGTGTCATACCATCATAGAAACATTTCTCGTACCCAAAAACTCTCACATCCCAAATTTGGCTACATTTGCTTGATTAGTTCTTGAGTTATACAGAAATTTGTGTTTCATTTGTATGGGAGCCCCCCTCAAGAGAGGGGGAGGAGTGTCGCCCCCTTAGAGAGAGAGAGTTTTTTATATGGGAAATCCTGCTTTAGTGATGGAGGACTTGAACGAGTCTAATAATATATCTTTATTAGACATATCCTGCAAACACATCCTTATGAATACACATAACTGTGCGGTATTTGTGGCGTCAGTTGATTCGTCGAGTTGTAGGGATACCTACCAGAAATCATCAATATTTTCTTTCAGCATCTCTTCCTAATTTCTACTCACAGCCTCTGTTCAAATACAAAAATAAAATTTATGAAAAAAAATCTTCATTTGCGGCTCATAAGCAAAAAATTAGAGTATGGAGTTAGTTTTCTCGTATCAGTTCATCACGTGGCCTTTCTTACGTTTCTATTTGTGATTTTCACCCATCGTTTTACCTTACTTGATCAACTTGATTTACTCTTCTCTTCGATCTAGTAGCCCATATTTTCCAAACGATCGCCATTCCATCGCAAGCAACCGTTGAAACCGAACGCTTTTTTTTATCAAGTGAATAAAATTCAAGAAAACCCGAAGCAAAAAAAAATCTCCGAACAAATGGCCTCCATTTGCGACCTCTGCGACCAGCTTTTATCCGCCGCAGTTTTGGAGACTCCCTGCAACGGTCGCTTCCACGAGCAATGTCTGAAGGACTGGTGCCGGGATCAGTTGGTGTGTCCCGCGTGTTGCGGCGAGAAGGAAGACTGTCGCAAGCGATGTGAAAATCTGGAAATGAGCGAGTTCCCAACGGTTTGCGCACAGGTGGACGCCGTTCCGGCGGAGGGCGAACGCCAGCTGATCGAGCAGAAGAAGGTTGCCATGTTGGAGAAGCTGACCAAGGAGTTCGAACAACTGGATGAGGTCCAGCAGCTTATTTCCGAGCGTTGGCAGAAGGCAAAGGAGCGCTTCCAGGAAGTTTTGAAAGAGGTTAATGAAAACATTCGAAGCGGATGATTATTTGATTTGGTTATTTTTCTGTTGATTGATTGCAATAAAATCGTTACTTGAGTTACCTGATTTAATTTGTTTTTTACGCATTCCGTTGGCATTTCGAACAAGAAACTCCATTCTCCACATTTTATACGACCGCTTTGTCATGGTGAAGAAGAGATTTGTATTATACTATTGTTTCCATGGTGAAGGCAAAGCCTGTTCGAATATGCGACATCCTCATCCTTTTTACCTTTCGCCACTGCTTATGGGATGAGAGTAATCTCGGAAATCCACATACACTTCCTTTAATTTCCTTCTCAGCGACATTGTTCTCGAAGTTCCTTTGCAGTTTCACCTCTTTCCACCTTTGGAGACTCTGGCAGCAATTTTCCGCTTCACATTTTCACGGCCTAGCGAGCATGTGCTTTGGGGGAAGGAAATGTGAGAAACTTCAGAGTGACTTAAGTGAGAAAAGGTTCGCTTTTAAACAGTATTGAATAAAGATAGGAGAGTCTAGCAGCATCACCTATATTTAGAAGCGAGTTTATTCTCAATCGAGTTTCCAGTATTTTCTGACACAACTTTGGCATTTTAGTAGAGGAATTCGAAGTCCACGAAATTGGATATGAAACCAAAGAACCAACCGTATGGTCATGTCATAAGTGTAGCTTCAAAAAACTGATATGAATATAAATTTCATATTCAGATTGCGGTTTCTGAAGCCATAATTCTGATATGAACACTTCGTTGGCTTATAATATTTCTCGAAATGGACATATTTGACCGAAAATAGTAACAACCAAGAATCACTTGCAATTCAGTTCAATGTGGAATCACCAGTGATCAAATTTCCGATTTCATGTTTTTATATTCCGATTTCAGATTCAAAATTACATACACAGATCTGCATTCCACATTTCTCCAAAAGCAGATTTCGAATTTGGATTCAGAAGACATATATTCAAAGATTAGAAATTCAAATGCTGAATTGCATGTTTAGATTGCCTTTTTCTGTTTTCTCGTACGTACTCCAACCAGATCCAGGATTGACAATTTAACACAGATTTTCTCCAGATTTCCAATCCCCATTACAAGTTTCTGAGTTTAAATACCGCACTTAAGATTTCAGGCTTAAATATCTGGAAAATCTAGAGTAACAGCGATATCGGAATTCGCAGTTTCGGCTTATGGAAAGACAGAATCAGTTTCAGTTGCCAGAATTCATATTTGACGGACGGATCCTCAATACAGATTTATATTACAAAATGCAGTTTCAGTTTCGGATTTTAGAATTGAAATACGATCCATATTAACCCATTATTCGAATTTTTGAACAGAGTACAGTGGTGATCATTTGGCTTATCTCATCCTATTTTCCTTTATTTTTAGACGAAAGACTACGTCTTTCAGTAGGGGGGCAAAATTAGAAAACATGTCTCATTTTTTTATGAATACTTTTATCGTCAATACTTATTTTTGCTGCGAATGTATTTTGATGTTCTGCGTACCAATCGGGATAAAGGGTGTGTCACATCAAATTGCATCACGGAAAAAACGCTGTAGAAATTTAATTTTTAGGAATTATATCTTCAGCTTTCGCTTTAAAATCACATAAGAGTGTATAGATCACGTTGGCCATGCTTCACTGTCAATTTTTCGTAAATTTGGAAAAATGTCGTCGAACGAAAAAGAGCGTCGTGAATTAATCCTGTGCACTCATTTCGAGAATCCGGAGTTGTCACATCGGGACATCGGTAAGATGCTGGGAATCGTCCAATCCACGGTCAGCAGAGTACTAAAACGATACTTCGAGAACCTAACCATCGACCGGAAGGTGAAGAAAGGCAAAAATGGATGCTCCGTCAGTGAAAAAGATCACAAGCGCGTAGTTAAGCAGTTTAGACGTGATCCGAGAAGTTCGGTCCGGGATGTCGCCAATAAGCTGAATTTGTCAAGTTCATTCGTCCAGCGGACCAAGCAGCGGGAGGGCCTGCGTACATACAAGGTTCAGAAGGCTCCTAACCACGACGAAAGGCAAAACATGGTGGGGAAGACGCGAGCCCGGAAGCTGTACACCGAAATACTGACGAAGCCGCATTGCCTGGTAATGGACGACGAAACCTACGTCAAAGCGGACTTTCGTCAGCTGTCGGGCCTGTTGTTCTTCTCCGCAGACGACAAATTCAGCGTTCCGGAGGAGATTCGCAAGCAGAAACTATCCAAGTTTGCCAAAAAGTACATGATGTGGCATGCGATCTACTTATGCGGAAAGCAGAGCGCCCCCTTCGTGATGACCGGCACGGTAAACGGGCAGGTTTACCTTAAGGAGTGCCTACAGAAGCGCTTACTACCACTATTGAAGCAGCACGAGGGCCCGACCATCTTCTGGCCGGATCTCGCTTCGTGCCACTATTCAAAGGACGTGTTGGAGTGGTACGAAGCCAACGGGGTCACCTTCGTGCCAAAGGAAATGAACCCGCCCAACGCGCCGGAGCTTCGCCCAATAGAGAAATATTGGGCGATTATGAAGCAGGCCCTCCGGAAGAACCCAAAAGTTGTCAAATCGGAGGCGGACTTCAAGAGAAAATGGATTTCTGTTCAAAAAAAATTACAACCTGACGTTGTACAGAACCTTATGAACGGGGTAAAGAGGAAGGTACGAGCATACGGGCTTGGGCTCGAAGTATGAAAAATGGAAAATGCCAAAATTTGTTTAATAGTTTTTATTTTACTGTCTAAAATTTTCAAAAGGATCGGTCTACTGGGCGAATTTCTACAGCGTTTTTTCCGTGATGCAATTTGATGTGACACACCCTTTATCTCTACAATATTCATGATATCCTGTACAATATGATTCCCTAGTCTATAAATGAATCAAATACACAAAAAAGGAAAGCCATTTTCCCTCACATTTGTTACGTGCATTTTTTTTTTTGCTTTTTTACCCGTTCTGTCAGTAAAGGGCGGTTTAGAGTTCCCGTGAACGTGAACTTGAACAGGTGGTGAAAAAGTACGATTATTTCACGGTGAACAACATTGCGGACAAACATCTCAGAAAAATTATGGTGAATAGAATATTTTTGTTCACGTTCGCGTTCACATTGAATGTTCGCCAGTGAACGTGAAATAAACAAATATCGTCTTCAAAAAAAACAATTCGGATAAAATATACAGTTGGCTACGTAAATATGGATGATTTGAGTAATGCACTTATTCTTGGTGGCGCTTTCGTTGTTTTGCTATCCATATTGAACACACGAAGAAGGCGAAATCGACGTCTTTATCGGGCACATCCATATTTACTGAAAAGAAATGAATGCGGACGTTTTAGAACTGCCTTCGAGGATATGTTGAGCAGCTCTCGATTTTTCTGTGAAAACTTACATATGGATGTAATTTCATTCAATCGGATTTTTACACGAGTCGAAAAACACTTGGAGTGCTTAGTGAACACTCGACCGAATGATAGAATTCCTTCGAAAATGCGATTGGCGATTGTTTTGGAATTTTTGGCATCTGGTACGATATGTCGTCATATTTCATCAGTATACCGCATAAGCAAATCGTCATTTTGTCATATTATTGATCAGGTCTGTGATGCTATTGTACTAGAGTTTCAAAGCGAGTTTATACCATTCACAAAACAAAATTGGTTGGATGTTGCAAATGAATTCAACTATCGATGGAACTTTCCAAATTGTGTTGGAGCAATCGATGGTAAACATGTTCCAATAGTATGTCCACCCAACTCTGGAAGCTTGTTTTACAACTACAAAATTTTTTTTCCATTATTATGATGGCTATGAGTGATGCAAAATACAAATTTTTGTACGTCAACGTAGGAGCATTTGGAAGTGAAGGAGATAGTGGAGTATTTGCTGCAGATCCCATTGGGAAAAAGATCTGCAATGATCAATTGCCATTACCTGAAGAAAGCACAATCAATGGACACACACTACCTTTCTTCTTCATTGGAGATGATGCGTTTCGTCTTCAGTCCCGAATAATGAAGCCTTATGTGCCATCAAAAGGGAAGTCACTCACACCGGAAGAAAGAATTTTCAACTATAGGTTGAGCCGAGCTCGCCGTTGTGTCGAGAATGCGTTCGGAATACTGACACGGAAATGGCTGTGTTTAAGTCATCCACTTAGGTTGGAGCCTCAGCGTGCATCAAAGGTTATTTTAACCTGCTGCGTTCTCCATAATTTGCTTATTGACAACAAGAGATACTGTCCAGCAGGATTTGCTGACTATTATGATGCAAATGGCAATTTAATGGAAGGAAGATGGAGAACAACGGGACACGATATGACACCATTGCAAATAACCGGAGGACGAAGTTCAAACAGAGCAAAAGAGATACGCAATGTGTTGAAAAACTACGTTAATTCTTCTGCTGGCAGCATTTCTTGGCAAACGGCATCCATGTAAAAGTTGTCGTTTTATTCAAATTAGAATAAAAATAATAAAAGTATCATATAATACATATAAACGCAATTAGTTTTATTTAATAATTTTCCATATTCATTCTCCATTTCTTTCTTTCTCACGCTTTTTCAAAATAGAATTATACGTCATTGAAATGAATTGAACATTCAAATCCGTGATTACATCTTCGTCAAGTTGTTCATAAAGTTTTTCCATTTGAAGCCAAATGTGCTGATGCTTCAATTCCTGGGTTGTTTCACCACGTTTCTCGATGAACGAACTAATGGATCGGCTAACTAAAAGAGCGGCTTCCATCGATGGATCGTCACGATCACGCTTTCTTTTTTTTGTCATATATGAGTAATCGCTGCTGGTAGACGCAGCGTCATTATTGTGCAGATCTGACACTGCAGATGAGCTCGGACGAGGAGTTATAAAATCGTCCCCTCCCAATGACACAGTCTGGCGTATATTGGAAGCAAAGTTTTATTCCTAAAACGCCGTTGCTTCACGCAACTCTCCCACTTCTTGTGATTCCTCTAGATCGTCGTCAACTTCTTCTGGGGCCGCATCACCACTTTTAGTCTTCGATGAATTTTTAACTTTTTGTAGGAGGTAACGATGCGTATCTTTAGCTTTTTTCCAGACATTTTTAGCATCAGCAACTGAAAATTAAAAATTCCAATGTCAGCAGAATGCAAATGTTTGATATTATTATAAGAAAACTTACTTGATATTTTCATCGCTTTTGCGATATCTCCCCAAGCAGCATTACGTTTTGATACATTCCTGTACAATTTATCTTTTTTATCCCACAGGCAGGAATACTTTTTTACTTGTCTGGCAACTTACTTTTTTTGTTCCTCCAGCATAATATTTTTATTGTACTTCGCTGGAGAAACATCATATACGGACCTGTTTTCCGTTTGGACGATTTCTTCCAATTCTATATCCATTTCTTGGATAACAATATCGTCACAAAAACATCCATAACCCACTATCAAAGCACAACAACAATAGCAGTTCACGATGAAATAATTTTCAGAATGCCTTGGAACATTCGAACGTGAACGTGAACGGGGAAATATTTTGACGTCTATATTCACCACTTTTTCGCGTTCACGTTCACCAAAGTCGGTGAACTATGGTGAGTTCACCAACATCTCGATTCCACGGTGGAAATTCAGAATCGTTGTGGAATATTGAATTAATCTACTTTTATCAATATGAATTGTGTTTAAACATGTTTTTCAACTAGAAAATGTTCCTTCCTATCGTTTCACGATGTTTACCTCGCGTTTTATGGATGAATTGATGAATTATTAACAAAAAAGTGTTTGTCCGCGTTCACGTTCACGGGAACTCTAAACCTACCTTAACGAGCAACTCATGGAGCGGTGAGATACAGTGTTTGTACACCACTGCGAAGCAGGGGCGCGTAAATCGCTCGCTCGAGATGCAAATGAAGTGTTCATTCTACGGACACTCGACACTGTTTGAACTTTTCGAATGGCATTAACGTTTCCAGAGGAATTTTTGTCGTCTCAACGTAGTGTCTCTGAGCAATTTTCATTAGTGCTTAGTTGAGATTATTTATGCCAAATACTACGCCTTAAGGGGGACCCCTGTCTGGAAGGTCGAAAAAAAAAGAATATTCGTGATTTTTTTTTCTCGGATGTTCGGAATAAAGTGAAGTGTTCGGGTATTTTGGTTATTGTTTAAGGTATATTTGAAGATGTATTTTCCATTTTTTGAATGCATGAATAATGATTATTACGCTGTTGACAGCTGGATGCGTAGATGCTGTCTCAAAATCGGTACCTTGCTGGTGGTATCGGTTCTGAAGCACGGGTGTCGCAGAACAAATTCCAATTAATATTTTGAAACTTTAGGACAATACCTACAGTGTTACAGAGGGGTTTTTTGAAAATTGAGTTTTTGTTAAAAATGAGTTATTTTTCATAAAAAATCGCTAATTAGAAGCTCATAAAAAATCGAAATAATTAGATAATTCATTTTTACATACTGATAAAAAATTTCAGTCAAATCAGTCGAGTAGATCCTGAGTTATCGATACCACCAGCTGAAAAACATGGTTTCGAGAAAAACGCGTTTAAAAATTCGTACAGCAATACTATATCCTTTGAGGTGAGCTCATACTTTTGGCTGTAACTTTCCAACGAAATCAAATATCGAAAAATTCATTTAGGACAACATTTGAGAGGGCATAACCTTCGCAAAAGTGCATACAATTCAAATTCGATTTTTAAGCCCTTCCAGACCGGGGTCCCTTCTTAACCCCTTGAACGTCAATTCATTTTCAGTCAGCACCACATTCCTCAGTTTTGAATGATTTTTTTCATAGCGATATTTGTTGAAACAACAACATTCATATTCAAATGGCCGTTATTTTGGAAATTTTCGAATTTTCAAAAACTAACAACAAAATTTAATATCCAAAGTATTGCCCATCGCTAGTCACAGCTTTCTCCCATCTTTCTGGCAATCCACGGATCTTTTTGCGGAAACAATCGGCCGGTTTGTCGGCTAACCACAAATCGATCCAATTTTTGACTTCATCAAAATTGGAGAAGTGCTGGTCAACCAGGCCATGTTTCATCGATCGAAAAAGGTAGTAATCGGACGGAGCAATGTCTGGAGAATACGGTTGATGGGATATGACCTCCCATTTCAGCGTTTCCAAGTATGTTTTGACCGGTTTCGCGACATGTGGCCGAGCATTGTTGTGCTACAAAATAATTTTATCGTATCTTTGATCGTATTGTGGTCGTTTTTTCTTCAGTGCACGGCTCAAACGCATTAATTGTCGTCGCTAGAGGCCAGCTGGTTCCGCCATATAGACAGCATGAATATTCCGCGCGGTCGTCGATGTTGATACATGGCCGGGGAATCCATACGTCCGGAACGTTCTTCGTCTTCCAAGTCAAAGTTACCACTTTTAAACCGTGCAAATCACGTCTGACACGTTCGCTCAGTTGGAGCATGGTCACCATAAACTTCCACCAAAATGCGATGACTTTCCGCAGCATTTTTCTTCATTTTGAAGTAATGAAGTAACTCCCCGCCAAAACACTCTCTTTAGTACGAAATTCGACATATTCGAAATGGCAAAAAACTATGTTGTTTACGCTTCAACTTTTTCACTTATACTGAAAAAGACGCGTAATGACAGTAGCTTTCCAACGAATGTCTGGAAATTTGATTCACTGCAATAATAATCAAGTTACGCCATCTGCTGTAAAACCGGAGAAACTTACCGGTACACCTAATATTATGTAGAATACATATTCGATACGAAGAAGTAAATTTTCAATTACAATTTATATTTGAGAAGTGTGTTTATTACATCTGAAATTTATTAGGATTTTCACTTTACAACGATAAAACACGAAGCTTAATGACATCAACGCGGATTGTTGCGAGATTTTTTTTTTCTCACTTCAAAATCATACCTTAAGGATGGAAAATTTACATTGAGATGATTTTATATACAGCCATTCCATGCCAAACCAACACAGATCAGATTTTCGTTAAGTTTTGTAGTTTTGTTTCTTATCGCAGAATATTTGACCCGGGTTCAGGGTGGTCCGAAAAATCAATTTTTCCCCATTTTTCCAAAAAATCCTAACTTTTGAACTACTGGACCGATCCAGATGATCGCACTATTATTTCATATTTCAACTTAAAGCCAATTAGCTAGTCTTTTTCGAAAAAAATATTACTTTTGCAAAACATCAGTCTACATGGTTTCGGGGCCAACGGCACTGTATTTTTATATTTTTGTCTCGAAAGCAGTGAACTTTTTACATAACATATCCACAAATCAGCGATGTGTTTTTCCGTTCTCTCGGGTAATTTTGAAAAGTCATAACTCATGAACGATAGAAATCACATCTCTGATTTTTGGTTATGCTATGTAAAAAATCTTCAGGTTTCAAGAAAAAATATAAAAAAATCAGCGCCCTTGGTCCCGAAACTATGTAAACTATGAAAAACAAATTCAATCAAGAATTACGAAAACAAAATCCTACTTTTTGTAAGTGTAATATTTTTTCAAAGCCTTTATAATTGGCGTCAATTCGATATGTTGGTCCTCTGAATCGTCTGAAGTTATGAATTAATAAAAAAGAGTCATTTTTGGGGAAAAAAAAGAGTACCCTTCCACCAGCTAAACTATCTGAGTGTCGCAACATCAGATTGTCACAGATTCAGGTCCCTGCAAAATGATTTCAAGGACAAAAATTTTCGACGAGAAAGCAAACATATTCTCGGAGGATAGAATCTTTAACTTGCTTGAAAATTGACGAAAGATTGTAGGACAAAACTGTGCATATAAAATTGAATAAATGTATGTCGACCTCTAGACATGATGCTTTTGTTTCCCCAAGAATTAATCTTTCTTCCTGATTTTTATTTTCATTTTCCTTGATTTTTGAAAATTATAGTTGGCAATCCTGCTCGAAAAAAATATTTGGCCCATCTTTTGATATCATAATTTATTTCATTAATGGAGCTTTAAGATATCAAGAAGCCTCTGTTCGTTGGATTGTTTGTTTGAACAAGTGAATTGCCCTTCTATTTTGAGGGCGAGATTAAAAATATAAAATTTAGATGATAATTTTTTTTTTGAAAACACAAATCCCATTAAAATTCGCATTAAAATAACAATATATGCGTGTGGTGCTAAACTACAGAACCACTCTTCACCAGATGGCATGAAAATCGACGCGGTGCTTTTATCGAACGAAATTGCATTTCGTCTGGAGGCAACCGTCACAGAATGAATGTATTAAATAAAACACAATTACACAGTCCGTTCATTGCGGCGAAGATCATTCTTCGACCAATTATCGATGTCCTTAGCAGGCGAATTTTATTGAGAAGCACAGGGGCGGAGCGTCAGCTACACAACCAATACGGGAATTTCTGTCTTAGTGTTTCTCCCACTTACTACTGCGGACAATAGTTGAGTAATCACATCATCCAGTTGCATAAAAAATTGATTTCAATTTCAATTTCCTTTGACGAGTCTCTAGTTGCCAATAATACCATAAGGCGTTCAAATTATCTAAATTTTTATGTTTTTAACGGTTTGAAGAATCAAAGCGAAGTTATGATCATGCACCCAAAATTGATTTTTAGCTCATGTCATGACATAACATAATAAAAAAAGTCATGACTCACAAATACTCACAAATAATCATTTGTATTATATATATGGTACGGCAATATAAGATAATACGAGCGAGCGAAACAAAAGACAAATAATCTTTCCGCATACTTTGCCACATACACGGCCCAGACCGAGATAGATATTGTTCTCCTTCATGCGCTCCTCTTTTACTTTTAGAAAACGGTAACGGTATTGAATTAAAGAGACTTTAAACTCAGAGAGTTCATTCGTCTCTACTTTTAGAAAACACTTCCCAACTTCATTTTATAATCAGGTGCAATATTATCACGTATTTACTAACAACTGCTGAAGCATCATTAGCCATGTGAATAGCGTGGTCGTATAAAATAGCTTTGCATCCCAGCCTGCCTTGGTTCGATCCCCATTGACGTCGTATGGACTTTTTTTTTTGGCACAATCCCAAATGAAATGGGAAAAGAAAACAGAGAGAGAGAGATGTCTACTCGCATACATACAAACCATTTTTAAAACAGCTCATTATTTGCGCATTTGACTCTCCAGCACACGAAATGGCATCATTTCTGCTAAAGATGATATGTTTTCAGCCAACGGTAGGTTTGGTGTGATTAGTCCACCTCTGATCATGGTTTGTCCGAAAAATGATCATGGTTTGTCCGGTTTTAGAAATCACAATTTTTGAATGAAGAAATTCGAATTTTCAAATAGGTCATCATATTGATCGATTCATAATGAAGGCTTTCTTCAGAATATTTCCTTTTCTTGGGATTTTAAAGGTAAATAACACTCAACACAAATAAACTAAAAAAAACAAAACAAACAAACTGTAGCACGCCAAACCATGATCTATTAAGGTCATCGAGATTCATTAATTACATGGTTTAGATGTTTAAATCTGATCCAAATAGTGTGCAAGCATGATGTTTACAATATTTATAAGTGTTATAATCCAGAAAAGGTCTGAATACGTACCAAATAATCATCTGGCGATTGATTAAAAGTTAGCTCAAATGAGGGGCGCTTTGACACCAATAGAAGGTGGACTTTATAAACCTTGAAAACTAGATTCACAATCTATAAAAATATCCTATAAAACTACTTTAAATCATGAAAAAGACTATTTTATTTATATGTTTGAATACATTTGAACACCTGGCACAGTTTTGACACATATTTTCGAATGGACAAACCAACGTCATTTACCTTAATACCAACAGTACGACATTCGCCTCATATACCTAACTTTTATACCTAACGACATTCGGTCACGTCACGAAAATTGCCCAATTCAACACTCCTCAACAATCTATTTCAATTTAAGCAATTATATGTTTTCTCAATTGTTAATTTGTCGATATCCATTAAAAAATATAGGTATAATGTGGCAGTGTGCAGTAAATATTTGTTAAATCTGGTCAGGCATAACTTCAGAAGGTGACTTGACCGAAGAAATTTTTTCAGACAGAATTGAATCTCTATGCAGCAAGTCAAGTTATTAACGGTGGAAATATTTTTTTCCAAAACTGATATTTTTTCTAAACATACACCAACAAAGAACAATATCTCTGTTCTAGGATTGGGACTTTTCACGACACTCTTCGTGTATTCTAAAGCATCGTTAGCTTAGGAATGCTCCACTTGTTCGCTCCAGAATCGTTCTACAAACAATGGCAGGAAAGTAGCATTACACAACAATAAGCAATCATTCGTTTGATAACCAATCATTTAATACATCCTCCCAGTACAAAGAACCTGAGATTCACAATAAGTTCAATACAGAGCTACTCATTCTTCGAGGATATACAGAAAATAATGTGCAAACTTTGTTCCTTTCTTTCCCTGTCATCGTCGGACATTGCCACAAATAATCGAGTGCACTTTTCTTAGCCAATGATTGACTTAATAAAAAGCAGCATTCCATCCCCATGCTCCTTCTTCTTACAGCGTGGGGGGAAATGAAGAAAGTAATTTAATAAAGGACAGCCACTTACTTAACCTTAAATCTCTCTACCGTATCATTCGCTGTCGAGATACTTAGATTATCTGCGACGGAACAGACTCCCCCATATCCGGCAGAGTGCTAGTGCGTCGTATTGACAGAAAGACGCAACCGTCATCCTCGTTGTTGTTGTCGTCAAGCGACAGAGAGAGAGCCCAGCAAACCAAATCCAATCGTATCTCCCTTCTTCAGTTTTCCGCTTCGATCAGCATCGTTTCCTTGGCAGCTCCCAGCTTCCTGACTCGAGCAGGGTTTCCCGTTTTCGGTCTCATCCAGGGTGTCGTTAACATCCCTCTTCTTGTCCTACAACACAACTGCCGAGGCGGCCACCACCGCCAACAAGGACTTGCTTTTGTGAGGCAGAACAATTATCACATAATCATCATCAGCATCAATTCCACTCACGCCCCACCCCCTTCTCGTTGAAGACCAATTTTGTGTAATATCAATTCCATCGATATTGTTTGTTTGTGCGAGGGTGTGTGTGTGTGCACGTTTGTTAGTTGAAAAGCATCTGTCGAAATATGTACACAATTGCCACCATCTCTTCATCCACCCTTTTTGGGGGGAAGGAAGGAAATGTCTGCATAAGGCGGAAAATGTATCTCCCGACGGGTTTTCCGTGCAGTCGGAAGAAGCGATAATTGAAATATCTTTACCCCCTTTGTTTTCAGATGCTATCGGAAGTGATGAGAGGTATGCAACTGGTGCTGATTCTGGTTATCGTAATCGAATTCATAAATTATTATCAATTTCGCAGGACAAATATTCAACCTTATATTTTCGATTGCCGGAGGCAAATGAGTAATTCATCGAAATGTTCGTCAATCGTTCGACAAATTGTCAATCTACTTAATTCGACCTTACAGAATCGTCAACGTCATTTGATGCCGCATTTAAGTAATTGTTTTCTGCGCTTCTAACCGTTTTCCTCCAATGTTTATTTTCGAAATTATAGCGCAACCCACTCACTTGACATTGTTCTCCGTCAACGCTGCTGCCGGTGCACCCAGGACGATATCCTTTTCTCAACGGAATAGCGCGCGTTCAAACTACCAACCCAACACAATGGCAGCTGTCAAATTCCATTCGCTGTGATTCGTTTCGACAGCGTTGACAAAGCTGTCACAGCAGCAGCACGACTCAGTCTCAGTGCTTTTCTTGGGTGCAATGGGACACAAAGAAGACATAGACTGAGGGGTTTCAATTTAGAAAATTACAATCGTCTTTTGGGACGAAATTTCATTTTCTCTTCGTGACAGAGGAACAATACCATCGGGGACGAGAAGAGATACACGTTCAAGCTTCGGCACATTCTCACACTGACAGGTGCCACGTGGCCGCACTTTTGCGAGCTCTAATCTGGGTCAATCTTTAAATTAAATGACAGGTCAATTGCTAGGGGGTTCATACGATGATCGGGTAGGGCTGAACGCTTAGGAGGTGACATCACTTCGAATATTGAATGGGTTTTGTCAATTTGAATATTCGTTTGATGAGGAATTCAATTCAACTACAAGGAACTCCTTGTACTTGTCTACTGATACTCGATTCGATTCTTTGTTTTTAAGAGGCTTTAAACTTTGCAGTTCATTCGCCTCTAATACTGATATGATATTCTTGATATGCTTTTCACGTAGAATTTTTCTGGGTGGACATTCCCAAACATTCGCACCTACATTAGATTCGAGTACATTCACTACATTACTGGTTTGTGAAGACGAATTGTCACGATGACAAACAATTTTTTATCATGATTTGTATTCTTCACTAGCTGACTCGGCAAACTTCGTCCCGCCCGAAATTTATTTTTCGTTATCACATTCACGTTTTCCTACTATGCGCACATTCATAGGTCCAATCGCAGCACTGTGCATTGATTGATTTTCTAATCTACCCTTTAAAATTATCTTTTACTATAGAATTCCAAGTACTTCTACCAAAACTTGTCATTATAGTATCAGATTATTTTCAGACACAATTCTCGTTCAAGATTTTTCAATCACCTGCAAATAACATGTTTCTCCATTACATGGAATAAATATTTGATACAGAACATATGATAGAATAAAGACAGCCCTAAATCGGACGATTCCTTTCTGGAGTTTTGCTCTTATCAACACATTCGGTGATCCATTTTTATCTATATAGATAGAAGAAGATATAGGAGTGTGTTTTATCACATTAAAAAAATCAATTTTGCCATGTTTGGTTGGGATGTTTGGTTGAAATATGTGTATTATTTTTACGGGACCCCTCTCCATTTCAGAGGAGGGAGGGGTGTCATACCATGATAGAAACATTTCTCATATTCAAAAACCTTCACATGCCAAATTTGGCTTCATTTGATTGATTAGTTTTCGAGTTATGCAGAAATTTGTGTTTCATTCGTATGGCAGCCCCCCTTAGAGAGGAAGGAGAAGTGTCGATTCACCATAGAAACGTTTGGTGCCCTCTAAAACCTCCATATCGGTCCCAAAAACCCCTATATGCTAAGTTTAATTCCATTTGTTTGATTAGTTCTCCAGTTGTTCAGCACCCTCCCGTTCCCCTGTTTAGAGAGGAGAAAGGAGTATCAAAACACTATAAAAACATTTATTGCCCCCTAAAACCTCCAAATGCCAAATTTTGTTTCATTTGCTCGTTAAGGTCCCGAGTAATGCAGAAATTTGTGTTTCATTTGTATGGCAGCCCCCTCTAAGAGAGAGGGGAGGAGTATGTAATCACCGTAAAAACATTTATAGCACCCTAAAACCATATGACAAATTTGGTTTCATTTGCTTAAGTAGTTTCCGAATCCATAAGAATCAGACAGACAGAAATCCATATATATATATCACATATATATATATATATATATATATATATATATATATATATATATATATATATATATATATGTGATATATATATATATATATGGATATATATATATATATATATATATATATATATATATATATATATATATATATATATATTTATAAATATATATAAAGCGTCGTGCACAAATTACGTAACTAAAAATGAGGTTTTTGGACCCCCTCCTCCCTTATGTAACAAAAAGTAACGCAAGACGAACCCCTCTCCCCCTCATGTAACGTAACGCCAATCTGTACACAAAGTAAAACCCGTTTGAAAAATTTTTAGCTTTTTTTAACGAAATGAGCATATCAACGTAAAAAAAAAACAGATATCTGCCCAGGAATCAAATGTTTAGGCGAAAGTTCTTTATATGCGAGTAGTGACTTCGGAAGAACTTTCGACAAGATCATAGAATTTCGAACAAACAGAGATGGAAAATTAATGCTCACATCTGTTGGGATTGGTGCTTTCAAACCATCTGGCGTTTAGCTGAGAAGATCATGAACTGGTAGAAATTGATGTTGATTTACGCAAAAATTACTACTCCTTCGTTCAATGCGGCAGTTCCTGCCGTTACATTTCACTACCTGCAAAAGTTCTAAGGATGTCTTTACGTGACGTGCAAACAGCTTGATATTGTACTAATTCCGCTTCGTCGATTTGGGAGTTTGCGGACTTAATAGGGGAAAGACGGACACTTGCAATACAGTGTATCAATATCTGTGACACTAACTGAGTACACTTAGCTGGCTTTCTGTGAAATTTATTAATAAAAACAAAAAATTATCTACAGAGAGCAGCTCGATGTAAATTTCCGTCTGCAGAAGATAAGGTTCTCATTGTTATCGAGTAATTTTTTTGGGTATTTTTCGCTACATGAGTGTTTTACCATCACATCTCTTCCAATTTATCGAATCAGCGGTGAAGTTTTATCATTTTGACTCCAGAAATATTTATGAAAACAAAATACGAAACAATTCGGGTAAGACGGACACTCCATCGACTAAAAACGAACATTTCGTTCTTGAAATAAATTGATTATCTCCTCCTTCTTTGTTTAACAGATGCCCACTAACTACGTTTGCAAGGGCAACCAGATATCATGGACGAACAAGCAGAGCGGTTTTTAAAACCTAATCCGAATTTGTCATTCCGAATGCCGGAAGCTATTTTGGACCTGAAAAAAATTGCAAATTGCAAGCCTTTTAGGTGATTTTAGTCTAACCTTTTTGTTCGAACATTTTTAAGGCCTATTTGAAGACCACCAAAACTATGTACTTGATCATAAACTTGAATTTTCAGATAGTGGTCATCTTTCCCACCCCAGGTGTCCGTCTTTCCCGACTCAATCCTATTTTTTTTTAAAGTCGGACACATTAATTTTGCAAAATTTCTGCCTCAAAGACAAATTTTATTAAGAAAAGATACCTAGACTATCAATTTGTGGTGAGATAGCTATATATATTTTTTGTGAAGTTCACGAAGATATCCGTCTTTACCATCCTTCCCCTATATTCTGCTTCGACAGGATATCCATCGATCGCTAGGTTATTCCACAAATCAGCTAACGATTCCCCTGCATACTAAAAATGTTTTATTTCCAATTCCGGGTCCCTTGTTTCGAGTTTTTATCCATGTGAGATCCCTCATGATCACGAGAAAGTATTTAACCTGCCGGAAAAGACAGACAATCCAACTCAGTTGAATGCACTGCGTGCTGGAGAATTTGTAGCAACTAATATTGCCTCAAAATTCAATTGATTAAAATAATAGATCGAAAATGTCTATGACCTTTTTAAAACGAGGGTTCTCGTCTGGTGCTCCATTCACATTAATTACTGGTTACAGGTTACTGGCTTGATTATTCTTCGGTATCGAATAATCTCGAATTAAGGCAGCTCGCACATACTTTGCTAATCGATCCCATGAGGAAATGCGTTCGAAGAACAGTGCCTTCCTGAACAAACTGCAACATATATTGGAACACTGCATAGAACAACTTCAGCAAGATCGAGGTGCTCTAGCTTTATTTTGCTTTTTTTTGCATCCTGCGATAACAGACGGAATAAGCTTATGTTTTCTAGCCATGACAGAATCATGATTCGATAGATTAAGGCAATATTCGAGATGCATTAAGCGGTGCCTGCTTACTGCCCATTACAACACGTGCTTTATCATCTTGGCTCATCGAAGCTAGGGGCGCGTGAATTTATTCAGGAATAAAAATGGCACTTTGTTACGTAACGATCACGGCTAACCCCCCTCCCCCCTATGTCACATTAAGTAACGAAACTTCGACCCACCTCCCCCCCCCCCTACTCACGTTACGTAATTTGTGCACGACGCCTAATGAAAAAAGAGGTTTTTAGAAAAGAAACTCGTGAAAAAAATATAACCCTTTCCAGAAAAAAGTGTAGAGTCTAGACTTACTTTGTATGTAAGTATAAATTTATCATTTACGCTGAAAAATAAGTCTCAATGTAACTAATATTTAACATAATTTCGCTTATTGTTGAGGAATGCGCTACGTGATATGAATAACTTGATTCCAACCCATACCGTGCCAACAATCGTTCCCAACCTTGTTACGCGATATTTACAAACATTGATTAAGTAATTTCAAGAAAACACACCCAAAGTACCCTCCTATTACCGAATCCGCAGAGTGTCATCCCAATTACGTCGCGAGGGTGAGCGGCAAATAATGACATTCAACACAAAAACGTTCGCTGCATGGTTCTTTTCTATTAAGCACCAAACACCGTCTGCCATTCCGCATACTCTAGGAGGGGGTGGAAGATGATGATTACACACTCGCAACGACAATCGACAAATATTTGCCTGTTCGATCTCCTCGGGAAAACAAGATTCTGTGCCTCATCATTCCGGTGTCGCTTTTTGTGCTTCTGTTTTCGATCAGAAAGCACACAATGCGATGACGGTGCAACAAAACAACAACACAACCCCTGCTGCAGTTGCTGTCCGCGTCCCTTTCGGGTCCCACCGGTTAAACAACGGGCATTTGGGACATCATCCCCGCACTTCGAGATGCATTGAGTGAGGGTGTAGTTTCTCGTCCTTCCGGTGTTCCCCGGTACTGTTTACCGATAGATTGAACGAGGCGCAAACAAAACAGGTTTTTCGAAAATAATTTTTGTTCTATTGAGCCGTATTGTCGTATTGTTTCCGGATCTGATTGTTTTATTGTCGCGAAGGGGGTTGGGGAGGGAGTTCCAACTCAGCAAACAACAAGGAACCGTCGATGCCGAGAGTTCGGGGTCTGGGGGTTTTTGGAGACTACGAATCTCCGTGCGGAATTGAACACACATTCGCGCTGCTTGTGAGGGCAGTCATGTGTTATGATCTCCCACTCGTAGAACCGGAACCGGCTGCGTTCGTTTCGTGAATTCTAGTTTTCTCTTCCGATTGTAGTTCGGAGTTTACACAATGTGTGAGCTGGGCGCAGTTTGTAAAATATTTACGCTCTGCTTAGCCGTGAAATAACTCAAATCAGTCCGAAATCCAATCGATGCCGTTCGATGCTTTTCAATAAAGTCTCTAGTGTTCATTGTGCCCGATTCAATACGTGGTCATGTAATGATTTTTATCAGTAGGCAAGGATTAAGAGATTAGGAGCGCATAAATTCCCGCTTAAATCGGAAATGTTCCGCTCTGTTGGACATTCCGCGTGGTTGCAAGCATAATTCGTTCCCGAGACTGCTGCGCATCCCTGAAGTGACATTACCCCATCCGAGAGAGATCACTGGCTGCTGCCAATGGCAACAGCATCCCAACAACATCGGCTGCCTTCTTCGGGTCTTACCAACCAACCAACCAACCGACAGCGTTACATTTCTGCTGGTAGAATCCGCTGAAAGGCATCGCCACATTGTCTCCCGTCGGCATTGGCCCTGACGGTTGTTGGAGTAGGAAGACCAAAGTGGGGGAAGGAAAAGGAAGGAGGACATTCATTACAGCTCACAACACATTGTCGGCAGCGGGAAATCGGAGCTCGTCAAGTTTCACCAAGCGAGAAAGAAGACCTCTCGCGCTGAATGGAAGTTGCAAGTCAGCGAATTGTAATTTACAAAATGGATACAAACTGTGGAAGCAGCATAACAACTGATGACAAAAAGAGGAAACACAGACACAGGAAAAACGACATGTTGTTTAGCGCTCCGTTTCCAGGATCCAGCTCGAGCTTCCGGATGTTTTCATGGCGAGCATTTGTTGTGTTTTGTTTGCGTCGTTGTTTGTTGGGCCCGAAGAAAGAATCATCCCCAGGAACAATGGGGCAGAGCGGCCTTCGCCGAAATACAGACCGAAAAAAAACCTTCTCATTTCCATTTTATTCACATCATTTCGATGCGCTGTCGGAGCGGTGGCGGCAAGGGGGAACAAATATCGAAGAAAAATAGTTCGCTGGAATAACAGCCCACAAGAATGCCCTTTCTTCGGTTCTTTTGTGAAAAGTACAAATTTGAATTAATTCCGTGACTCCGTGGTTTTTTTTTCCCTGCTGTTTTCATTTTCCAAATACAGGAGCCGAATGGAAGCTTCTGACCGAGGACGAGAAGAGACCATTCATCGACGAGGCCAAGCGGTTACGAGCGATGCACATGAAGGAACATCCCGATTACAAGTATAGGCCCAGACGAAAACCCAAGCCCATTCGACGCGATGGGTATCCCTACCCGATGACGTATCCTTCCGTACCGGTTGATGCACTGCGGGCAGGTTAGTGGACCTTTTTACTTATTTTTTGTGCTAGTTCTTTTGCTCTAATAACATTAAGTTCAATAACTATCAAAGTACACAAGTTGTGCCAAAGTTTCTACAATCTTCACTACACTCTGTCCAACTTCTATAAGACCACCCTGATTGTATTGCGTTACAACACAAAGAGTTAGAATTTCAACAAGATACATTCATACATTGTAGAATGCTTAGAATAAAGTATATTTGACGCCAATTTCGATCAAAAGAGTGGTTTGTTTATTTATTGTGCTTAAATATGATAATTTCAGCTGTCCAATTTCTATAAGACCATTTCAAAATTCATATGTATTATTAATGAAAAATTCAAAACTATTGCCTGATTTACATGTCAATAAATGGCAACCTTGCCATTTCGGCTAATAACCTGAAAAAATCGTGTTGGCATACTATTCACCAAATTTTGCTGAACGATATCTTTCCATTTTTACTGAAATTGTGACCTTGAGCTCTTCAATCGTGGTGTACCGCTTTCCTTCAGTGTAGATTCTGCGTTCAAGGATCCCCCTAAGATTTTCATCAGGATTCAAGTCTGGAGAGCCAGTCAGTCCAAAAAAATAAGTTTTTGGTCCTTACTCCATTGCTCAGTTTCCTTGCTGGTACGAATAGTAGCATTGTTTTGGTGGAATGTGAATTTTTTGTGACGATATCCACACAAAAACGGTAGGAGAGAGGAATTCAGAACATGTATGTAATCTTTGAATGATGTGAAAGCTATCTTGAGCTTTCCAGTTGCACAGAATCCCACCCAAACCACTCCACCAAAATTCCTGGTTGAAAAATAATGTTCCTCCTTACGTAAATCATGCCAGTACCCGTTGAAGCCATCAGGACCATCCAAATTGAACTTTTTTTTCGTCACTGAAGATAACCTAACAAAGTTGAAAGGAAAAAAATAACTGAAGAACTATTGGTTATGGTATATAGCAAAAAGTATTCTTTCGAAAACGTCCTTTGCCATGACATACCATGTCCCTCTGCCGGTTCATGTGAGCTTTGGCAAAACTCAGACGTATTTCGATGTGAAATGGTGTAAGATTAGGAGCTTTAACCTGTTTAGCCCTCTTTGTGTAAGAATTTATTACTTTTTTACCAAAATTCGCCGAATTGTCTCCCGTGAAACATTTAAATTCAAAAATCGCTTTATTTGCATAAGCAATTTTGAAGTATTCGAAGCTGTCTAACTGTTTCCCGCTTATTCCGGTCAGAGAGCTTCTATTTACGTGGAGTTCTCTTCTTTTCACCGTATTCTTGAGGATTCGTCAAATAATTCAGAACTACTTGATGGGATCGTCCAATCTGACGAGCAATTCCTCTAATTCCAACATTTTCTTGGTGAAATGCATCGATTTGTCTTTTTTCTCTATCCTTGAGCACTTTCCCATTCGGCATTTTCCAGATTTATTGATCAAACAAACTAAAAACAACGGAAAACGTACCTGGTCTTATAGAAACTTGACGCTTGAAAAAACACATAAACATTTGTTTACGCTCAACGTTTGCACACACACGTATGAAGATCATACAGTGTATGATAGTTACCAATACGAATACACTAGAATATAAATTGGAGCATTGTTTGTTC
The DNA here is from genome assembly GCF_029784135.1 of Toxorhynchites rutilus septentrionalis. NCBI lineage: Eukaryota > Metazoa > Arthropoda > Insecta > Diptera > Culicidae > Toxorhynchites > Toxorhynchites rutilus. Next base: position 60,273,748 of record NC_073745.1, read on the forward strand.
ACAATGACACAAAGCAGCAGGATCATCACCTGGTCTTATAGAAGTTGGACAGAGTGTAGGCTTTCTCGCTGCTTTATCAAAGTATCACCCATAAACATGTCCAAACACGTTTAAAATGCGTATTGATCTTGGGTTGGACAGTTAAATTAAACAACTCCACAAGGCATTGATGCAGTGAACTCAATGCATTATATCGACGATATTACCGACACGAACTGCGAAATGTTAATAAGAAAACCAGGTCTTCTGTTTGGCTTTGATGTGTAGTTATATAATGTCCCTACATTTCAACGCAAGACACAGTTTTTAGTGAAGTGTGGTAAATATCAGAATTAATCACACACAGTAATGTGTTCATGAAAATGCAATACAGCACTTGTTCACTATCTGGGCGTTTTTTAACTGGGCCACCTGTTTGACTCGGCGCTAAAACCCAGTTAGAAATCAGTTAAACGTCAAATATACCATAAACAACAACATTGGTGAGGGGTACTCCAATGCATCACAGATCTATAATCATCAAATAACTGAGAGAAATAATTAGTACATATTTATATAGCAAATTTTATTCTGACTAGTACCAGTTCGATAATCATTTTCTACCGTACTAATTATTCGTTCATTCTACGTGAGTAAATGTTAAACACAAATGTCAACAATTATAGCAAATCAATATCGGGTTGCTTTTGTATTGTTATTGTATGTTCAGTTCTTGCAATAATGATAAAAAGGTTATGTTTTGTTCATCTATTTCCATAAAATAAAATTTCAACATACAAAAGATAATCGATTAATTTGAGAAGCAGATAATCGGAACTCGGTGCAAATGAACTGTGTAGCGATGGTCCGAGACTTTTCGAACTTGGGCACTTGTTTATGCTGGCACAATTTGCAGATGGGTTCACTTCCACGCTCGAAATATTGCGCTGCTGAATGATTGGCAAGTTGGTAATCCACATCTGCGCTGGTATTTTGTTGCCGGTGCCGTCTAGAGTGTTAAATTAGCACAAGAATTGGAAGAATTTTGCTAGCACAATATTTGTGCAATAGATGATGTGGACCATCTGAAGACTAATTGAAGAACCCAGCAAACATTAAATCGCATAACCAGCGTATATACGCCATCATTTATCCTATATTCTGGGTGGTATATTATGCGCCTAACTGGCATATACATACTTTCCAGACAAAAACATACACAAATACACATACAAATAAATAAATATTGTCATTCGAATATACGAAAAACTAATGGCGAAAAATATTTGCATCAGCTTTGATTATAACCCGACGAATCGTCATTTGTATGTATAAGAATATTTATGGGGTATGAATGATGTAAGAGGACGTTATAAAAGTTTTAACTCATCTGTGTTTTGGTGGTTCCGTACGAACGGGAGCATGATGGGTGCATCCAATGTGGTCACGGATGTTGGAAGAAAGGTGGAGCACAGTCTAGCACAGCCTGCGTAAGAGTGGCATGCGATAACGCGCATGATACGGTACCAAATGGCCTGCGTGAGAGAGGTACGATAGCACGCATAAAGGCTGCATGCGATGCGCTCACCGAATGGTGGCAAAGCGGAGCACAGTCTCGTAAGCCTGCAGGACGGTCTCGTGCATACGCAGGGCGCAGTTGCTCCGTGTGAGCATAAGCACGACACAGTGTATGTCGGGTATAAAGCCCGTGCATGAAGAGGCGTCTCTTCTGTGTGAAAAGCATTAAGATGGTTATGAATATGGTATTCAGCGTGATGCCAGACATTTAGGAAGCGATTGGCCTTTGAGGGAAAAAAACTTTTGGAACAACCCTATATATATATATATATATATATATATATATATATATATATATATATATATATATATATATATATATATATATATATATATATATATATATATATATATATATATATATATAGTTGGAGTGGGATATAAATGATTAAAACGAGTGGTGGTGATGATTAAGAAAATTGATCTGATAGGATTCGAGCTCCGATTGCTTGGATTGTTTAGCAGTGGCTATCTCGCACTGCGTTCCGAAATAAAATTTCAGAGCAGTTAAAACTCGTACATATGAAACGAAAGACATGCAATCGAATACGTAATTTCTGGTCATCTATTGTATTTTAGTGAAAATGTACCGAAATATTTATAGAAATGTGGACAGTTGAGGTTCAGTGCTACGTGTTTTAAGTAATCAAATAACATGAAGTACAAATTTTCCTTTAAATTTTACCAATTTAAAAATGCTTCAGGCCTGCTGATCTGGTAGAGATTAATTTGCTTTCCTAAATCACCATATCACCACCAGAAGTGGACACTGTACATACGACATCACAAATCTTGATATGTCAAATTCCTAATACGATGTTATATACGATGTAATACTGTAGAACGATTTTCCACAGCATGTCCCAGCAACTATGGACAGCACCTTTTTTTTCAATCCAAAATGCGATTGAAAATATCCGTGTTGAATAAGATAATGCCGTCCGAAATTATACGATGTAAAGCAAATACAGTTTACGCGAGGATGTTTTGAGTTTTGTTATAAGATGCGTTAAGATTGAGATTTTAGAAGTGTGCAGCTTTTCATCAAATCCAACATTTACCCTTCGATCAACACTCAGCTTCAATTCATCCGATAGAGACATTGGGCAAGTGAGGTAAGTGAACATCGTCAAGATGTTTTGTCCCTTGATTGATGTTGTTATTTGAAATTTGTTGTCCCTTCTCGTTCATTCTATGCCATCAGAACGGATCAAAAATCACATCGCATCAGATTCAAATTACGTCACATCATAAGGGAAATTGCGCTTACGCCATTCCGTTTTCAAGCATTTACGGGGTCATTTTTCCACATTTCTATAAAACTTCGCAGTCGTTTGAAAGGATTTGGTATTCTTTATCGATCTATAACATAAAAGGTAAAATGTCAATTTGGCGCTTGCGTCATTTCACGAGATCACGGCAGCATAGACCATTACCTTGTTTCGAAACATCCATCAGCCTTGGCTTGTGGATGTTCGTTCGCTAAACTTGCATCAGAACAGTACATTAACACGTCAACTGCGCGTTCCCATTATAATCAACTCACACAAAAGCCACATACAAAATGCCATATTCCATGTAACTCGCTCCTCACTGATCCGTAGCGTTTCCCATCAATCTTGCAGGCATCACACCCAGCTATTTCGCACCAGGTGCCCCGTACCACTTAGGAAGTCATTTGTCACAGGCTAGTCCTCCCACGACACAGGTAAGTTCAATTATCTCAATTCCACTCCGCAGCAGCCTGCAGGCAGAGTTTCGTCATTTCCTAAACCCATTTGTACCTTGTCTTCGACGGAGAGTTGAGCGCGCGCGTTGCAACAACAGATTTGTCATTTTCTCACGCCACTTTCAATCAATGCACTCCAACACAGAAAGATAATCTAGATCTCAAATAATGAAATTGTCAGCTCAACACTCTCGTGATGGCTCGTTCTGTCTCGAGAGCATAATTGGGCCCAGGGGTCGTGATTCAACGGTACTAATTTTCGTGTGTTCAAGTGTCCTTAGAAAAAACGATGACAAAAAATCCTCATCATCGATGAAATTAACTTCGCAGACCAGCGACAACTATCGAAGTGACTCCACACAGGCTCCACCGCGCCGAGTGGAGATCATTATCTCGGGGAGGAAGATTTGTCATTTACCAGTTTGAACAAATCTTTGAATCTGGGAGCTGTCACACTGGAATAATACATTATTTGTCATTATTCAGCGCTCCGCACGTTCCATTCAAGCGAAGGAGGCTCGAGTGTCTTTATGGGTTTTGTTCAATATTATAATTTTTTGTTCGGTGGCGTCAAATCCGCTGGGATCGTACCCCAGACTGTGAGAGTTGATTCCCCCGAATGAGAAAACACAGGAAATGTGAAATTTTGTATAATGAGCATACGTTCTCCAAAGGAATTAAACTCTTCGGGTAACAATGAACAGAAAAGTAATTTCGCGTAAAAGAATATTTCAGGACAAAAGAACGAATTCTTTCTCACCTCCAAACCCCAAAGTGTTCCCATAATACCCTGAGTACACAAATCTAATCGATCTGTACACTCCCAGTGTATGAAAATATGCAAGTTGGAATTCGCTGGGAGCCGCTTCACAGCCACCGTGTCGGATGCAGCGATCTTAAGCGGTAGAGCGAAAGCCAAAAACAGTAGCTTCTTTATGTACGCGTCAACAAATAAATAAAAAGAGTAGCAATTTGAGAGATCTTTTCAAAAAAAAAAACTTTGTTCGCACTTTTTTCCTCTACCAACCACCAGAATCGGTGCGTGTGGGAGAAAAAATGGAAGTTAAGCTGTCGGTCAGAACGGCTTTAACTCGAAACACCGCCACGAGCAGGAAAGATTGATTCGAACAAAAGTGAACATAATAACACGGTTACAAGAACAATGTGTTAAAAACATAATTACACGGTGGGTTCGTTTTAGTTAGTTTACTTTTGAGTCGGTTCGCCGTTTCACTTGAGATGGGATGGATGATCCGTGGCTGTGGGTTTCCTTGCTTAGAGAGTTTGTGGCAGCCACCGATTTTCGTTAATGATGACATTGAAGGTTTAGAAGTTGTTTAGAAGAGGTAAGACAGAGAGAAACCTAAAGAAGGTGAAACGATCCGAAAAACACTCTTAGTGGGCAAACATTGTCCGAACTACGACTCCGGGGGCAGCGTGAACAAATGCGCGATGATGAAATTTTAATGGTATGTTATTAAAATAAATGATGCGATAAATACAATGTTTTGCAGCAAGTGAGGGAGGCACGAAATGCCTTCTGTTTTGAATGTTTGGAAAACTCTTGGAGTGTACCTGGCAGAGATGCCAGATTTTATTTTTTGCGCGCACGCGTAAAAAAAAGTATTCAGTTTATCTGCTTGAATATTTCTATTTTCTTTTTACGATTCTGAAATAGGAAACAAGTACGGAAGCCATTGGAGAAAAAATCCATGTGTTTAGGGTAAGAACACTTTCTTAGAGAAATTTATCTTTCTTGTCTCGGTTCAAACCATGATGAATCAAACAGATTGGGCTATGACAAACAAATTCCTTATGTGAGCTAACGCAGAAATTAAACTAGAAAAGAAATGGGAAATCTGTAAATTTTGTGGGAAATCCGAAAAATTTGTAACTGCAGATTATTGGGTTTAACAATTCTATGAAATCTGAAGAAATATAGATTAACCAGTAGTTATGGCAACCCTTATGTGCACTTGTAACAAACAAAAACAGAAATACATACATCTACACTAATTTGCATAGAGAACACACTCTCTTTTTCACAACGATGCGAAATCTCGTTGTATATACCGAAAGCACGTTGCCTTCTTCCCTGGAACAGCAACCCGTGAACGAATCTGTACTGTTGTTGAAAAAACAGGAAGTGGGTTATATCTATGGTATAACCGCAAGGGTGACATAGGACTATCGTTGATTTAGAGATCATTTGTTTGAAGTTGAATCTAAATCCATTCTGAATGAATGAATAAATGAATATTTGGGGGACTTCGAAAACGAGAGCGTTACGTTGGAGGCACATGGTTTTATGCATCCAATATAGGACACGAAAAACCTTGCTCTGAAGAATAATCTTCAGAAACTTTCCTGCAAACTGCACTTGATTGACAAATCACAAACCCAAATGTATTATATGGATATTTTATGGATAGAAAACATTAAAATAAACTCTTCGCTTGAATGTAATTTTCAATTCCAAGGGGAACTGGCAGATTATTTTCCAGTAACGATTAGATATTTCCACATTTTACTCGATACTGGAAGCCCACCAGTGGTTAATGCTAACTCGATAACCATCTGTTAATAGCACTTGATTGAAACATATTTGGTCACAGTGTTACATGGATAGAAAACATTCAAATAAACTCTTTCACATGAATGTATTTTCAAATTCCCAGAGGAACTGGCAGATAATCTTCCGTATCTTTCTCGATGCTGAATGGCATCCAAACGGAAAGAATTCCGCGCGTGTATGTGTGTGTGTTTAGCGGCTGCTTCGAGATCTTCCCGGGGAACCGTTTGTGGCATCACTCTCCTCCTGATGAATTCCCTTCTGGCCTAAGGTGCACAAACAGGCTCTTGGTGACACCGTTCATTCGCGCTTTCATGATAAATGAAGAGCTTCACCACAACAGCGACAACATGCTCCAATCGCTGTTCAATTCGAACTGAGTGGATTTCCGAGCGACGCTCGCTTATATACCGATTGGTGATGTCAATAGCCTGTTTTGAAAGCAATTTTAAGACTATTGAAACAAGTTTTTGGATCAAAAAGTAACAAGTATAGAACGCGTAGACATTTTATCTTTCGAATGAAGTGTTTATCATACCATTTCGTTTAGTTGTTTAGGAGCTATTGACGCTCAAAATCTCGGTCTCCGGCGTAACGCTTTCGTTTTCGAAACTTTGATTTTACACCCCGGTATAGAAATGAAGGACGTAGTCCTACGTCAAAAAACAAATTATATCCATACAAACAAAAAAGGTGCAAACGATAAAGAAATAAAACAAAAACATAGCGTGCCGCTCCTGTAGGCGCTCACAGTTCTGTTCTTTGTTTTAAATAGGCTTTAAGGTAAAGGTGGAAGGAAGCCACAAATGGCTGCCACAATGGCGCTCATTTATTTCATCTCTCTCCCTTACCCCTCGCCCGATATGCGAAGAAATTCAATAATTTTGCGAAACAGTGTGTTGAAAATTATCGTTTTCGCACACCTTCCATCAAGTAATATCAACCAAACTCTAATCGATTACTCACAAGGTATTAAATTTTCATCTGCCGTCGCAATGTATAGTGAAGAACGTCGGAAAACTCGAGCTAGTGCTCTGAAACTTAAATTTTCATTTTTCAGTTTTCCGCAATGGTTTTGTTTATATTGGTGAAACCATCGTTATTTTTTCGACGCTGATGCAAGACAACATCATCGAAACAGCTATAAGCACCACTCAATAAAATGTTATTACTGAGCCATGGCGTTTCATGTCAAGAAAATCAGTAGAATAAAATTGTTGATATCAATACAATTATTGTTTTTACGTTTAATGGGTCTATAATGTAAGTTTTAGCAACTTTAACAATGGTTAAGAAAAATGTATTGCAGAACTCGGAACACTGCCACGGCTGCCTCTGCTTTCGAAAATACTAAACGGAAAAGTATTACATTCAATCAAAATGCCAACGAAGCGAAGGGTTAAAGCTCTCCAACGTGGATATGTGAAAAAATACGATCAAAATATTAAGGAATTATCAACAACGAGTTACTGTATGGAATAACTAGTTATGTTCGCATGTGTTAGAAATTTGCCCATGTTGCGCTCGCGTATGATCAGAATTTTACTTCATATGCAAATATACCTTCTATATATATTTATATTTGCAATTGTTCATCGGAACGCATCGTTCATACAATTTACTTCAGTATTGAATTCTCGCGTAACTTTTGAAAAGGTCCTATGTAACAAATGTAAACAAATCGAGTTAATGGATGCACGCTATTAGTTTTCAATCATTGAATGTATCACAAAAACAATCGTTCACGTATCTATCTTCTTCATCTTTTTGTCGCCGATACAAAAAATATCCAATGTACAGATTCGAATTTTAAGCACCCGGCTGTTACTTCGGACGCCACTTTCCTCCGACGGCCGAAATGTCCGAAGTAACAAAGCAGTCAATACAACTCGCAGTCGTACTTCGGTCGTTTTGGAATTTGTTTCTTACAGGTGTTGTTATCGATTTCAGTGCAATTCAACGAGTGATAACAATAATAATCAGTCTTCAGAACGAAATGCTGATATTTGGATTGTTGTTTATTAGTTAATTCAAATTTTTATAGTGCAACGTAATATGTCCAATGTGCAAACGCGGGCAGTCAAAACGTCCAATGTAACATTTTTCGCTCCGAGGCTTCAACCTTAATCTCAAATCACGGAACAATAGTTACGATTGGTTTTACGGAGTTATTCTTGACAGCTAGTGGTGAAAACAGTGATAAAGATTGATAGCTTTTAAGACAATTCGCGAAATAATGTTCGGGTCTTCAACTACGTTTTTCTCGAGTTGGCGAAAATGTTACATTGGACCTTTTCAAAAGTTACGCGAGAATTGTTTGTGTGATTTATCGAACATGATTTAGAAATATCATGATGGTTTGCTCATTTTTGTTCATTATGGCATCCCTCACATACAAGCTATTTCTCTCGTGAGAATGTTCACGGCCGAAAGCGAGCAAATTACCCCGATCGAGGGTATGCCATAGGGGAAAAGGGGGGAATTTGAACCACCTAAGCAAATCGCTTAATATTTCCAATAAAAATGTCACATTGTATACTGAGCTACACTTGTTTTCTCTTAATAAATAATGTTTGATCATTATATAAAGCTTCAATCTACCAAATATATCATAAAATAAAAGAGATGATTTTTGGACATTAAAATTTGATGCGGGGTGATTTGGTCCAGTGTGTGTTTCTTCGATAAAAACATACTTATGTTTATGTGAAGTATTTTGGGATAACGTTACAATCAGTAACAATGTTTTGGGATCGATACCAGGTGTCTTGGTCAGATTCCAGACCAGAAAAGTTGGATTTACACCATCTCGAATTCTGCATGAATCTTTTCACTGTTGGTCGAGCATTTTCAAACACTTTTGATGCTTTGTCAAAGAAAACCCGTTCTCGATGGCCTGGTTGCTCTTTCAAGCTCCTCCTTCTTCCATCGTTGTCTGTCCATCCTCGTTTTGTAATTCAGCGACATCTGGAATCAATTAGACCAAAGAAATGTCTCAAACCTGTAGGACCAATTCACCCCACAGAAACGTGTCCATGTCACCCCACACAACACGCAAATATTAAAATGCAATTAATTTCATTTATTGTTATCAAACTTACAGTTTCGCTACATCAAACTGTTCTTCTTCTGTAGGCGAACAGAACTTTAGTGCACAATACACGAAAAGTTCGTTTAATAAGCGGGAAAAACCTTAAAACCACTATCGGAAAATTCACATTTTTTGACGATCAAAGTGCTTGCTGTGTTTATGCTACCGTTTACCTTTACTTGTGAAGTTTTACCAAAGTTTTTTTACTTTGGGTACATACGGTTCAACAATAGAAGGAAATGACATTATAAAAAATCCAAGTCGAACGGTAATTTTTGAGATAAAGGTGTGGTCCCCATATGACCAAATCACCCCGTGTTACCCTACTGCCCGGCGGTAAGCTGATGCGGAAAATATCAAATTGAAAGGAAATGAATCCTTTCTTACCATTTCCTTCATCTGAGATATTCACTGGGAACTCGACTCAATAAATATGACCCATAGTTATCGCCGTTGAATCGGTTTCAAGCAACAAAAACCTTATAGAAATGATGTAGAAAATTACATCGAAAATCGCTTCCAAAGAAAATAATTTTTCTTATTTTTTTAAAGCATGTTACAAATGTAAAACTTGCATGGTAGGATTCTATCATTGACTAGCACGATTGCCTATATCCATTGCATTTCTATTCTTGCTGGTTTACGAGAAAATCAGGCGGGTCAAATTGCCCGGCAGGCGCGTTTTAGACACACCTCCTCTATTTATTTAATAAAAAAGATATAATTGAATGAAGAAACTTCAGAAAACATGTGTTTTTCGCCTTCACGTAGTTTTTAAAGTCATTTAATTCATCCTCCTCAAAACAAAATTATTGATTGTCGGTCTGGGAAACCATTTACGCGAGTATGTTAGGGTTAAAGGCAATGAGGTACATATAGAGGTGGAGCAGCAGGCGAAGTGTATCTGTATTGGCAAGAAAAATATCGTGTCGTAATTATTTGCATTCAATATCGAATGTATATGGAAGAAACAAAACAATGTTGAAAGTACTCACGGTTGCATGAAAATTTGAGCCAAAATTCTCATGAAATCATTCAACTGGTTGTTTTTTAACAGATGAAAATTATATCGTGGCTTATTTCGATTATTCATGTGGTAGAAAGGTCCAGAGAGCAGTCGTATGCTTAGTTCTCGAAAACAGTAACATTTTCGGTGTAATTTTGATTAATTGGCGATTATTATCTCACAACATACACACCGGCACTGAGAACCTTCGAAGCATCAACGTCATAATGGTAGAATAATGAAACTTCGTTTGTTTCTATGAACGTGGGGGAGTGAAAATGGCACATGGAAATATCACTTTTATCCGTCTTCTTCGATGTGATTTCACAAATATTCACTCCACGCTATCACATTAGCCTCATATTCAACGGGAGCTCTACAAAAATGTACGTTTTTAATTGATGAATTACTTCCTGAAAATAGGATTTTTGCATGGATGCGGTGGGCAATCAAAGATAAACACAACGACTGACGTCACTATTTGCGAAATAGCTATGGCAGCGCATGCTATGTCGCTCGAAACTCGACCATCTTCATTACCTTTTTTCCAGGACATTGGGTTAAAGGCATAATGGTTTTTAAAATGAATGACGTTTTGTTGGGAGAAGTAGTGGATACAATCTGGAACGTAACGTTATTTGATTGTGTGAAATGTTTTTTCGGATTCACATTAGAACCTCATTTCTTTTCTCGAATAACTGTATTTTGTAATAGGAACATTCCGCAAAAACTGAAATATTTATATTCGGAAGATTACTGTATCATATTCATTTTCCATCGATTGACGCTATACTCCATGCGAAAACTGGTGCATATTGACCATCCGGATAACAGAAAAATTCTCGCTATCAATTTCATATCATATCTGTGTGTATATTCGCATGCACCAGACTTTTTTATTCAATTTTTTCTTCTTTACGTTAGCCGTGTGGTCCTGATTTTTTTTTGTCGTCAAAAGTTACCTGCTGGCGGTTTCCCGATTTCTTTTAATGTTGCTATTCTTCGAAAACAAACTACTGTGCCACAAGCATTTACAAAACATGGCATCTTTTATCGCATATACAATTAGCCCACATTAATCTAAAATATGTATTACACCTGATAAATTTTAAGAATAAGTAGGGGACATTCAAAACAACTGATCGAATAAAAATCGCCGCTTTGTTCCCTGCTTATAAATGTTTGTACGGTATGCATCACAATATACAGACATTTGCTGCATTAGCCCCTAAAACATTTGCTGTCGATATGATAATTGTTCAAATGAGTGCAATTACGGGAAAATTATCGCTTGGCGATCCTTCTCTGTCTTATCCGCACACAAATCCGATCGATGGGGAGTGAATCATTGGCCGACAGAGCTGCTGTTTTTTTTCTTTTTACGAGACAGAATGAATCTGTCTACCACATGTTCGGATTCGTTCACTCACTTAGTGGTATCGTATGATGCGAGAGCACCACATTGGTTGAAGAAGCTTTTTTCACATGCTGAAAAAAGATGGATGCTTTCGTCGATTTTCTCGTCAATCACCAACATTGAATATATCTAGAGCAACATGTCAAAAGGACCTATCTTCTTTGATCGATTCTCTTCATCTACATTCTCTTTCATTAATAACTCAGCGGTAAAAGCATTTCCTGATGTGTTCTACGATAAGGAGTGTGAAAGGGAACCTCGTTTATCAAACTATATGGTAAAACTAGAGCAAAATCAGTCTGAAAGGTCGTGGATATCGAAAGAGAAAGTCGATGAAGAGAAACGATCAAAGAAGATAGACCCTTTTGACATGTTGCTCTAGATATATGCACTGAGAGAAATAATTAATAAATATAACGAATTTTTTGGTAAATACTACCAATCTATAGTCATTTTCGACCGTACTTATAAACACATATGTCAAGCAGAACCATAATTCGGAAGCCCAATATCGGCTACATTTTCTCGCCGAAGCACTCGCCGAGCACTATTAAAGATATAGATTAAAGATATACGCATATAAACAAAAGACATGCCGAGGCACCACTCAAAGTGGTACAGGGTCGCATCTGGTGACGACTTTTAATGTGGGGCCATAATTTAGGCCCCGAACTCGATGTTCACAAAAAATGTCCAATTAGAGGTAAAAATGTCCAATTAAACGTGTCGCATTACAGGTCTGTCCAATGAGCAAGATGTCGCATTAAATGTAAGTTACTGTATTTGTGTAGGCATATCATTGGCCCTGGATCTGTCGATAATGCCATCGATATAAATGGGAATGTAAATCACACTATTGAAATCTAAAGAGAGACATAACACAACACAAAAAATGGCAACTCTGCCCGAGCTCTGCGCCAAATCCATCCTCGCTGGCGCTGGGTAACACAATAATTGAAACCTCGCCACAGCATCCCGCTCCCCTACACGGTCCGTCGGGATAATGATAGAGATGTTAAAACGGGATATAATCGAGCGGTAGCACATTCCGGAGTTGACGTGAGAACAATCCGGAGGGGCCGAGCAGAAGAAAAAAGGGTATTATTTGCTTTGGTCAAACAAAACCCAGCGCACAGCAGAACAACACGCCCCTGATTGACCGTGTCAAGTTCCACAGGGCTTTGAAGGAAAGCTGGCTTTTTTTCTTTTCTCTCACTCTCGGTTTTTCTTTTTCCCTTAAAGTCCAGAAAGAAATAATGCTCCTTGGGTGCAGCACCAGTTGACAGGACTGCAATTATCATATCAAAATGGACGCGTTTTCTTCCGAACACTACAGCTCGCGATAACGAGATTATTAAGGTGAGAAGGCGAAGCCTGTTGCTGGTGAAGAACTGCATCGAACGGAGGCTGGTACAAAAAAGAATGTATCGGTGATGCAGCGAAAAAAGCAGTTGCAGTTTGCAATTTGCTTTGTTGTGCTTTCAACTGGTTATGCGGATAATGATATGGTATTTTGTGCAGCACTTTTTCACTTCACATACGAGCCGAGTCGGTATTGTCTCTGGCGGAAGTGCAACATAATGCCACAATTGTTGCATTGAATTCAGAAAAAATACACCCGATAGTGTCCTTCAGTTGACAGACACCTGTCCTGATATGGTCGAATATTTGTTCAACAGCACGCACCATTTGCGTTCGACATACGGCCAAGTGAGAAATACAAACAAATCGGAACTGTTTCCTAATTTTCCCAGACTTTTTATCCGAACCGACTTCCACCGGGTAGCAAAGAATCTGTCCCAGTCATCTAAACAAACAAGCACCCGGTTTCGTTCGTTCGCTGATTGGTGTTTGTTTTGAGGGTTCCGGTCGTTTACATTTCGCGCTGCGTTTGCCCAAATTAGAATTACCGCGGAGTGTAATTATTTGTCCCTGTTCCGAGAGGGCAGGGACTCAAGCGGTGTTTGCTTTTCCTTCGGCGAGATTTCACAATTGTGTTTGTACGGAAAGTGACACCCCTCTTCTTCCGTGAAAACTTTCCCGCAGACGCTACTGTGGAAGTGTAAAAAATGCAAGAGGTTTGCTGCTTTTTTTCCTATTTACCAAATTCTGAAGTGATTCCCAAACAAAAATTTGCTCCGAATCGCGAGAGTGGGCACACCCCGTTATTTGTTGTTACAATTGAGACGCGTTTCTCACAGTCCAAGTGGGAGATACAGTGGATACACAAATAGAAAGTGTAATTTAAAATTTAAAATGTTTTTCTTCGCCATCCCTCCGAAAAGGAGCTTCCATTTTTTTTCTCGCCAAATAATCGACGACGGTAGCACTCCGCGAGAAATGGGAGAGTGTTGCATGAAATCGGTTCGAATCGATTAGGGCAGCTTCCGAAAAGGAGTGGGAACAATCCGTGAACGACGAAGCCGTGGCGGATGGGTTAAATCGATTCCTAGATCTTGGGCACCGATCTTGAGCTTATGGGAAAGATTGAGATGTAACTAGCAGCTCGCGTAGTTAATTGCACCTTGAAAATCGATCCCGATCTTTGCCTTTAATTGGAGACAATCAGGCGTGCAATTAGATGATGGTTCAATTTTATCCCAATTTTCAACGAAACCAATCGCTAAGGTTGGTGGGCGAGGAAGCGTCAGTTGGGTTATAGGTTGGTAACCGTCGTTGGAGTTGAGTGGATTTAAACGCAGTTTAACACTTTATTGAGGTTCACAGAAGCTGGATTGCCGAATGAACCTCGAGTTCGGGCAAGGAGAGTGACTCAGCAAAATATTATTGCCTGTGTAAACGGGTTATGGGTAATCGGAGAAACTAAGCGCACCTCAAAGGTTAATCCATGTGAGTTAGGAGATGTTAGAACGAAGTGTTGTTAGTTGTGGGTGGTTGGTTGGTTATTTAAGATGTGGCACTCCCATCTGAAGAGAAAAATAGTTTGGTATGATCGAGATCTACCAAATTAATTCAGGATTATTGTACTTTCTACTATATTTTCTTGATCACCTCATAAGTCACAATTAAGAAGTTGCATACAAACGAAGCATACATTTCTGCATGAAGGGTGTGTCACATCAAATTGCATCACGGAAAAAACGCTGTAGAAATTCGCCCAGTAGACCGATCCTTTTGAAAATTTTAGACAGTAAAATAAAAACTATTAGACAACTTTTGGCATTTTCTTTTTATTCATACTTCGAGCCCAAGCCCGTATGCTCGCACCTTCTTCTTTACCCCGTCCATAAGGTTCTGTACAACGTCAGGTTGTAGTTTTTTTTTTTGAACAGAAATCCATTTTCTCTTGAAGTCCGCCTCCGATTTGACAACTTTTGGGTTCTTCCGGAGGGCCTGCTTCATAATCGCCCAATATTTCTCTATTGGGCGAAGCCCGGCGCGTTGGGCGGGTTCATTTCCTTTGGCACGAAGGTGACCCCGTTGGCTTCGTACCACTCCAACACGTCCTTTGAATAGTGGCACGAAGCGAGATCCGGCTAGAAGATGGTCGGGCCCTCGTGCTGCTTCAATAGTGGTAGTAAGCGCTTCTGTAGGCACTCCTTAAGGTAAACCTGCCCGTTTACCGTGCCGGTCATCACGAAGGGGGCGCTCCACTTTCCGCAAGAGCAGATCGCTTGCCACACCATGTACTTTTTGGCAAACTTGGATAGTTTCGGCTTGCGAATCTCCTCCGGAACGCTGAATTTGTCCTCTGCGGAGAAGAACAACAGGCACGGCAGCTGACGAAAGTCCGCTTTGACGTAGGTTTCGTCGTCCATTACCAGGCAATGCGGCTTCGTCAGCATTTCGGTGTACAGCTTCCGGGCTCGCGTCTTCCCCACCATGTTTTGCCTTTCGTCGCGGTTAGGAGACTTCTGAACCTTGTATGTACGCAGGCCCTCCCGCTGCTTGGTCCGCTGGACGAATGAACTTTACAAATTCAGCTTATTGGCGACATCCCGGACCGAACTTCTCGGATCACGTCTAAACTGCTTAACTACGCGCTTGTGATCTTTTTCACTGACGGAGCATCCATTTTTGCCGTTCTTCACCTTCCGGTCGATGGTTAGGTTCTCGAAGTATCGTTTTAGTACTCTGCTGACCGTGGATTGGACGATTCCCAGCATCTTACCGATGTCCCGATGTGACAACTCCGGATTCTCGAAATGAGTGCACAGGATTAATTCACGACGCTCTTTTTCGTTCGACGACATTTTTCCAAATTTACGAAAAATCGACAGTGAAGCATGGCCAACGTGATCTATACACTCTTATCTGATTATAAGCGAAAGCTGAAGATATTATTCCTAAAAATTAAATTTCTACAGCGTTTTTTCCGTGATGCAATTTGATGTGACACACCCTTTAGTTTGAGAATTAAACAAGCAAACGGAACCAAATTTGGAATGTGGGCAAATTTGGAATGTGGGGGTTTTAGGGGGCAAGAAACATTTCTAAGGTGGTTCAACACTCCTCCCACCTGCCATAGAAATGATACACAAATTTATGCAAAACTCGAGAATTAATCAAGCAAATGGAACAAAATTTGGCAAATGGAAGTTAAGATCGATAAACTTTTCTATGGTAGTTCGACACTCTCCCTCCTCTCTGCTTGTCTTCACAGAAACTTGGCTTCGTGCAGACATCGAAAGTGCTGAAATTTCATCAGAGTATACATACATCCGCAGTGCATTATCTAGTCAACATTCTCGAGAAGGAGGTGTACTAATCGCTGCCAAAGATCACCTCGACTGTGAAGTTATTCCTCTGTCAAACTGCGAACATCTCGAGCAAATAGCAGTCCGTGTACATGAGCAACGTCGGTGTATTTATATTATTGCCATCTACCTTACGCCTAACTCATGTGCTGATTTTTATTCTGCACACGCCAACGCAGTGCAGCATGTTGCGAACCGTGCTTCAAATGCAGACATCATCATATCATTAGGTGACTACAACCTCCCAAATCTACGATGGAAATTGGACGAGGATGTAAGCGGCTTCATTCCCCTGAATGTCTCTTCGGAGCAAAAGAAAGCACTCATCGAAACTATGTTTTGCATTGGACTACAGCAGATTATGTCGATATGTAAATATGAACGCCAGACTGTTCGATCTCATTTTCGTCAGTCTCTTGAAACAACTCGACATTATAGGACCGACCGTACCTCTACTGCCTGTTGATAATCACCATGTTCCATTCGTTTTGCTTTTCGACGAGAGCAGTGATGAATTCACTGAACAAACCAAATCAGAAAATAATTTTTATTACGATTTCTACTCGTGTGATTTTGTACATATTCAAGTGGCATTGGGTGCCGTGGACTGGGCTTTCCCGATTGGATCTTTGGATAGAACGATATCAACATTCTATGACAAGCTTTATTCAGTGCTAAATGGCTATGTGCCAAGAAAAAGACGAACACTCCACACTTCCAGAAAACCATGGTGGACCGCTGAACTAAGCCATCTTCGTAATGTCCTCAGGAAGACCCGCCACCGTTTCTTTCTTTCAAAATCCGAGAACGACAGAGAGTATCTTCGAGCAGTAGAAACGCAATACAAAACATTGCTATCAACCAGCTATGAGAACTACTTGTTGAGGATCCAAGCCAGCGTTAAAGGGGATCCATCGCGCTTTTGGGACTTCGTGAAGAAACGACATAATTCCACTCGCATCCCACGGAACGTCACATTCAATGGGATCCAGACTAATACGTATGCGGATGCCTCAAATATGTTTGCTAATTTTTTTGAGAGCGTGTTCAGCAAAGCGTCACCTGTGCCAAAGAGTGACTGTTTCGCTCACAACCCTTCGTTCAACATCAATCTACCCGTAATTCAATTTTCCGAAGACGAAGTAATGAAAGCCATTGATAGCCTAGACATCAAAAAAGGATGTGAAACGGACGGTATACCACATTTGCTACTGAAAAACTGCTCCCGAGAACTTGCGAATCCGATTGCGTATCTATTTAACCGGTCGCTTCAGGAAATAACATTTCCAGCGTCTTGGAAAACTGCTTGCATCATTCCTATTCATAAATCTGGCAACTGCAAGCAGGTGACGAATTATCGCGGAGTTTCCAAATTTTGCTGTCTCAGCAAAGTGTTCGAAAGACTGATGCGCAATCTCTTATACAACGTGGTGTCTCCTATAATCTTCGACGGTCAGCATGGATTCGTGAAGCATCGCTACACCACAACGAATCTGATGTGCTACGTTACAATTGATACTGTCCCGTGAAGTTGAAAAAAGGCGACAAATCGACGTAGCGTACATTTACTTCGTAGTAGCGTCGCTTTCGACACTGTCCCGCACGTCTTACTATTCGAAAAAGATAGAAGAAGATAGGTTTCCCAGATTCGATAACGGATTGGATATTTTCATATCTCCGCGATCGCACTGAATATGTCTTGGTCAATTCATCTAGATCTCGCAGTTTCAGCATCACTTCTGGAGTACCACAAGGAAGCGTTCTTGGACCACTATTGTTCAACATCTTTATCAATGATTTGCTTACTGCTTTCAACATTTAAGCTTGCATTCGTCGATGTCCTGAAAATCTACAGGGTGATTTCATCGCTTTCTGATTGCTTTGCTCTTCTAGAGGATACTAATACAATGGTCATATGTTGTGGCGATAATGGAATGCAGGTCAACGACAAAAAATGCAGGATCATTTCCTTTGGTCGCTCCAATAACCTCGTGCTGCATCAATACAGGATGGAGACGTCAATACTGGAACGAACATCGTCAATCTGTGATCTCGGAGTCATGATTGATACTCAGCTCAGATTCAACGAGCACGTGGGCGTTATGACCGCTAAAGCTTTCTGTCTATTAGGATTCATTTGCCGTCATGCGTACGAGTTCACCGATATTCATGCTTTGAAGACTTTGTACTGCACGTTAGTTCGTGGTATTCTTGAGTCTCCCCATAACGTAGTCAATCGAACGGGTGCAGAAAAATGTTTTACGGTTTGCTCTGAGA
The DNA here is from genome assembly GCF_029784135.1 of Toxorhynchites rutilus septentrionalis. Taxonomy (NCBI): domain Eukaryota; kingdom Metazoa; phylum Arthropoda; class Insecta; order Diptera; family Culicidae; genus Toxorhynchites; species Toxorhynchites rutilus. The sequence continues at coordinate 60,292,115 of NC_073745.1, forward strand.
CGACTTCCATGGAACGATCCAGCCAATCTTCCTTCGTATTCCTACCGATGTAAGCTATTAGGATTGGAATCATTAAATTCCAGGCGCACTACAATGCAGCGAATGCTCATTTTTGACGTAATTCAAGGATGTATTGACTGCCCTTAACTTCTCGCACAGATTCCGCTGAACACTCCCCCGTCGTTTTTTGGAACTCATTTTTGTTAGCAGTCCCGTATCATAGGACTAACTGCGGCTACAATAACCATTTTGACTCGTGTATTCGACAGTTTAATGCCGTATGTGATGAATTCGACTTTAATTTAACGAAACAAAATTTAAAAAATAGGATTAGGAATTATACTTAGTTTATAAGTTCAGTCTGTGCGAATAATCGAAGACGATGCTAAATAAATTAAATTAAAGATAGGCTCCCCAAATGAAACACAAATTTCTGCATAACTCTAGAACTAATCATGCAAATTGAGCCATATTTGGCATGAGGAGGTTTTAGGGGGCACGAAACGTTTCTATGATGGTTCGACACACCCACCCCCTCTCTAAGGGCATGGTGGCTGCTGGACCCATGAACGTGCGCTTAGCAAGAATGGACGTGGATGTAATCACGAAAAATAAATTTTGGGTGATACAAAGTTTGCCGAGTCAGCTAGTGTATAGTATAACTCTTCAACTATGTTTTCTACTGGTCGTGGGTGTTTAAAACGGGGGAAATCGGAAGCCCCTTTTTTCGGCACCTTCAAAAAAGGCCGACCTTCGATTTTTTGCCCTGAATCTCTTCTCAATTGGCCGGAAATGACATACATCCCAACCAATTATATACAGGGCCTTTCGAGGTTTTTTTCACGTAATTAGCAGATTAAACGCTCACGCAAAAAAATCGAATAGCTCCTTATAAAAAAAAATTTTTTTTCGTTCCGACACTGCATTCCTCACTTCGGGGCGATAATATTCGGCTACTCGTTCAGTCTGCTCGGATGGTTTTTAGTGTCAAGATGTACAATTTACAAGAATGTGTATTTTTAGTGAAATCGTATTGCTCGAGCAACCGAAGCCCTGAAACTTTGTCCTCTTATGGTGAGAATTTCAACATGTCTTGTCGTCGATCACTTCCTCTGGGGATACGTGGAGGACTGTTGCTGTGTTAATGAGCAACAAATTTCTGAGGAACTTAAAGAAGAAATAACTCGGATTCTCAACAGCATCGAAGTCGTAATTTTAGAGTTGTGCATGATGAATTTTGTTCACCGTTTAAAACGCGATATCGAAAAAAGGGGTGATCACATCAAAAATGTCCTAAAATAAGCTTTATTTTCGTTTTTTAAAAATAAAAATCAGTTCACTTTTGTAGAAGTTATAACAATTTGTTGCGTGAGCGTTTAATCTGAGAGACCCTGTAGGTATCGACATTCTCGACGACGAGCCTGTCTGTACGAGGCGCGTTTTGACAAAAGTGACTGAACGAAATCGACGAGACCAAAATTTCACGTAATTAGCTGTTACAGTATCAGCACCATAAACACCATTTACAATTCCAGCGGCCTGGCTTGCATTTTCGCCTTTATCGAAAAAAAACTGTAAAATATACCGAATTTTCTTTTTTTTACTTCCATTGCCCCATACTTCCATTGCACTCCATACTTCAGAACTGAATGGAACAAACAAAAAAACAGTAAAATATTTTTTCTAGTGTGACATCCTTTACAACAATAATGAGTTCCTCTTCCCCAACCTAATATTTGATTTCGAAGTCGATTACATTCTGAAAATATTTGTTTTCCGTAACTTACATTGAAGATTATCAATTTTCAATAATGTCTTCAGTCAGAGTGAACCGATTACAATTTTTGATTTTCTAAGAAAAATATATTTCAACGACAAACGGGCTAAAGTGATTTTGAAAAAGATTACTTGCAGTCAATGACAGCAATGACTCCCTGACACTTGGTCCACTCTGTCAGAACAAGATGTAATAATATATTCGATCCACTTTCCAATGACTATGAAATAAGTCTGAAAAGCATATACATTATGTGTCGATACGTGCGTCTTTTCCGTGATCATTGAAGGTGCGGAGAAATCCAATGTTTCATTTGAAATTCCTTCCATTTTCTGGTTGTCAGAAAAACATGGCTTCTCTCTAGTCGCTATGGTCGTTTGCACTTGGTCCGCTCTGACTACTGCATATTATTGTCAGATTTGGTTCATTTGTAGACAGACAGAAATCCATTTTTATATATTTTATATAGATAGATTGCATTTAGATTTATTCAAAGTAAATTTATCTATCTATATATAATATATTAGCTGTCAAAAAAGTCCTGCGGTATTTCCGCGAGGTGTCGTTGTAAGCGCGTAGTTCTAGTTGTATTCATTGTATCGAGTCATACTATAGCTTGTTGGAAAGGTATTTTTTCGCGCTATAATATAGTCCTTGACAGTGTTTTGTGTTTTGTGTGTCCTTGACAGTGTATAGTGTCGCAAATATGGAGCAAAATAAAGAGAAAATCCGACATATTTTACAGTACTACTATGACAAAGGCAAAAATGCATCTCAAGCTGCCAATAAAATTTGTACAGTTTATGGACCCGATACAGTTTCCATTTCCACCGCACAACGATGGTTTCAACGCTTTCGTTCTGGTGTAGAGGTCGTCGAAGATGCGCCACGCTCCGGAAGGCCTGTCGACGAAAATTGCGACAAAATCGCTGAATTAGCCGAGAAAGACCGGCATAGTAGCAGCCGTAGCATCGGCCAAGAGCTGGGGATAAGTCATCAAACCGTTATTAACCATTTGAAGAAGCTTGGATTCACAAAGAAGCTCGATGTATGGGTGCCACACACGTTGACGCAAAAACATCTTTGATCGTATCGACGCATGTGAATCGCTGCTGAATCGCAACAAAATCGACCCGTTTCTGAAGCGGATGGTGACTGGCGATGAAAAGTGGGTCACTTACGACAACGTGAAGCGCAAACGGTCGTGGTCGAAGCCCGCTGAAGCGGCTCAGACGGTGGCCAAGCCCTCATTAACGGCCAGGAAGGTTCTGCTGTGTGTTTGGTGGGATTGTCAAGGAATAATCTATTATGAGCTGCCTCCCTATGGCCAAACGCTCAATTCGGACCTGTACTGCCAACAACTGGACCGCTTGAAGGTAGCACTCATGAAGAAGAGGCCATCTTTGATAAACAGAGGCCGCATTGTCTTCCATCAGGACAACGCCAGGCCACACACTTCTTTGGTAACGCGCCAGGAGCTCCGGGAGCTCGGAAGGGAGGTTCTTTTGCATCCGCCGTATAGTCCGGACCTTGCACCAAGTGACTACCACCTGTTTTGACGTAGGACTACGTCTTTCATTTCTATACCGGGGTGTAAAATCAAAGTTTCGAAAACGAAAGCGTTACGCCGGAGACCGAGATTTTGAGCGTTAATAGCTCCTATACAACTGAACGAAATGGTATGATAAACACTTTATTCGAAAGATAAAATGTCTACGCGTTCTATACTTGTTACTTTTTGATCCAAAAACTTGTTACAATAATCTTAAAATTGCTTTCAAAACAGGTTATTGAAATCACCAATCGGTATATAAGCGAGCGCCGCTCGAAAATCCACTCAGTTCTAATTGAACAGCGATTGGAGCATGTTGTCGCTGTTGTGGTGAAGCTCTTCGTTTATCATTAAGGCGCGGATGAACGGTGTCACCAAGAGCCTGTTTGTGCACCTTAGGCCAGAAGGGAATCCATCAGGAGGAGAGTGATGCCACAAACGGTTCCCCGGGAAGATCTCGAAGCAGCCGCTACACACACACATACACGAGCGGAATTCTTTCCGTTTGGATGCCATTCAGCATCGAGAAAGATCCGGAAAATGATCTGCCAGTTCTTCTGGGAATTTAAAAATATATTCATGTGAAAGAGTTTATTTGAATGTTTTCTATCCATGTAACACTGTGACCAAATAAATTTTGTGATTTTTCAATCAATCGCAATTAACAGGATAGCTTCTGAAGATTATTTTTCCCCATCAGTAGGATATTTCCGTATTCAATATTGTATGCGCCCGCAATCGATTATTGCTCAGTCGCCGAAAGTTCCGAGCTCAGAGAGTTCATTCCCCTCTAGTTTGCCTTCCAAATTGCCATCGTAAACCACGCCTTCTCTCGATTCAATCACGCACAAAAAGCATACTTAAGCGATATTCTGGTGGTGAGACGCATTCATTTTTCGTGAGGACATCGACAAGACAACATCGTTGCTGAGGGTGCTGGACAGCGAAGGATCGAGATCTGCCCTGAAACGCAAGCAGTTTGTTTGAAACTGTGAGGGAGCACAGAGAAGCCGATCCTCCAGGAGAAGAGAAGGTGACCATCGAAGCAGCCGCTACACACACACATACACGCACGGAATTCTTTCCGTTTGGATGCCATTCAGCATCGAGAAAGATTCGGAAAATAATCTGCCAGTTCCTCTGGGAATTTAAAAATACATTCATGTGAAAGAGTTTATTTGAATGTTTTCTATCCATGTAACACTATGACCAAATATGTTTCAATCAAGTGCTATTAACAGATGGTTAACCACTGGTGGGCTTCCAGTATCGAGGAAAATGTGGAAATATCTAATCGTTGCTCCTTGGAATTGAAAATTACATTCAAGCGAAAGAGTTCATTTTAATGTTTTCTATCCATAAAATATCCATATAATACATTTGGGTTTGTGATTTGTCAATCAAGTGCAGTTAGCAGGAAAGCTTCTGAAGATTATTCTTCAGAACAAGGTTTTTCGTATCCTATATTGGATGCATAAAACCTTGTGCCTCCAACGTAGCGCTCTCGTTTTCGAAGTCCCCCAAATATTCATTTATTTATTCATTCAAAATGGATTTAGATTCAACTTCAAACAAATGATCTCTAAATCAACGATAGTCCTACGTCACCCTTGCGGTTATCCCATAGATATAACCCACTTCCTGTTTTTGTCCATGGCGAACGAGCTAGGTAGTCAGAAGTTAGCCACAAAAGAGGCCTGTGAAAATTGACTATCCGAGTTTTTTTTGCCAATAAGGAAGCGAGCTTCTATAACAGGGGTATTATGAAGTTGGCATCTCGTTGGAAACGAGTCATCGAACAAAACGGCGCATATTTGACTTAAAACAGATGATTGTAACTAATTTTATGAACAAATGAAAATTCAAAAAAAATACCGCAGGACTTTTTTGACAGCCTGATATAAAAATGGATTTCTGTCTGTCTACAAATGAAACACAAATTTCTGCATTACTCGAAATTAATCATGCAAATATAACCAAATAAGGCATGTGGATGTTTTAGGGTGCAATACATGTTTCTATGGTGATTAGACACTCCTCTCCCCTCTCTAAGGGGGGGGGGGCTGCCATACAAATGAAACACTTATTTCTGTAAAACTCGAAAACTAATCAAGTAAATGGAGCCAAATTTGGCATGCGAAGGTTTTAGGGGACACGAAACGTTTCTATTGCGAATAGACACTGGAACTGGGGTACTGCCATACAAATGAAGCAGACATTTCTGCATAATTCAAGAACTAATTAAGCAAACGGAACCAAATTTGACATGTGGAAGTTCTGGGGGGCAAGAAACATTTCTAAGGTGGTTTAACACTCCTCCCATCTTTCTAAAAAGGAGGGGGGGTCTGCCATAGAAATGAAACACAAATTTCTGCATGACTCGATAGTTGATCAAAAAAATGGAGCCAAATTTGGCATGTGAAGGTTTTAGGGGGCACGAAACGAAACGATGAATACACAACACCATAGAAAAAGGTAAATTTAACGGAGTCGATTAGAAGATCAATCAATGAACAGTTCTGCGATTTGACCCATGAACTTGCGCTTAGTAAAAAACGTGAATGTTTAAAGGTATTGATAACAAAAACCAAATTTTGGGCGGGACGAAGTTTGCCGGGTCAGCTAGTGTCAAATAAATTTAAATGTAGACTACGAAATTCATGAATGTTGTCTTTTCACTTATTTTCTTGTTTTCGTGTTTTGATACCTGGTCTGGTCTGACTTAACTCCAACCATATCCCAATCAACCATTTTTTTAAATAAAATATGAAATCAACCAGTTTGTAGCAGCGGCCAAATTGATATTATAGAATTCGTTTAATTATAATGACAACATAAATAAAAAGTGTATACTATATATATCACCATTTTTTAGCAGCCACCATCATGGATTTTCAAAACCATTGAATACGCTGTTTTATAATGTCAGAGATATAAAGGTTGGTTCCATTTTCAAGATCAATACGTCAACAGGACGGGAGTAAAATTTTAAAATATTTTGGGACAAACCTAGGCCAAGTTCAATGAAACCTTTTAGAAAAGTCAATGATTCAGAATATACTCCTTCAAAAAATGAGTCGTAAATAAAATTGATAATAAAAATTGGAGCACATCGTTTAAAAAGGCGTTTGTGTCGGAGATGTTGTGCGATTCAAATTCAATACTTTTGGTTGCTGACTACCGTCTGCAAAAGGTTTACATATTGGTTCAAATGTGAAAAAATGCCACGGTGAAAAACATTCTAAGCATCAGATCACAATTTTTGTTGCAAAAAAAAACGGACGGATCAGATAAGTTGGACATACAGGCCATCAGCTCACTTAGATGCTTCAAACATTTTCAAGAACCTACCTGTAATCCATAAAAACAACAAGAATGATATGTAAGAATGATATGTGAAGAATACATTCTTAAACTAGATGGAATATTAACGAAAGTTAGAAAAATGCAGACTGGCATATTTTCCTCGAAACATGATTTCTATGTTCAAACTATATGATTTTGACATAATTGAATCATTAAGGGAGTATTCTAGTGTAGAGACACGAATCTCGGACGTTTTTTCGTGCTCCGTAAAAATAAAACGAAGAATATTTTTACTATCCATTATATAATTATTTGTTCATCTTTCTTTGACCAATAAAAAAAACTGTACGAAGAAAAAAAAATCATAACTAGAATAGTTAGGAGCTGATGAAGTGAGAGGGTTCAAAAAAAAGTTGTGTCATGGCGTACACGATTCCAGCCCTTCTGGTTATCTGAAACAAAAAAAATCGAACAGATTCTGAATCAGTAGAGACGCCACTATCGCATGAACCTCGAACAACTCAAAAGTATCTTTTTTGACAAAATGGCGGCCGTTTGAAAAATAAAATGCGATTTAAAATGCTTTATCTTGCGTTTACGATTTTTTTAAAATAGTAAAATTCAAAAAATATCGGTTTTCAGAGGTTCATGCAATAAAGATGCCTGCAAATTGTATTTATATAAATTCGACATGAATCGGTTCAGTAGAACTTGAGATATCGTGTACGCCAGTTTGAAAAAAACTAGTTTAGAGAAAAACGCGTTTTGAAGTTCAATGTTATGGCTGTACCAGGTTAGATACTGTATCACTAATATGACTCTAAGTCGGTAAATAATAGGATTTTCGATAAGATCTTTCTAGGGTATTTTCTTGAATGCCTAAACTACAGAAATATGAATGAAAAAAATTTTTTTTTTCAAATTTCTAGACTAGAATACTGCCTGAAAGGTGCATTATCGCAACAATATAATGAAAGACAAACTAATAAGGTTGAATCATTGAAGGTTAACTTATTGTAGTACATTTCTATTTTAGCTATGCATGGCACAATAACGTCAAACGATCTGCAATTATTAATTGCTTCGTCTAATCTGGTTCTATGAAATTAAATTGTTCGATGTGCATTAATGAAAATAATTTTAGTAACGATCCAGAAGTGTTTTTGAAACGAATTTAGAATGTTTTGAAACATACAGTCAATCGCAAAATTGACCGTACGCACATGGTTTATCGATTCTTTTTTTTTTATTTGGTGTAAAAAAAATGGTTCAATACTTATGATTTCGATGCACATTAGTTGTTTACGGAGTTAGCTATTGATCTGTTCGCGACGATTTTGCAAAATATGTTTTGCCCGTTTTATAATCCAAGAAGTGGATAAAAACCCCAAAAAAGAGATATGCAAATTGATCGTACACCCTCCATTGAATCCGAAATATTTACTGTGTAAACGAGACCAATGTGGATAAGCGAATTTTTTTTTTCAGTGTGGCATGTCAACACCCGTTAGCTACTTGGACAGTGTTTGTTTTTGTTTATTCGCTGAACTCAAAGAGGTGTGATGGCAAATGGCAAACAAACGTAAGGAAACGGACATTGCGACGCGATCGTTGATAATCAGTAAGTGTTGTCGCGGAAAATCATTGGGGGGAACAGCAGAAGCTGTCGAGAGAACCCACTCTACAGTGCAGTACACAATCAACAAGTGGAAATACGAAGGAACCGTGAAAAATACCGCCGGAAGAGGACGAAAACGCAACTTGACTCCTGCAGATGAACGGGTGATTGTGCGAAAACTACAAAGAAATCCTAAAACTAATATTCCGAATTTGGCCACTGAAATCGCTGGAACCATCGGAAGACCTGTCAGTGCAGATACTGTCCGGAGGGTAGCACACAGGGGCGGATTGAGAGGTCGTGTAGCCCGTAAAAAGCCTTTCATCTCAAAGGTAAATGTGAAAAAACGACAGGAGTTCGCTAAGGTTTATGTTAAAAAGCCTAACGAGTTCTGGAACAAAGTTCTATTTACCGACGAAACAAAAATAAACCTTTTTGGATCGGATGGACGGCAAATGGTGTGGAGAAAATCGGGAACGGAGCTCCAGCCACAAAATTTGGTCCCAACTATAAAACACGATGGTGACAACCAGATGTTGTGGGGTTCAAAGGCGACCCCTGGACCTGGAACCATGGAATTTATCGATTCAACGATGAACAAGATAGGTTATTTGAACATCCTCAAGCATAACCTGCAGGCTTCCGTGGATAAATTGGGTCTACCTCGTGATTACTGGTTCCAACAAGATAATGACCCCAAGCATACCGCTTTTGTCGTACGGAAGTGGTTGCTGTACAATACCCCAAACAACTGAAAACGCCTCCGCAGTCGCCCGATCTGAACACTTCTGGTGGGGGGTCAAGAATCGGCTGAAATATCAAAATCTCAGGAACAAGACATAGCTCGGAACGGCGATTAAGGAGATCTGGGAGAACATGCCATCCAGTGTGACCAAAAATCTCGTCGAATCGATGCCACGACGCTTGCAAGCAGTGCTAGATGCCAAAGGCGGCCATACCAAATACTAATTTGGTTGTTTTTCGTTATTTGTTTTCTGACGTGGGACTACGTCTAACCGGAATATATGGAGGGTAAAATGAAAACCTAAACACAGAACATGCAGGAAAAAATGAAAGATTTCGAATGCTTATAGCTCGAACATTTCGTACTGGATAGGAGAGATGTTTGCATCACTTGATAGGGAATATTTCTACGCATCTATCGCAACTAACAAAATGTTGTTTTTCATTAGATAAACAATTGAATAACTGTAAAATATTAGGCGTTATCTAAACGCCCTAACTGCATCGTTTTGATTGGCCCGATTTACGGTTTCCCTAACACAGCCATCAAAACCAAGCAGCCTTGGGGAAATCGGCATTGCAAATACATGAAAGTAGGGGGACTTTCGTTCTCATCGATAAATGTTCCCTAACACAGACTTTAAAACCAAGCAGCGAAATCGGCATTGCAAACACACGAAAGAGCCTAGAGGCGAGTGAACTGAAAAGTTTAAACCCGCTTAAAGCCTAAAAGAAGAAGAAGAACACACGAAGGTAGGGGGAGCTTTTGTTCCCACCGAAATGTGTTCCCTAATAGAGATTTCTAAACCAAGGTGCCTGGAAAAATCGGTATATCAAAGTCATGCAAGTCGGGGGTATTTTTGTTCCGACTGGAATGTGTTTCCCTAACACAGACTTCAAATCCATGGAGCGTGGGGAAATCGGCATTGCGAATTCATACAAATCGGGGGTATTTTTGTTCCGATTGAAATGTGTTTCCCTAACACAGACTTCAAAACCGAGGTTTCTGGGGAAATCGGCTCTGCAAATAAATGCAAACTGCGAGTACTTTTGTCCTCGCTTGCCTGTGTGCAGAGTGGAATATGTCTGTCCTAACATGATCTTCTAAACTTAGGAACCTGGGAAAATCGTGCAGACACTAGAAGCGAATGAACTTCCCAGTTTCAAATAAATTCGAGATTCGAAAAGTATGTACACTTTTGGGATGTAAACTTCAGAGGGAAATGTAAAATAAAATAATCGTTTGATAATTTTTTTTGTCTTTATTGGAAAGATTTTCAGCCTTAGGCTGGTTCATCAAACGTTTGATAATTCTTCCGTACATATAGTTTGTTCTAGTCATCATACCAAACGTAAAAGGTTCGTCATTAAATTTACTTGTAACGAAGAACAATCAATCACAATAAATGAATTGACTTTACACGGCATTTGTTCATTTTTTTCACTCACAGAGCAAATATATTGAACTCAATTGAATTTGGAAACTGTTTCATTCAATCAAGAATTTAATCAATACAAACGAATGATTGCTAAGCTAAGGTAGTTCCACGTCAACCTTGCGGTTATATCATAGATATAACCCACTAATTTTTTTTTTTTTTTTGTATGAATTGATTTTCATTGGTATTGTAATAAAAACTTGTACCGTACGATCAATTTTGCCACGCCTGAAATGGTGTTTTTTATGTTTTTTAAAACATGAAGTGAAAATGTAAACAATTTGTATTTTTCTTTTCACAGTTAAATAGTTAAAAGAAGGTATTTTTTACGGGTTATAGTTGTTTTTACTTATTTACTGATAATCCCCGAAAAACTCAAAATTTAAGAATGAATAATGGGTGTACGATCAATTTTGCGATTGACTGTATTTTTTTCAAACGCAGTCTTCTTTTAAGCTTTCACATTTCATCATAGCAGCATTGACTTGTTGATCCCTTCCAAATAATAGGGTTTAAGCATGTCTGAAAAATAACCATTCGTTTCTGCAATCACCTCCTCATTTGAATAAAATCCATTTTTCCGCCAGCCATTTCTTCAAATTGGGGAACAAATAGTAGTCCGAGGAAGTGAAAGCTTCAGAATATGGAGGATGAGAAGCGAGTTGGAACCCTATTTTCATTAATTTTGCGAGCAATGCTGCGGAAGTGTGAGTTGGTGCATTTTCGTGATGAAAAAATAATCACTCGACTTCTCGATTCAAACAAATGACAAACATAGAGAAACAGACCAATCAGGCTGAAACTTGGTGTTTGTTCTTCCAAGAGATGCTACTAACTAAACATAACCTCAATACGTGCCAGCATCATTTTGTTTTGAAGGTAAAAATGGTTTCGGAAATGAAAGAATCCAATTTATTGGTTGATGTTATTGTCTCAAACTTCTTTGGAAATAATTGCATTTGTTAGGAATATGGTTTGATTATTTCGTATGCAAATAAACGTTTCTTTCTATGTAATGACAACGATATTTCTTAAAACGACAATCCGTTTAAATGTCGCTAGAAAGAGTTTCGAGTACAATTTGAAAATTTTGTTTCATTCAAAAATAATATCTGAAAGGAGAAACAAGTGAAATTGATTTAAAAAATTCCGTATTCCTACGTCAACAATGCGGACGTGTCTTGAACACTAAACATACATTTTTCAATTTTTCAAGTAGGCGCTAGTAAACGATCGGTTAAACGATGAATAAAACGATTTATAACTCCATCAGTCGACAAAGGTGTAATTATTAAATTGAGCAACTACACACTCGACAACATCAGCATTCCATTTTCTGCAGACGAATGTGAACACATAATGCCAGTTCGCTACCGGATCTAGCACATCACAAACCAAGTGGTCACATCCTCTCGTAACTCCGCCGAGGCACGCATTAGTGTGGCTGCTGCCGGCAGTTATGACCGGCTGCCAGAATCTTGATTTCGAGCCTAACTAACCGAAACTAACATCAGGGAGCTTTTATTATGCAACTTTATTGATTCTCAAACAGCACGACCGAAAGCAAAATTTACACCGCAACGGGTTGGCTGGCTAGCTGGGACTCAGAAGAAACTCATTTAAATATTAAAACGCTGCCACCAGAAGTTGCGACTGCTGCTGCTGCGAGCCCCATCCAATTCCTGCGACGACCACAACGATGACGACCAAGACTACCATGACAACGACGCTGATCACGACGAGAGGATATGGTGTCTTCGTGAAACCCGGACAGCCGGACAGACAAAATGACAGCAGCGAAGAACACCAGAAGGGTATCATATTTTAGCTTCTTGTTTTGAGGGATTAACGATTTTTTTCTCTCACTCGTTGTTATGTTCGCTCGGTTTCGCAGGAAGAAGCGGAAGGAGCGCACGGACGCGCCAGAAGACGCATATCGTTTTTAATTTGCTCGCACTGTGTGCCGATCGGTTTCGCGTGGAACCGGGATTCGAACCCCCGTCGCGTGCGCTTCACACTTGCGCGTCAGCAAAAGAAATGCGCGCTAATCATAAAGTTATTCACCGCGGCTTTTACCTCTCTGTGGTTCTTTCTTTTCCTCCTGTGTTTTTGTTGTTATCCAACGATTCTCTCCGTCCAATATTCGGATGAGTTGGCGTATTCAGAAGGTGGCTTCTATTTTCCCTCCGCTAGCGAGATATAAATTTTTTATTCATTTATATTTTTATTGATTAACAATAATAATGTGTTTTCCTTCCCTTGGGCTGCCGGCTCGGCTGGATGTTTAAAAGTCTGTCAGAAGAAAACGGCTGCCTCAGTGCCAGACGACCGCTGCCCTGCTGCCTTTGACACCTCATCGGATCCCCCCCGTCACACATTTGCCGCCTACTATCAGTGTTTTCGATTGGATCGTTTTCGGTACGAAGCCGCCCCTCCTTCCGCTTATGCTCATTTGTGTCCTTCTCCCCCGTCCGACCCGCACCGAACTAATCGATTCTTCGTGATCGTAACAAATGATTTGTGGCGGATTAAGCAGCCCCTCGTTTTTTTTTATTATGCTAAAAACTATTCTCCGGTATCGGCTAAATTGGCCTTTTCTCCTATCCCACTCCAGGTTTGGCTCTTCTGTTCGGACGCTTTTAATAAACCAGTGGCCCCGCAATGTGACCGGAAATAGTTGCCAACGACTTTTTGAGACATAACGAATTCTTTCACTCGACTTTTCGATTGTTCGATGTTTTTAGGGGGTTTCGGTGGACAATCGGAATGGGAAACTATCCTAAGTTGGTTGGGTTTTCATTCGGTGAATACATCCGACAGTTAATTACATGACCTGAGGGGGTTCCGTTGTAACATTCTTAATACTGATACATAATGGCATCATAAACGAGGAATCAGCGATCGTGAAGCAAGGGAAAGATTGTTGTAGTAAAATCTGTTAGAATATCCTGTACCAAATTGTACATCGGTATTCATAGCGAAATTTTCACAACGGTGGTTTAATTCTTTCGCTACCGTAAATCTTCTATCGGAACTCTACGACGTTTCGGAATCATATAAGTTTGCGAATGTAGCCCCGGGAGGTACATGAGCAAACATATGCTTGAGATACAAGTACCGATCGGGCATAGAGATAGGCAGCAGGCAGTATATTCCCAACCACAAGTGTGAACGATCATTTATTCAATAAATTCTTTGTTAAACGCGATCTAATAGAATAGAGTTATTCAATACAAATCTGTTAAGTACTGTTTACTTATGATACCATTTGAAAAGAGATACGTATACAGCAATTCCACGCCAAAACCATATACAGGGAAACTTCGATATAACGTCACTCGATATAACGTACACATTTCCAAAGTGTAAAGGAAAATTTTTTTCAATATTTTTTTTTCTGATAGAACAATGAATTATCTGTATTGTGATGCTAAAACAAGTTTTGTACCTTCAATCAATCCCGAAATACATTTAGAATCCGGAATGCTGGTTTTGTGATTCTGGATTCTAAATGAATCAAGCTTTAATCAACAGTACGAAGGGAAGCATCATGAGAAAGACTGTCGTTTTCTGATTGAAGTTATTCATTAACTTTACTAAAACAGCAACACAATAATGTATTATAGACTACTTTTGTGAGTACTTTATTGTGATTCGATATAACGTACAATTCAATACAACGTACAATTTTGAAAGTGCGTTATATCGAAGTTTACCTGTATAGTGGTTCTCAGATTTTCGTGAAAGGTGGTAATTTTGTTCTTTAATACAAAACATTAGACCCGTATTTTTTTACATTTTGGTTAGGGTGACCATTTCCATTTTAGGGTGGTTCGAAAAATCAATTATTTCCCTTTTTTCCCAAAATTACCCTATTTTAAAAATTCATAACTTTTGAACCACCGTTTAAGAAGATCGACGTATCAAATTGAAGTCTAACCTTTATTTAAAAAATATATTGAAAAAGCAAAAAAAAATGGATTTTGTTTTCGTAATTATTGATTGTAGTCGTTTTTTGTTGTTTTCATGGCTTTGGACTAGAGGGAGCTACAGGGTGGGCCATTTAAAGTGGAAGCATCTGGCAAACCCATAACTTTTGACAGAGATGTCAGATTAACAAATGTCTTACCGCGTTGGAAGCATCATTTCAGTACAATTTTAACCATGGAACAATACACACCTAAACAACGCGCTGAAATTGTTCAGCTGTACATTCAAAATAACTTCTCAATTGTGTTAACTAAAATGTCTGATGAGGCGCATTTCAACTTGAATGGAGGAGTGAAAAAACAAAATTGTCGGTTTTATGCTACTGAAAACCCTCAATTCATCGAAACGCAACCTCTTTACGACCAAAAAGTTACTGTGTGGTGTGGCATTTATGCCGATGAAGTCATCGGCCCGTACTTCTTTGAAAACGAAAATGGAGCAACGGTAACCGTGAATGGGGAGCGTTATCGGACAATGATAACCGATTTTTTATTGCCATTTGTTCGTGAAAATGAATTGGACAATTACTAGTTCCAACAGGACGGCGCTACATGCCATACAGCGGCTGCCACGACCAAATTATTGCGCGAAATGTTCCCCGGAAGATTAATATCGAAAAACGGCGATTATGACTGGCCACCGAGATCACCTGATTTGACGCCTCCTGACTTTTTTTTATGGGGATATTTAAAATCCAAGGTATACACTGGTAAACCAAGGACCCTGGCTGCGCTGAAAGACAATATCCGACAAGAAATTGCTGCCATATCGGCCGAAACATTGGGCAAAGTGATGGAAAATGCCGAAAAAAGGGCACATTTTGCGGTCAAGGCCAGAGGCGGTCATTTACGAGATATCATAATCAAAAAGTAGTTAGAACAAATCTCCTTGGACCAAAATAAATGAATTTAAAAAAAAATTTAAAATTTCACTTCTTTACTTTGCTATTGCAAAAACAAATCCTTCCACTTTAAATGGCCCACCCTGTATATCGTTCTGAATCATATTTCGGACGCTTAAGGCATATGATGCAGAAAACAGATCTAAACTTTATGCACAGGTATTATTTGGTTGATATTTTTAATAAATTAGTTCAATATCCTTTTAAGCTTTCTACTTCGGTACCTATTTGATTGAAAACATAGAAAAAAACATCGAATAAAATGCTTTTCAAATGAAGCGAATAAGAATCAAACTTCGGACACTAAATCAAATATCGGACAGATTAAATTCAAATTTCGGACACTTTATTTTGTATTTTTTTGGACGAAAATGACATTACACTTGGTTATATTTTATGGTCAACTGCTGTTACCGATGATGAGAACTGATGATACACGGGAGAAATTAAAATAATTATGAACGGGTAAATTCTACGTGCTCCCGCTAAGGAAACGTCAAACACAAACGATAATGAGTAGTGTTGTAACATTTCTGCCGATTATGTTATAATTCAAATGTAGTTCTCATGTGAAATGATAGTGAAACCAAGGGATTACTCTAAAGAAGCAATTGTGATTGTTACGGTTACAAAAGAAAATTCAATAACATCACAATTCCAGAGAATTCTAGAATGAACAAATTTTATTGTCGAGAGTTTTCCTTTTCTTTCGAGTGATTCTTTGGTTCGCGATGAGTCATACAGAAGCTATTGACGAATTTACGCAAAGCTAAATCAGCTCATGCGACATCTACATTAGAACTCAGAACTACAAAAGTGAGGGTGTTTGTTTATTTTACGCACTGAAAAGCAAGATTCGGTGATGATTATTCATTTTATTTCAATTTAGATTCATTTCAGCCATTGAATGTCGTCAGTATATGGTAAGAAAGTTGGAGTTTTGTATATTTACGATGGTTTCAACACGCAATTTGATCAAAGTCATAGATAATCTTCGAAAATTTTAGGTTTGATAATGCATACCGGTTTTTGATAGTAAGGTTAATTACGATGAAATCGATATCATATCAAATTGGCTGATATCATTGATTATGTAGGGACCTATACGCGAAGAATTTGCAGTATTTTCAGCGTAAAATACCCTATTCATCGTTTACTTAGTTGAAAAAAAATTACAATACTTATTACAAGCCATTCCTCGTAATATACATAGCACATTGTAAAATGACGATTTTCTAACGTTTTTAGCGTGGAAAGAATACGTAAAACCGGGAAATTTGAAGATAAATTCTGATTTTGACTAGAAAATTTGAACGAATTTCATACCAAAAAAACAAAACATCCTCATTTTACTCGCTGCGCCATCTAGTTGTAAATCCAACGTAAATTCGTCAATTGGCGATCTAACGTAAAGATAAGTGAGACATCTGGATTTTGTTTTTGAACTAAGAAAGTGATGATAAGGTAACCTAAAACTCAAAAACAAATCACGTATATTTTACTTCTGGACTTTCCAAGGTA
This sequence comes from Toxorhynchites rutilus septentrionalis, assembly GCF_029784135.1. Lineage (NCBI taxonomy): Eukaryota > Metazoa > Arthropoda > Insecta > Diptera > Culicidae > Toxorhynchites > Toxorhynchites rutilus. The sequence goes on from NC_073745.1 coordinate 60,308,963, forward strand.
GTTCTCAGATGCAGGAACCATGCATTTTTCAACTTGTTTTTGATTCTGCTCTCGAATTTCCTTTTTTGATCCAACCATTGTCAACATTTATACAATTTTCACTACTGAAAGGGGTAAGAAAATAACGGGCCTGATTCTCGAATACACTTCACGGTGGAAACGAAATAAACGGCACGCCATTGAACTACGTTTTACGAGTTAGTGAAGTGTCGAAGATAATGATGAGTTTTCAGGCAGAATGAGCACTTTTCAAATAAAAAATCCTTAATGAAAATAAACCTCTTCGTATCAAACTGGTATTCAATGTGAGTGGAAAACTTTGTTTTCTTCGTGTGATATAATATTTAATCTCATACAAAAATTTAATCTGAAGATAATTTGATTTTATAATGATAAATTTAGTGGGAAACTAATCTCGCATCCAGATGTCGACACCGTACTGTTGGCGAATGCGTTTCATACCGTTTCCACCGTGAAGTGTATTCGTAGTGCATTCGAGAATCAGGCCCAACATGTTATATATATAAAATTGCACAGAATTAAATTTCTTCCAAACTTATCGCAATCAAAAAATCTTCTATGACTATAACATTGTGATTTATTGAAAAAACTACAAACCTTCCATAAGCTCACATTGCAAAATTTAAAACCATCATCACTTTCACCGCAGCGCCGCCTAGGTGTAGATTTGTACGTTAGATCGCCAATATATTATAATTGACGAATTTACGTTGGATTCACAACCAGATGGCGCAACGAGTAAAATGAGGATGACATGACAAATCAGAATTTATCTTCAAATTTCCCGGTTTCACGCATTCTTTCCACGCTAAAAAGTATAGAAAATGTATACAATGTATACAATGTGTTATGTACATTACGAGGAATGGCTTGTTATAAGTATTATAACTTTAATTTTTTTCAACTAAGTAAACGATGAATAAGGTGTTTTACGCTAAAAATACTGCAAATCTTTCTCGTATCGGCCCCTACATAATCAATGATATCAGCCAATTTGCTATGATATCGATTTCATCGCAATCAACCATAGTATCAATAACCGGTATGCATCATCAAACTTAAAATTTTCGAAGATTATCTATGACTTTGGTCAAATCGCGTGTTGAAACTATCGTAAATATACAAAACTCCAACTTTCTTACCATATACTGACGACATTCAATGGCTGAAATGAATATAAATTGAAATAAAATGAATAATCACCATCGAATCTTGCTTTTCAGTGCGTAAAATAAACAAACACCCTCACTTTTGTGGTTCTGAGCTCTAATGTAGATGTCGCATGAGTTGATGAAGCTTTGCGTAAATTCGTCAATACATAATGCATGATGAAATCTCAATTTACGTTGGATTTACAACCAGATGGCGCAGCGAGTAAAATGAGAATGTTTTATTTTTTTGGTATGAAATTCGTTCAAATTTTCTATAAAAATCAGAATTTATCTTCAAATTTCCCGGTTTCATGTATTCTTTCCACGCTGAAAAGGTTAGAAAATCATCATTTTACAATGTGCTATGTGTTTTACGAGGAATGGCTTGTTATAAGTATTGTAACTTTAATTTTTTTCAACTAAGTTAACGATAAATAGGGTGTTTTGCGCTAAAAATACTGCAAATTCTTCTCGTATCGGCCCCTACATAATTAATGATATCAGCCAATTTGATATAATATCGATTTCATCGCAATTATCCATAACCGGTATGCATTATCAAACATAACATTTTCGAAGATAATCTATGACTTTGGTCAAATCGCGTGTTCAAACCATCGTAAATATACAAAATTCCATTTTTCTTACCATATACTGACGACATTCAATAGCTGAAATGAATTTAAATCGAAATAAAATGAATAATCACCACCGAATCTTGCTTTTCAGTACGTAAAATAAACAAACACCCTCACTTTTGTGGTTCTGAGCTCTAATTTAGATGTTGCATGAGCTGATTCAGCTTTGCGTAAATTCGTCAATTGGCGATCTAACGTACAAATCTACACCTAGGCGGCGCTGCGGTAAAAGTGATGATGGTTTTAAATTTTGCCATGTGAGCTTATGGAAGGTTTGTAGTTCTTTCCATAAATTACAATGTTATAATCATAAAAGATTATTTGATTGCGATGAGTTTGTAAGAAATTTAATTCTGCGCAATTTTATATATAACATGTTATTTATTTACCTCTTTTAGTAGTGAAAACTATAAAAATGTTGACAATGGTTGAATTAAAAAAGGAAATTCGAGAGCACAATCAAACACAAGTAGAAAAATGCACGATTCCTGCATGTGAGAACTACCTTGGAAAGCCCGAAAGTAAAATATACTTGATTTGTTTTTGAGTTTTAGGTTACATTAACATCATTTTCTAAGTTCAAAAACAAAATCCAGATGTCTCACCGATCGTTGGATCGAATTGGATATTTTCGCCAATTGGCGATCTAACGCAAAACGTAAACGATCGGTGAGAAATCTGGATTATGTTTTTGAACTTAGAAAATGATGTTAATGTAACCTAAAACTCAAAAACAAATCACGTATATTTTACTTCCGAGCTTTCCAGGGTAGTTCTCACATGCAGGAATTGTGCATTTTTCTACTTGTGTTTGATTGTGCTCTCGAATTTCCTTCTTTAATTCAACCATTGTCAACATTTTTATAGTTTTCACTACTGCAAGAGGTAAATAAATAACATGTTATATATAAAATTGCGCAGAATTAAATTTCTTACAAACTCATCGCAATCAAATAATCTTTTATGATTATAACATTGTAATTTATGGAAAGAACTACAAACCTTCCATAAGCTCACATGGCAAAATTTAAAACAATCATCACTTTCACCGCAGCGCCGCCTAGGTGTAGATTTGTACGTTAGATCGCCAATAGAACGTGATGCAATTCTCCAGTACGCAGCGCGAAGGAAATTTCTAGAATCAGGCTTCAATAGAAAGCGAAAGTATATGTGTATAAAATGTATATAATGTAAATAGAAAACATATTGCATCGCGCGTGGTAAATAGGCTTATATGCATCGTTAGGAGAGAAAGAGAAGTAAGATAGCAAAAAATGTAGGGCCTGATTCTCGAATACACTTCGAATACACTTCACGGTGGAAACGAAATGAACGGTACGCCATTGAACTACGTTTTACGAGTTAGTGAAGTGTCGAAGATAGTGATGAGTTTTCAGGCAGAATGAGCACTTTTCAAATAAAAAATCATTAATGAAAATTATCTTCTTCGTATCAAACTGGTATTCAATGTTAGTGGAAAACTTTGTTTTCTTCATGTGGTATAATAATCCCATACAAAAATTTCATCTGAAGATAATTTGAAATTAAATGATATGTTTAGCTAATCTCATATCCAGATGTCGACACCGTACCGTTGTCATCGCGAATGCGTTTCATACCGTTTCCACCGTGAAGTGTATTCGTAGTGTATTCGAGAATCAGGCCCGGAATGAAACGTATCCGCGATGACAACGGTACGGTGTCGACATCTGGATATGAGATTAGCTAAACTTATCATTTAATATCAAATTATCTTCAGATGAAATTTTTGTATGAGATTATTATATCACATGAAGAAAACAAAGTTTTCCACTCACATTGAATATCAGTTTGCTACGAAAAGTTAATTTTCATTAATGGTTTTTTATTTGAAAAGTGCTCATTCTGCCTGAAAACTCATTATTATCTTCGACACTTCAATGACGTGCCGTTTATTTCGTTTCCACCGTGAAGTGTAATCGAGAATCAGGCCCGTATTCTCACGTGTGTATAAAATGAACTCGATGAATTTTGAAATAAATGAGCAGTTAATCAGTTACTCTCGGAAAGTCTAAAAGTGTATCAGTTACTTTAGGAAATTCTTAGAGTGCACTTCTTCTGTGTATATTTTCAGTCCAGCAATAAGCATAGGCCTTCTATGGTACTAACTTGTGCTCGACTAATATTCGCAGAATCATAAACACGCTTCCACAAAGTGAATTAATCGTACGTGGGGTTAGCACCGCGAGTTCAACGCTAACAGTGATATTAATTTGATATTTATATCATCAGTGCATTAAGCATTTCAAGATATAAGTGTCCGAAATATGATTCAGAACGGTATATTTTTTTATATTTTTTCTGGAAAGCTGAGGATTTTTTACATAACTTATCTCAATATCGGAGACGATATGATTTTCCAAAGTTAACCGATGGTTCGAAAAAACAATTTTTTCACCTTTTTTCCATTACAAAAATTCATGACTTCTGAACTACTGGGCCGATTCAGATGATCGACATATCAAACTGAAGCTTGTGAATTAGTTTTCTTTGAAAAAATATTTCGAAAAATTTTTTTGATTTACATTTTTGTAATTATTGATTGAGTCAGTTTGTCATAGTTTTCTCGGTTGAAGTTAGAGGGCAGTATATATTTTTAAATTTTTTTTCTGGAAATCTGAGGATTTTCTACATCTCGATATCAGAGATGCTATTTTTACATCTTTGAGATATTATTTTTCAAATTTAACATGTCTCACTTCCCATTCTGTGAGTACATGTAGGATGATTGCACTGTTTTGATTTTGATTTTAGTTCTCCAGGTCTCGAAACGGTGTACAAGCACGCAATACTTGAAATTTCTCTTGCGCGATTCCAAAATTTGTGTTTCATGCATGCTAAGTCGGTTGCATCGGACCTCAAGAAGTTTCCGGGACAGGAGTTTCACACAACGATGAGGAGGAGAATGATGGCAGACATCCTCAATATGATGCAACTATCCATGTTCTCTAAAAAATTTATAATATAAATTCAAACTCCATCGAGAGAAATCGACTAAAACAACAAAAACAAAGATGCGGAACGAATTCATTCTTATACGATACATTCTTCACATCCGGCTACGCTGCATTTTGCCTCATCCCACCCCACTCCAAAATTCACACAAGTTCTCTACCGGTAAGAAAAATATATGAAAAAATTCACTTTTTAATACTTAGGATATTATTTGAGAAGGCATCGAAGTTTTTGAAATCATTCTTTAGCAAAAAGTTTGGGTGGCCCTGTTAAAAACCGATAGTTTGCGTGGTTTTTTGGAAACAGCTGGATGGCTGATTCATGATTCATTCTTGTATTCGCGAGAATAATACAAAAACTGGCTATATTTCACAATTTGTTTCCTTGTGTACGCATTGCACCGAATATTCATCGTGGACACATTCGTGGCGGTCTTTTTCACAGTTGACACACTCGACGACAGGCGATTATATTTTGTTATCACATAACCATTATTCCACATTTCTTAAGCACCAAGATAGATTGCTTCGCACATAAAAAACAATGAATGCGAGTGACGTAGAAACACAGAAGCACTCTCAACAAGACGGCATTAAAATTGACGGAGTTTCTCCCAACAAAATTGCACTGCTGTTTGCAATATCATTCTTCTTTTGTATCTGTGCGCGTGCTTTTGCTGTGTGTGTCATATCAGCAATGGAAATGAAACGCTTGGATGTGCTTGTTCCACATGAAAATCGATTATCACGGATAAAATAACGAAACACGAAACTCAATGTCATCAACTTTAACTCCAATTGAAAAAATTAGCTCTAGTTGGGCTTTTCACTGCAGAACAAATGCGTAACAGATTTTTTCGAATACATCTTTCACTGCAAGCATAGGCGTCATTTTTTCGAATTTTCCTATTTTTTTTCAACATTCTTCAATTTATATCTGACCATCCATCATCTTGTGATGATTTTAGTTATACATATATTTAAAGATAAAACTTACGGAATTGGTATGCTTCCTTTTTCATTTCCATTTGTCAGAACTTTGTACCATTCAAAATACAAATAAAATGACAGATGATCTTTCACGCACATCGCTTTGTTATTTTTCTTCTTTCTTTTCCTCTTCATAGATTCCGTCAATCGAATAGTATATGAAATAATTTCATATCCCTAATTGCTGAATAGTATGCAAACATGTTGCAAAACAGCGTAACAATTCCACATCAACGCAAGCAGCGAGTAAAATCTGAAAAACATACCTGTTTCAACAGATAAATCGTTTACATGTTCTACTAGAATCACTGTTCGTGTTTTAAGTTGAAAATTGCTGAATAAAATTCCCGTTAGCTTACATGGTATGAGAGAAAGAGACGGATATAAATTTGCTGGAATAGGAAAAAAAATTTTGTGCGGGGGATAGGGACCGCACAAAAAAAACGTTCAAAACTTTACCAGCAGGTTTGAAAAATCGTGTTCAGCACACAACATGAAAAAAAATTTTTTTTGTGCGGTAGATAGGGACCGCAACAAAAAAGTTTCCCCCAAGAAAATAACTCAAATCCACGCCGTTCACCGTTCGATTTCCTTTCCCCTGCTTCGCGATGGGACAGTTTATCTTTCCGGTTGCGCGTGATTGTGTTGTGCTTTTAGTTTCATGTCGAAAATCTGTTTAGTTAGCATGAAAAAATATTACTCAAGCCTCGATTGATTCATTTATTTTTATGTTCGTAAATTTTGGCGGACTACATATTTTCTCGAAACCCCAACAATATAGGTATCTAATGGAAGGACTTGACAAGCAGAACACAGTTTATGATAAATCCAACTCCAAGATAGCCAATTACTTTTTTCATGCAACTCCCGCATATGAGTATCAAATGGAATGATTTGACTAATATAATACAGAACCTTTCGAAAAAATAAAGTGAGAAATAAAAATTATTAGAAAATGTTGAATGGTTTAATCGTTGAGAAATATGCTAATGATACAGATAATGAACCAAAAACTAGAAAATGAAATAATTAAAAAAAAGCTTTAAGTTGTACTGAAAGCTAAAAAATAGCAGAAAAAAAGTAGCAGTTATCACACACCTTCTTTCATTATTCTAGGACATTGAAGAGATTAAAATAAAATGTTAGTGGTTTCATCATATGTCCCACGAATTTATTTGAGTCTCATCAATGCCCTAGATTACCCTTTCACCTACAACATTGTTTCTCATTCGATGTACGCTCAGCAGAGTACTGAAATTATTCGTTGCGTGACCCATCGAAGTGTTTACATTTGGTCAAAGCCAAGGGGCTAAAGGAAGGGCTATGATATCTGCTATTTACTAACTGTCTAATTATTTTCAGCTTTCAGTACATTATCTGTATTATTAATAGGTTTAATCATAATGAAACCGTTTAACTTAAGGGGGTATTCTAGTGTAGATACACGAATTTCGGACGTTTTTTCGAGATCCGTAAAAATAAAACAAAGAGTATCTTTACTATCTATTATATCATTATTTGTTCATCTATCTTTTAACAATAAAACAAAAATTGAACGGGGAAAAAACATTCATGACTTGATTAGTTAAGAGCTGATGAAGTGAGAGGGTTAAAACAAAAGTTGTGTCATGGCGTACACGATTCCAGCCCTTCTGGTTAACTGAAACAAAAAAATCGAACAGATTCTGAATCAGTAAATATGCCGCTATCGCATGAACCCCGGACAAGTCAAAAACATCTTTTTTGACAAAATGGCGGCCGTTTATAAAACAAAATGCGGTTTAAAATGTTTTTTCTTACGTTTCTCGATTTTTTAAGAATAGTAAAATTTTAAAAATATTGTTTTTTAGAGGTTCAGGTTCATGCGATAGAGAGATGCCTGCAAATGGTGCCCATATAAATTTGACATGAATCGGTTCAGTAAAACTTGAGATATCGTGTACGCCAGTCTGAAAAAAACTAGTTTCGAGAAAAACGCGTTTGAAGTTCATTGTTATGGCCGTATCAGATTAAATACCGCATCCCTAAAATGGCTCTAACTCGGTAAATAATAGGATTTTCGATAAGTCCTTTCTAGGGTATATTCTTGTATGCCTAAACTACAGAAATATGAAGGAAAAATTTTCTGATTTTTTTCAAATTTCTAGACTAGAAAACTCCCATAAGTTTTATTTTTACTTATTGTTTTAAAAACATGTTTACTACAAGAGCTCATTTGTTACAACAAGTGTTGCCACATTTCAATCTGTACCAGAGGGGTTAAAAAAATTTCTCATCTGTACTTTTTTCTCGAAAATCCGTACCATAGAAAATTGTCGTATTTCAATTAGCATTTATTTATTAGCATGAAAAAAATACTCATTTATTTACTACAAATACTATATTTACATTTGCAAGCCATTCGTGTGTTTGATTATGCTTATACATAGTTTTTCTGAATATCGATTACATATTATCATTTATTAAAGTTTTCGAGCTTCCGCCACGATGTTTAACCAAATCTTTTGATCTCAAAATAGCGTTCATCGTATCGTTGTTCTGATTTAATTCAGAAAAAAATCGCTCGATAGTTGCCGAGGAGTGAGGCATAGTGAGAAAGTTACAAAAGAAATATCGAAACGCCGAACATGCGAACGAACCGTCAATTTTGTAGGCATCCAATTTTTGTCCACCAACCCTGCACATGCTCGTTTTCTAAAACTGTGATTTCCTTACGGAGTAATTTTGTATTTGGGCTCGGTAAATCTGCTCCAATCTGTACTTTTTTACGAAAATCTGTACTCTGTACCGTACAGAATCTGTACCAAAAACAACCAGTCCAGATAAATCTGTACGTGTGGCAACACTGGTTACATTGAAAAATCTAACAGCAACTTCGATAATTTTTCATGTCTGGGATATATATTAGGCTGTAAAAAAAGTCCTGCGGTATTTCCGCGAGGTGTCGTTGTAAGCGCGTAGTTCTAGTTGTATTCATTGTATCGAGTCATACTATAGCTTGTTGGAAAGGTATTTTTGCGCGCTATAGTCCTTGACAGTGTTTTGTTTGGTTAAGTCGTTCGTGAGTTATAGTGTCGCAAATATGAAGCAAAATAAAGAGAAAATCCGACATATTTTACAGTACTACTATGACAAAGACAAAAATGCATCTCAAGCTGTTTATTGGCAGCAGTTTATGGACCCGATACAGTTTCCATTTCCACCGCACAACGATGGTTTCAACGTTTTCGTTCTGGTGTAGAGGTCGTCGAAGATGCGCCACGCTCCGGAAGGCCTGTCGTCGAAAATTGCGACAAAATCGCTGAATTAGCCGAGAAAGACCGGCATAGTAGCAGCCGTAGCATCGACCAAGAGCTGGGGATAAGTCATCAAACCGTTATTAACCATTTGAAGAAGCTTGGATTCACAAAGAAACTCGATGTATGGGTGCCACACACGTTGACGCAAAAACATCTTTGATCGTATCGACGCATGTGAATCGCTGCTGAATCGCAACAAAATCGACCCGTTTCTGAAGCGGATGGTGACTGGTGATGAAAAGTGGGTCACTTACGACAACGTGAAGCGCAAACGGTCGAAGCCCGCTGAAGCGGCTCAGACGGTGGCCAAGCCCTCATTAACGGCCAGGAAGGTTCTGCTGTGTGTTTGGTGGGATTGTCAAGGAATAATCTATTATGAGCTGCTTCCCTATGGCCAAACGCTCAATTCGGACCTGTACTGCCAACAACTGGACCGCTTGAAGGTAGCACTCATGAAGAAGAGGCCATCTTTGATAAACAGAGGCCGCATTGTCTTCCATCAGGACAACGCCAGGCCACACACTTCTTTGGTGACGCGCCAGGAGCTCCGGGAGCTCGGAAGGGAGGTTCTTTTGCATCCGCCGTATAGTCCGGACTTTGCACCAAGTGACTACCACCTGTTTTTGTCCATGGCGAACGAGCTGGGTAGTCAGAAGTTAGCCCCAATAGAGGCCTGTGAAAATTGGCTATCTGAGTTTTTTGCCAATAAGGAAGCGAGCTTCTATAACAGGGGTATTATGAAGTTGGCATCTCGTTGGGAACAAGTCATCGAACAAAACGGCGCATATTTGACTTAAAACAGATGATTGTAACTAATTTTATGAACAAATGAAAATTCAAAAAAAAAAATACCGCAGGACTTTTTTGACAGCCTAATATTTCAAAACTGTTTGAGAGAAAATGCTGTGCTCTTTCGACTAATGATTCGGCATGTTCAACATTATATGGAGCAGTTCTAGTGATTATGAAAAAGCTCTGCAGTGAATTGATGTCGGAGCTGGTAAAGCGATTTGCAAATCTTAAGTGAGACAAATTAGTACCCCAGTCAATACTGCTAGATCATCACTTCGAGCAGCAAGCTTTTGGAGACAACAGAAAGTACAACAATGCACACCAGTTGTTGATAAGGACTCTAATAATTACACCCATAGAACACACGTCTGCGAAACCACCACAAATCGTTGGTGATGAAGCGCGGTCATCTGTATGGCAGGAGTTTGATGCATTGGTTGGCAATCTTCAAGCCTCACATGATTCAAGAGCTGCTGCAATAGCTAAGGTAAATAAATATTTAGCGGAGACTTTGCTTCGGTGGAAAGAAAGGGAATCTATCTATCCGCGGCTTTACGAAATTGTTTCGAAAATACTATGTATTCCGGAGATATTCAGTACCATGTGAGAGATTTTTTTTCGAAAGCAGGACAGGTTTGGAGTGGAAGAGTAAGTAGTAAGCTTTCGTCAGATAACATTGGAAAAATAATGTTCAAAAATCAAAGTATGTAAAGAAGATTATTGAACGCACCCCAAAAGTAAATTTGTTCGGTGATGACGTATTGGACCATTTGTTTATCATTGATTCGAAGTGCTCTTGGTCGTGTTGCATTTATAATTTAGTTCAAAATTGATCTTTGTAGCCCATTATTTGATAAACAATGACACTTTCTTTCCTGATGGCGGAAGCCTTGAGAACTCACATATCTGCAAAAACTATGCATGTCTGCAACAAATCAATAGGCGATATACTGAACATCAAGTTTAAAAAAAGTACTAACTCAACTGTATACAGTCTGTTTATGTTCAACATACGGCATTAAATTTCAAGAATCGAGATTTTTTGGTTCTGGCTGAAAATTATCCCAGCTTAAAATTTGCCAGTAACATTTGTACCTTACACTTGCACATTATTCTAATTATCTCCAAATGATATAAATGACACTCCATTCCTGGGGATGACTTCAGCAGATCCGCCAACAGTCAAACGCATTCCGACGCGATTGCGATTGGGGACGAATCAAAAAAGCTCATTACGAGCAAACCGCGAGTAGACATTTCCAAAGTTCATCATCGTCATCGTGTTTCCATTGGCTGAAAAATAAAAAAAATAAAAAACTTCTGCGGTTTCAATATTTTTTTCTTAATTTCTTCATGGTAAAAACCACAACCGGAGGACAAAGACTTCAGCACTCGCCGCCAGCTCGTTTGGCTTGCGTCGCGTTTGGGTACCAAGGGACCGCGCGCGGCAGCAGGTGGAAACGGCCACGCGAAATGAAAGGGAGAAATGACAAAAAGATGACACACTGACAATAGCCACCTTAACGAGACCTAAGATCGCCTTTGTCACGCAAAGGAAGAAGCAGGGAGAGAGAGGACGAAGAGAAGATGAAGACACGCCGAATCTGTGAAGAAACTGTGAACGCGAAACGGGAAGGACAGCAATAATAATTTCCATTCATTTGGTTTATTATTTATTGAAAGTTATTTATTATTTCTTGTTATTCAAATTTTATACATTCTTGTTTCGCTCTTGTTTCAACGCTTTGTTCAGGGGATGGTTTGAATGTGTTTTTTGGTTTGTTTTCGTTTTTTTTTCTCTTTCGGGTAATGCATCCAAAGCAAATGTCAGCAACAAGCTGTCAGTGGGTGTTAAAAAATGTATTCGGTGCTCGCGGGGTGACAAATGGTCAAACTAATAGGAGTTTGTGCATCGTATCTTTCGGTTCCCCCCGTTCTCCAAAACCATCGTTCGGTATAATCTTCGTGATTTTCAAAATCTCTACTTGTGAACAAGTGCGCCGGATTCCGGCAACCGAAGATAGCGTATAATTTCGATAATTCGTTCTGTCACACTCAACATCAAATCAATTCCCGAGCTGAGCCGCGATTAACGCCCAGCAGCTTCAGGTGATCCGAACCATTTCGGACCCATCAATTTAAACATCAACAATCGAGAGGGAAGCCATCAATTGATCGGGCTTGAACCCACCGAGATTACCGCGTCGAAAACGGTTAAAGTGTTAAATCATCAAATTAATCTTGTAATCATTTTAAAGTTTCGCTCTCGCTGCCCTTCCTGAACCCACAATGGTTCCGTGCCCAAGGAGACGTCTTCATCACATTCTCTCTCTTCCTGCCTCTCCAACTTCTTTCGTCCCTTTTCCGGCTCGAAGGTCATCTCTTTCCTCCTACTTGTTGTTTGCTCTTTCTCTCTTTCACCGTAAGCTGTCTACTACCGAGTGTCTACTGTTTTAACCTTCCAGTGAAGTCATTTTATTATTTGCTGTTCTTATTTATTGTTTGTTGTTATTTCGTCGGATGCAGGGGCGAAACGCCAGAAGGAGCTTTTAATGAGAAGGTGGGAAAAAGAGTGCTGCGCTGTGATATGAAAAGAAATCTCTTAATCATAATCGGTTCCAATTATAGCTGATTTCACAGTCAAAATGTTTTCTATGGACGAGGAAACTGTTTGTTAGTCTCGGCTGTTTCCATTAGGAATTTATTTTCTCTCCTTTTGTCGTTTTGGCCGAGACCGAGGTGCGAGGTTGGAAAGTTGTTAAAAGTGCAATTACGTTAATTAAGCAATTATGGTGATATGGTGAGAGAAGGTAAAGGGTGGCAAATCGTTTCCGCGAACAGTTTAACGATATTTTCGGACGTCAACCTCTTGAGCATATTTCGAAAAAAAAAACATTTTTTCCCCAATTAATTCATGGAATTTCGATGTGCACATAATTCCACCGCTAAACATTCTGCACATAATACAAAACACATGCAAAACCGAACTCAAAAATGTATTATGGATGTGCTAGTAAATTTGGGTAGATATTGACAGTGCATAAAGTATTTCAATAAAGTTTTGTAAACGAAACGCACAATTAAGATGTACAGTAGGGTGCCAATGAATGTATGGGAAAAAATCGACCCTAAAATTTCAAAAAGTTACGCTATATAAAACGAGTTTTTTGGAAAATCGAAAAATCACCCAAGGGGGGGAGTAAAATAAATCCGGGTTTTCGAAAAAAAATTTGTTGATGCCAAATGTCTCAAAATGGCATGAAACGTCGAGATCTAGTGTCACCTCGAAAAAAAAATTTTGGTCAAAAATACGCACTCTGGGACTCGATTTTCTCAGGCGGAGAAACGACCAAGTGCTAATGAAACATTTTTTTGACAAAAAAAAATCGAGATAACTATAAATCTCGATGAGTAATGCAATTTTAAGACATTTGGCATCAACATTTTGTTGTTATATAAAGGGAATAATTTTTACAATTCGATGCCCAGAGAAATGAAACGTGCGGCAACAATGGCAGAGTTTAAGAAAATGTGTATTTCACACGTGAAATCTGTTTTGTGAACAGGTTTTTTATTTTGTAGAAAATTTTTCGTTAAATTATTTATTTATGTTTCCAATTGATTGAAATTACAAAATTTATTCACAGGTGTCATAAACTACCATGTTCGTACTGATGATGATGATGTTTTTCTTTTCAATTTTTTTATTGCATATTTCAAGAAAAAAAAAATTTAGAGTTGTCTACGAAAGTTTGAGCCTCGCGCGCGTTTGGTGGGCCTGAACTATGTTAATGATGAACACTGGCAGAAAACTGATACACAATGAATTTGTTGTAGGGTCTTGTAGTGGAAGCTGGAATGGGGATAGCTCATTCAGGATTCTTGAAAACTGTCTTTTTATCAGATAGTTATATCAAGTATTTCTAATTTGATCTGCCACAATTCTTTTATGTTCTAAGCAGAAACTATCAGACATTGGGTTCAATTCCCAATCAGTCAAGGATCTTCCCGGGTTGGAAATTTTCTTGACATGCCTTGAAAAAACTTTGGGCCTGAAGTTGAGATTATGTCGAATTGGAACATTGTTTGTTTTTATTTTACAGTTTTTGCCTATTTATAATGTTCAATTAATAGAAATTTATGCCTGCAACAGAGCCAGTTAGCTTTGATTGTTTTTTTAACACTGGTTTCTTTATTGTTTCAAACATAAATATTATCTATAAGATAAATCGGCCTGTTCAGAGCTTTGTAGGGGTATGAGCTGGGCCATCATCATCATATTATAACATTTTTTACATTTTATACCTCGATTTTTGGTGATTGTTTGTTTTTCAAAAACTATAAAAAACTATAATTTTAACATTTGTGACATCTGTAAATGAAGTCCGAATGAGCTAATATTTTTCATAGGGTATATTATCGTGCAAAACAACATTTCGTAGCAAGTTCCGAATGAAAAATCGAGATAAATATTTTTATTGGCACCCAAAACCATACTTTTCGTTTCGCATTAAAAAAAACTAAGTTCCAGAGTGCCGATTTTGGACCAAAAATTTTTTTTGAGATGACACTAGATCTCGACGTTTCATGCCATTTTAAGACATTTGGCATCAAAAAAAAATCGAAAACTCCGCTTTCCTTTACTTTCCCCTTGGGTGGTTTTTTCGATTTTCAAAAAACTCAAACTCTCCCTGATATTTTGGAAAGGGTGTTTTTTCGATGTGGAGAACATTTTTTTTAGAGTTACTTTTTGAAATTCGAGATGACCATTTTCATTGGCACCCTAATGTACAGTGTAATAAATACACGGGGATTATGCATGGAACACAATATCTTCGAAATGACTGCTTTAAGACCTTTTTACAGATCTTTATAATTTTTCTCGTTATCCATTATAAGTTTTTCGCACAAAAGAATACAATAATGACGATGACGATGGTGACATACGGGGGGACACCGGTCTGGAAGGTTTTTTTTTATCCCATTTCTTTATTTCTGGCTCATTAGCATATTAGCTGTAACAGAGCCGAATTTTAATCGTGTACAGGTCACATGTTTATCATATCTATAAATAGAACATTACACAGTTGCCATTCTTCGGCGTAAGAGAGTTCCTTCTATACCATATGGTACATTACACAGTAGCCATTTAAACGTAAGAGTATACTTTTTGTCCTTCCATTACATTTTCATTCCAAAATTCGGAGAATTTCCAAAATGGAGTCCTTTTTTGTTAAAAAAACAGTTATTTTTCATGAAAAATCGCTGTTTGGAAGCTCATGAAAAATAAAAAATGAGATATAAACAAATGGTTATGTAACGCTTTAGATAATCTATTTTTACATACTGATAAAAAATTTCAACCAACCAAATCGCTCGAGTAGATCCTGAGATATCGATGCCAAAACAGTTGAAAAACAGGAGTGGGTTATATCTATGGTATAACCGCAAGGGTGACGTAGGACTATCGTTGATTTAGAGATCATTTGTTTGAAGTTGAATCAAAATCCATTCTGAATGAATGAATAAAAGAATATTTGGGGGATTTCGAAAACGAGAGCGTTACGTTGGAGGCACAAGGTTTTATGCATCCAATATAGGATACGAAAAACCTTGTTCTGAAGAATAATCTTCAGAAGCTTTCCTGCTAACTGCACTTGATTGACAAATCACAAAACCAAATGTATTATATGGATATTTTATGGATAGTAAACATTAAAATAAACTCTTTCGCTTGAATGTAATTTTCAATTCCAAGGGGAACTGGCAGATTATTTTCTAGCAACGATTAGATATTTCCACATTTTCCTCGATACTGGAAGCCCACCAGTGGTTAATACTAACTCGATAACCACCTTTTAATAGCACTTGATTGAAAAATATTTGGTCACAGTGTTACATGGATAGAAAACATTAAAATAAACTCTTCCACATCAATGTATTTTTAAATTCCCAGAGGAACTGGCAGAATATTTTCCAGCAATGATTAGATCTTTCCGGAACTTTCTGGATGCTGAATGGCATCCAAACGGAAAGAATTCTGCGCGTGTATGTGTCGATCCTTCGCCGTCAACCTCCTCCAGCACGTTAGGCAACGATGTTTTCTTGTCGATGTCCTCACGAAAAATGAATGCGTCTCACCACCAGAATATCGCAAACTAGAGGGGAATGAACTCTCTGAGCTCGAAACTTTCGGCGACTGAGCAATAATCGATTGCGTGCGCATACAATATTGGATACGGAAATATCCTACTGATGGGGAAGAATAATCTTCAGCAGCTTTCCTGCTAATTACACTTGGTTGAAAAATTACAAAATCAAATGAATTTGATCGCTGTGTTACATGGTTAGAAAACATTAAAATAAATTCTTTCACATGAATGTATTTTTAAATTCCCAGAGGAACTGGCAGATTATTTTCCAGAAATGTTTAGATCTTTCCCGAACTTTCTCGATGCTGAATGGCATCCAAACGGAAAGAATTCCGCGCGTGTATGTGTGTGTGTAGCAATGTCTTCCCGGGGAACCGTTTGTGGCATCACTCTCCTCCTGATGAATTCCCTTCTGGCCTAAGGTGCACAAAAAGGCTCTTGGTGACACCGTTCATTCGCGCTTTCATGATAAACGAAGAGCTTCACCACAACAGCGACAACATGCTCCAATCGCTGTTCAATTTGAACTGAGTGGATTTCCGAGCGGCGCTCGCTTATATACCGATTGGTGATTTCAATACCCTGTTTTGAAAGCAATTTTAAGACTATTGAAACAAGTTTTTGGATCAGAAAGTAACAAGTATAGAACGCGTAGAAATTTTATCTTTTGAATGAAGTGTTTATCATACCATTTCGTTCAGTTGTTCAGGAGCTATTAACGCTCAAAATCTCGGTCTCCGGCGTAACGCTTTCGGTTTCGAAACTTTGATTTTACACCCCGATATAGAAATGAAAGACGTAGTCCTACGTCAAAAAAAAAAATGAGGGGTTGTGTTCAAGACACGACCGCATTGTTGACGTAGAACTACGCTGTAGTCTAATTCAAGTCACTTGTTTATAACTGCGGATTTTATCTTATAATGCTACGAAAATTTTGAAATAACCATTCTACCAGTTTGATCGCCCTGAAATGTTTTTATGTTGTCATTTGACGGTAATTGTTTGATGATACATTCTTGTGATCGCAGAACAATACATGCTCGAGATAGGCGCAGATGTCATCTTTTGTGGAGAGAGTTTTCCGACCGTCATGCGAAACCAAATCACTGACCAAATTCCAGAACATTTATTTTTTTGGTGAGCTGAAGATAGCCTAACTTGATGATTCCTCACACAATTGTGTAGCTGAAAACATTAATGCAATTGTGTCAGTTTGATGCAATGATTGCAATACCAGAGACATCAGCGAGTAAGTAATTTGGTCGCGTCCACAGCTCAGTCCGAAACGAAGACATGTGATGGCGCAAAACGAGGAAGAACAAGGGATGTTCATTGTTTCGTATCTAGAAGGATACTGAAAAATGGCTATTCCTTCCTTTCCTTGTTGAATTAAAGAGACTTTAAACTTCTTCAGTTCATTCGTCTCTAGCCTTCAAAAAGGCCTCTTGGAAAACTCTACTCTGTCCTCATATTACTTCTCCACCCACCCCCCATTGCCTTGAGAAAACCATTCGATCCCTCGCCGTCCAGTTCGCTCAGCAACGGTGTCCGCACGAAGAATGATGTTTTCCTCAGCAAGATCCACTGTCTATACTCTACGGATACGGTGACTTTACATCTTACGATTCCCCTTCGCTGCTTGTCGATAAGTTGCTCGTTATTGACAGCTCTGTTCGGGAAAGCACACAAATGGACAGAACAAATGTATGAGGAAATGGGAGTGTTTCCAATTTTCACCAGCTTAAACCATATACAGACTATGGGATTGTAATGTATAGCATATCAAACAAATCTTAGGGAATTTCCGATTCGTTTGGTATGCAAATCGCCAGAATCCGTTCACGGCAAAAATAGTTATTAAAGTTAACTTTATTTCATAGAAACGTGACCTGTTCTCTGATTTGGCACCCTTAATGAAAGACGTAGTTCTACGTCAAAACAGTGAATGAATTGTTGGAAGCTAACATTATCTAACCTTCTAAGTCACCTTATAATAGTCCGACAGTGTTTGTGCGGAAAAAGAACGGCGAATGGCGAATGGTAGTGGATTATAGGGCTGCAAACGCGAAAATAGTGAAAGATAAATGGCCGATGCCTGTGATTGAAGATTGTCTGAACAGACTAGTTGGAGGACGGTTGTTTGTAGCCATGGATCTATTTCGTGGATATCATCAAATCCCTACTGCGGAAGGCAGTCGTAAGTTTACTGCCTTTTCCACTCCGCATGGACATTTTGAATATTTAAAAATGCCGTTTGGCTTATCAAATGGCAGTGCAGTATTTCAACAGAAGATAGACTCAGTTATAGCGCCACTACGAAGATGTCATGACGAAGCTTGAAATATTCCTCGGACAGCTAAGCGAACACGGATTAACAGCAAAGGGCCTGGCCGGGTAAGGGAGTAAAAAGTGCCCCCAGACCAAATCACTAGCTATATGGCAAATATTGTTAAGGATATTAAATAAGAAATGTTGGTGGTTTATTTGAACCCCTGTGTGGTTTGACGTAGGATCTATAGTGAAAAACGTACTTTTTCGTTTATTTCACGCCATCCTATTTGAACCCCTGTGTGGTTTGACGTAGGATCTATAGTGAAAAACGTACTTTTTCGTTTATTTCACGCCATCCTCAAAAAATCCGAGATAAAAATTTGAAAAAAAAATACTGAATGTGAATCTTACCACGGTGTATCAAGAAAAATTACCAAAAATATATTTCATCAAAAATTTTAGTACTAAAAAAAATATTTAAATTTTGAATTTTTTTTTGGGATTTAGAGATTCAGTACTACTCTAATTTATATTTAAATGTGCTCTTACGGCTTTTCTAGATTGATAAATATCTTCAAGCTGTTTTTTTTCGAATATCTAATAATAAAAATAAAATAATAAAAAAAAATAATACACAGTACAAAAAAATGTTATAGATTTTGTGGCATTTCGAAATTTTGAAAAAAAAATATAACTTTGAGACCACAAATCCGATTTGTTTTTTTTATTTTAATCTTTCAATTGAAAACCACGAATACAATAAAATAATCGATTTCAAAAAAAATAAAATAATAATGCAGACGATGAAGAAAATTATTTTTGTGTCACACAATGCTCTTGAAAATTCAGGAAAAATTACGCCACATGTAGAAAAAAGACACATACGAACGCATTTAAACAAAAATTTGAACAGGAGTGGGTCTCAAAGTTAATTTTTTTTTCAAAATTTCGAAATGTCAGAAAATCTATAACATTTTTTTGTACTGTGTATTTTTTTAAATTTTATTTTTATTACTAGATATTTGAAAAAAAAACAGTTTGAAGATATTTATCAATCTAGAAAAGCCGTAAGAGCACATTCGAATATGAATTAGAGTAGTACTGAATCTCTAAATCCCAAAAAAAACATTTTCGGAATTTAAATATTTTTTTTAGTACTATAATTTTTGATGAAATTTTTTTTGATAATTTTTCTTGATACACCGTTGTAAGATGTACATTCAGTATTTTTTTCAAATTTTTATCTCGGATCTATTGAGGATGGCGTGAAATAAACGAAAAAGTACGTTTTTCACTATAGATCCTACGTCAAACCACATAGGGGTTCAAATAAACCGCCAAAATTTCTTATTTAATATCCTTTACAATATTTGCCATACAGCTAGTGATTTGGTTTGGGGGCACTTTTTACTCCCTTACCTAACCACTCTTTGGAAATATAAAAAAAAAATTTTTTGATACAACGCAACACTAAAAAAATCTGAAAAAAATCACACATATCTAGAAAAGCCGTAGAAATACATTTAAATATGAATTAGAGTAGTACTGAATCTCTAAATCTGAAAAAAAAAATTTCAGAATTTCAATATTTTTTTTGGTACTAAAATTTTTGATGAAATTTTTTTTTGATAATTTTTCTTGATACACCATTGTAAGATGCACATTCAGTATTTTTCAAATTTTTATCTCGGATCTTTTGAGGATGGCGTGAAATAAACGAAAAAGTACGTTTTTCACTATAGATCCTACGTCAAACCACAGAGGGGTTCAAATAAACCGCCAAAATTTCTTATTTAATATCCTTTACAATATTTGCCATACAGCTAGTGATTTGGTTTGGGGGCACTTTTTACTCCCTTACCCGGCCAGGCCCTTCGGAGAAAACGCATTTCTTAAAAACGACGATCTACTTTTTGGGTCATGACACAAGCGAAGGTGAGATTCGACTGGGAGCGGAGAAAGTGCTAGCAATTCAAGAATTTCCCATACCAGAGAATGTGCGCAATGTCAGAGAGTTCCTGGGTTTTGCTAACTACTTCAGATGTGAAGGAGTTTAGCATTGCGGCGGAACCTTTAACCAGATTGACCAAGAAAGATTCTGAATTTCAGTGGGATGAACAGCAGCAACAAGCCTTTGAAAATCTCCAGAGAGTGCTTGTTAGTCGGCCAGTTGTAGCCATGTACGATCCCGATAAAGATTGAACTACATACTGATGCATGCTCACATGGGCTGTCGGGTGTTCTTCTACAAAAAATGGATGACGGTCTTCATGTCATCAGCTATTTTAGTCGCAAAACCTCCGAGTGTGAGAATTCCAAGTATAGCTACGAACTTGAAGTATTGGCGATCGTATAATCCGTAAAAAGATATCGAAAATATTCGCTAGGAAGACATTTCGTAATTATCACTGACTGTGAAGCAGTTAAGAAAACCGTAGAGAAGAAGCAAATGTTGCTAGATGGTTATTGAAATTACAAGAATATGATTACGAGCTGGTGCATCGGAAAGGTGAAAAGATGAAACACGTGGACTGCTTAAGTCGAAACGCGGTAGAAGAGCCAGATTGCGAAGAACCGGAACCGGTAGTCGCGCATGTCATGGAGATTAACATCCGTGAAGATCAGTGGATGAAATTGTTGCAGCGGGAGGATGAAAAACTTTTCGAAATTAGGAAAATTTTATCAATACGACCAGGAGATAATAAAGACAAACAAATCCATAAAAATATGCTCTGAAGAACGAAGGTCTGATGCGGAAATGTAGGGATGGTTTAAAGTGGGTAGTACCAAATCGGGCGCGTTGGAGAGTGGCACGATGCTATCATGATGACCTTGGACATAAATGAGTGGAAAAAGTACTAGAAGCAGTAAAGAAAAATTTATGGTTTCGTCGAATGCGGAGCTACCTAAAACGCTACATCAGTTGGGAATTGTACATGTGAGGGTAGCGGTTGGAACCCTGCGAGCTAATGGTCAAGTTGAACGTGCGAATCGGAGTGTCCTAGATTCCATAAAATGCATGGTGAAGGAGGATTGCAAAAACTGGGATAAACACTTGCGGATGATTCAATGGGGATTGAACTCAATGATCAACAACACAACGAAGGTGTCACCAAACACACTTTTGTTCAACTACAACCCTCGAGACATTATTGAAAATCAGCTTTCAATGATGTTTGCTGATGAATACACCGGAGGCCGATCGGATGAGCTGGAGTAATTAGTTCAAACCAGATTAAGGATTGAACAGCAGAAACAAAAGAAATACTTCGATAAACGCAGGAAAGCAGCCAGGAAGTACTACGAAGGGGACCTTGTACTCGTTGAATAGGATCTGCAGGCTACCGGGCAAAGTCGGAAATTGGAGTCCCGATACAAAGGACCGTACGCCGTTAAGAAAGCGCTAGGAAATGACCGGTATTTAATAGCTGATGTTCCTGGTGTTCAGCTGACACAACGGCGGACTTCAACGGTTTTTGCTGCAGAGAGAATGAAGCCGTGGTCCGTGAACAGATTGGTGGAAGACAGTGACGACGATGAGACTCAATCAGACCGTTCTAGCGAGGAATTGCTGATCGCCGGGTCAGGATAAAAACTGTGGTGTGGTGTTGTTGTAATTCGAATTTTGAAATTTTTTGGGCACCACTCTAGTACTCGCAACACAACTAAATTTGAATTCGGTACTATTGTGCGTATTTCTGGGGCAATTAAGAGTGAACCAAACGAAATAAAGGCAGTTGAATTTGCATAGCCGAGCAAAGCGTTTCTTCTGTATTACAATCCGAGATTTATCTCCTACAATTGTTTCGGAAAAATCGCGTTTAAACATTCGTACAGCAATACAATATCCTTTGAGGTGGCCTCATACTATTGGCTGTAACTTTCCAAGGGAATAAAATATCGAAAAATCCTTTTAGGACAACAATTTTGAGGGCATAACCTTACCAAAAATGTGAAAAAAGAAAATAAGATTTTTGCGACGTTCCAGACCTGGGTCCCCCCTTAAATACGTTCTTTCGGAGTATCGGAAATTTTTTGAAGATGTTTGACGCAGACTCTCAACTATCATTATTACTCTCAATAACCCCAGACAGGGTTATTGCTTCGACAACTCGCAAGCAGATCGGTCGAACCTATATTTGATCCGATACAGGTGTTTTTTTTACATCCGTTTCTAGTGTGTATTTTTCATCTGGTGCGCTGCGAGCGAAGTAAAGCTCATAAAAAGTGGTGCGCTATCGAGACAATCCGGCAGCAAGACACATCATCACACACGCTACACAGCGGCGGCAAGTAGAAGTTTATTTTCCTCTTTCTTCTTCCATCATTCTGTATAGCTTCTGTGCACGATTTACACCATTGTTTAAACTTTGTGTTTACCAAATCGGCAAGCGTTGGCATTAGGGGTGTCCATTTTGATACATCACCGTTGAACTATTATTGGAACTTTTTTCATTTTCAAATTACACATAATAACAAAAATTGAAATAAATAACATTTTCAACAATAACTAATATAGAAATATAATTTCTTTTACTAATTTATATTTTCCAAATTATTATATTCTGTTCATATCGAACAGTTGTCTACTTCTTCGTTTTTTTTAATATGGCAGAGGGCGGGGAGGATCCCCCATCCACGCCAAAGAATATATCAGATAATGAACCTCCTCCTGAAGAGCAGGAGGATGAAACAGAAGATGAGGAGGAAAATTCTGTTTACGAGATAGAAAGCTCTGAAGATGAGGAAAAAGACGAGAAGCAGGATTTTCGTCTAAAAGAATACCCTGATGGCGCCAAAGGCCCATTTATCGTATACTTTAGACGAAAATCTAAACCTCTTAACGTCATTCGCATCTCAAAAGAGTTGACACAGAAATTTTCCGAAGTTACCGAGATTACTCGGATGGGGCCAGACAAATTACGAGTTGTCGTCTCCAGCAGGACCCAAGCGAATGCAATAACGCGCTGTGATCTCTTTGCGATTGAGTATCGCGTATACGTACCCTGTTGCAACGTTGAAATAGACGGTGTAATAAACGAAAAGGGTTTGATTCGAAAAGAGATACTCGATGGTGTCGGTCGCTTCAAGAACTCTTCACTTAAAAGTGTGAAGATTCTTGCATGCGATCGACTGAAATCTGTGTCACTTAAAAATGACAAAAGAGTCCTCAATCGGACAAACTCTTTTCGTGTGACATTTGAGGGTTCCGCCCTTCCTAACTACGTTGCAATAGGTGCACTTCGTTTACCTGTTCGGTTGTTTGTACCCCGAGTAATGAAAATGCAACAAATGTATGCAACTCGGTCACACGGCCGCCTATTGTTGCAACAAAAAACGTTGCGCAGATTGTGGAGAGAGCCATGATGAGAATCCTTGCCCGAAACGACTCAGGACAATCCCTACTCCATTCTGCAGAACGACGAGCCTGTTGCTGACGCTCCCAATGCAGGAAGTTCCGGTACATCGCAGGGTGCCATCAGGAAAAGAAAAATTACTTCTTTTCCATCACTTCCCAGAAAGAAAACCGAAACTTCCCAAGTTGGAATGAAAACTCGAATCGAACGTGCTGAGAAGCAAGTACCTCCTGGTTTAAGCGGTTCTTCTACGCACCAGGGGTCCTCAGCACTTCCCGGAGCAGCACCCAACACGTCTGCTCCTTTTTCGCGGTCGAGGCAACAGCCACAATCTGGCTTGCTTGCGCTTTCTGACCTGGTGGACAACATTTTAAATGCTTTAAATATAAACGACCCTCTTAAAAGCATAGTATTATGTTTGCTTCCGATTGTGAGAACATTTTTGAAAGAAAAATGTGGTTTTTTGGCAGCGTTCATTTCCCTCGATGCCTGATTCAGTGCAAGAGGTCAAGGATTTGACCACTGTAATACAGTGGAATTGCAGAAGCATCATTCCTAAACTAAATTAGTTTAAATTTTTAGTTCACAGCTCTAACTGTGATGTATTTTCTCTCTGTGAAACATGGCTTTCTTCAGCCGATGAGCTGAATTTCCACGATTTCAACATTATTCGCCTCGATAGAAATGACTCGTTTGGTGGCGTACTATTGGGGATTAAAAAATGTCACTCCTTCTATAGAGTCACTCTCCCATCGATGACAGGCATTGAAGTTGTTGCTTGCCAGACACAAATCAATGGCAAAGACCTCTGCATTGCTTCGATATATATCCCTCCCAGAACTACGGTAGGTCGCCATCAGTTCTTTGATACTATCGAGGCAATGCCGGAGCCGCGGTTAATCTTAGGTGATTTCAACTCCCATGGAACAGCATGGGGATCACTCTACGATGACAACCGTGCCACTTTGATTTATGATCTGTGCGACAACTTCAAATTGACAGTTTTGAATACTGGGGAAGCAACCAGAATAGCCAACCCTCCTGCACGGGCAAGCATGCTAGACATATCTCTATGCTCTTCTTCGTTATCCCTGGATTGCATGTGGAAGGTAATCCAAGATCCCCATGGTAGTGATCACCTACCAATAATTTTATCGATCGCTAATGAATCAAGCTCTCGTGAGTCAGTCGATATTTCGTATGACCTCACGAAGAATATTGACTGGAGAACATTTGCGGAAATAATATCTGAAGCAATTGTTTCAATGCATGAACTTCCTCCACTCGAAGAGTATAACTTTATATCGAGTTTGATTTACGAAAGCGCACTTCAAGCTCAAAAGAAACGTGTTCCTGCTACCACTTTCCGACGTCGTCCTCCATCACTTTGGTGGGACAAGGAGTGTTCAAAGGTCTACCTTGAAAAATCATCCGCTTTCAAAAAATTCAGGAAAACTGGATTAGTGGAATGGTTTCTAAAGTACCAAGCTCTAGAAGCCAAACTAAAAGGTTTGATTAAAGCAAAAAAGCGTGGATATTGGCGGAAGTTCGTCAATGGTTTGTCAAGGGAGACCGCTATGAGCACTCTTTGGAATACGGCTAGGAAAATGCGTGGCTGGAACCATACAAATGAAAGTGAGGATTACTCTGACCGATGGATTTTCAAATTTGCAAGAAAGGTTTGTCCCGATTCCGTTCCTGCACAAAACGTCGTACGCGACATTCCGCTCCAATGCGATTATGAGAATTTTTCGATAGTAGAATTCTCAATTGCCCTCCTCTCATGTAACAATTCAGCTCCGGGGTCGGACAAGATTAAATTCAACTTGTTGAAGAATCTTCCCGACTTGGCGAAACAGCGTTTGCTGAACTTGTTCAACAAGTTTCTGGAGCTGAATATGGTCCGGCATGACTGGAGACAAGTGAGAGTGATAGCTATACGGAAACCCAATAAGCCGGCTTGCGATCACAACTCGTATAGGCCGATTGCAATGTTATCCTGTATTCGTAAATTGTTAGAGAAAATGATTCTACTTCGTTTGGACAAGTGGGTTGAAGCGAACAATTTGCTGTCAAATACGCAGTTTGGTTCCGCCGAGGTAAAGGGACGAATGATTGTCTCGCGCTGTTATCTTCTGAAATCCAAATCGCATTTGCTCGCAACGAACAAATGGCTTCCGTTTTTCTCGATATCAAAGGGGCATTTGTTTCAGTTTCCATGGAAATTCTCTCAGAGAAGCTTCATAATCGTGGACTTTCACCAATTCTTAACAATTTCCTGTACAATTTACTGTCAGAAAAGCGCATGATTTTCTCTCATGGCAGCTCGAAATCTTCTCGTTACAGTTTTATGGGCCTACCACAAGGCTCCTGCCTAAGCCCCCTCTTGTACAGTTTTTACGTCAATGATATGGATGATTGTCTAACTAGAGACTGCACGCTGAGACAACTTGCAGACGATGGAGTTATTTCCATCACGGGTACTAATCCCGTCGTTCTGCAAAAGTCGTTGCAAGTTACCCTGAACCTCAAGCTGGGTATCGAATTCTCTACGGAGAAAACTGAAATGGTCGTTTTTTCTAGGAAGCACGAACCCGCCCAATTCCAGCTTCACCTATCCGGCAAAACGATCCAACACTCTATGTTTTTCAAATACCTGGGTGTATATTTTGATTCTAAGTGTACCTGGGGGAGACACATTGCGTATTTGAAACAGAAATACCAGCAAAGAATCAATTTTCTCCAAACAATAACCGGAACATGGTGGGGTGCCCATCCAGGAGACCTCATTCAGTTGTACAAAACAACGATATTATCAGTGTTAGAATATGGCAGTTTTTGCTTCCGATCAGCTGCCAGGATTCATATTCTCAAGCTGGAGAGGATACAATATCGTTGCCTGCGTATAGCAATGGGGTGTTTGCATTCGACACATACGATGAGTCTCGAAGTTTTGGCAGGAGTAACCCCGCTTACTCTTCGGTTCACAGAATTATCCTACAGATTTTTCATCCGTTGCAAGATCATGAATCCATTGGTAATTGATAACTTCGAAAATCTACTCCAACTGACTCCTCAGTCAAGTTTTATATCTTTATACCATGAGTACCTTACTCACGACGTGCTCCCTTCACCAGGCATCTCCAACCAAGTTTGCCTCCCATACTTCTGCAATTCCTCTGTCATTTTTTATCTGTCCATGCGACAAAAAATCCATGGAATCCCAGATCACCTACGCTCCGATTCTATTCCGCCGATATTTTCGGCAGAATATGGGAAAGTTAGATCTGATAAAATGTTCTTTACTGACGGTTCATACATAAACGGGTCCACTGGCTTCGGCATCTTCAATGAAAATTCCAGTGCCTCTTTCAAACTCAAAGATCCTTGTTCCGTGTATGTCGCTGAACTGGGTGCGATATACTACGCACTAGGGATCATTGAAACACTGCCCATCGACCATTATTTTATTTTTTCAGACAGTCTCAGCTCAATAGAGGCAATTCGTTCAATGAAAGTTGATAAACGCTCATCTTATTTCCTAACAAGAATAAGACATCTATTGAGTGTTTTGGTCGAAAAATTATTCAAGATTACCTTAGCATGGGTTCCCTCTCATTGCTCGATTCCGGGGAATGAGGAAGCGGACTCGCTAGCTAAGGTGGGCGCTTCAGAAGGCACACTTTTTGAAAGGCAAATTGCTTATAATGAATTTTTCCACATTCCTCGTCAGCACACGCTCGTAAGTTGGCAGAGCATGTGGAGTGGTGATGAGTTCGGTCGTTGGTTACACACGATTATCCCTAAGGTCTCGACGAGTGCATGGTTCAAGGGATTGAATGTGGGTCGTGATTTCATTCGCGTGATATCTCGGCTTATGTCCAATCACTACAACCTAAACGCGCATCTCTATCGCATTGGGCTCGCAGCAAACAATCTTTGTGATTGTGGCGATGGCTACCACGACATCGAGCATGTTGTCTGGTCGTGTATCCGGTTCCATGCTGCTCGCCCTCAGCTCTCTAGAGCACTGAGAGCACAAGGCAGACAATCGGATATCCCCGTCCGGGATATCTTAGGTAGCCGGGATCCTGATCTTCTGCTTCATCTATACCTGTTCCTCAGAAACGCCGATGCCAACGTTTAATAATGTTTCCTTCGTTGTGTCCCCGTTTCATATCCCTCCTATCCGATCTATAAACTTTTACTTAGTCGCGGCAATACATACACACACTCTTTACAGATGCACGGGCCGAAGGTTGTGCAGTCCACTGATTATTCAACAAGAGCCAAAGGTTGTACCGCTTATGACAACTCTACACGAGCTGATGATTGCGCCGGCTAGTGACCATTCTATCCTGGATTCCTCGAGTCGAGAAAGACGCACCACGCTAGATATGGGGTACAGACAAGGGGGGCGTTGCTGATTAATGGTCAGCTGCATCCCAATAGGAAGTATCCCGTGTCGGGCACACGTACAGAGCATCGAAGACTGCGACATACCAATTATGAGAACACTTGTAATACTAACCTCGAGTCAACCGCGAGTAATCGGTTACATATTACTAACATAGTTGTAAGCAAACAATGTCAAAATATTGAACTCCCGGCCCCGTTAGGCTGACGCCATATGAGCCTTAATACAATATAGATTTTGGATAAAAAAAAAACCCCCAGACAGATTGAATTCAAATTCCGGACACTTTATTTTGTAATTTTTTGAACGAAAAATACATTATACTTGATTATATTGTATAGTCAACTGCGAAACACTTACCAAGCAATCACAGTAAACTGTTAACGATGATGAGAACTAATGAAATACGGGAGAAATTTAAATATTGATGAACGGATGAATTCGATAAATGAAAAAATAAAAATGAGATAAAAATCGGAGAAGTGACTGTAACCCATCTGTTTTTCTATATTTCCTATACACACTTTAAATAAGAAAAGTTCAAAATTTCAGGACTATAGCAGGTACTATACCTGAGATATCGAGAAATGAAGATGAAAAATTGCAAAAAAATGCATTTTTCTCGAGAAAAAGCGAATTCAAAAAAAGAGTTATTTGATCACAATACCAGAATAACTTTTGAGCATATTATATTTTTATACAGCCATTCCATGCCAAACCGATATAGTGATTCTCAGATTTTCGTGAAAAGTGATAATTTTATTTTTTATCGCAAAACATTAGACCTTTTTTTTTCTTCACGGTGACCATTTCCATTTTGTGGTGGACCGAAAATTCCTTTTTCCTCATTTTTTTCTAAAAACATCTTTTTCAAAAAATCATAACTTTTGAACTGCTAGACTACAAAATTAGAATTTTGTTTTCGTTGTTGTTTGTATTTGTTTTTTTATAGTTTTCATGGTCGCGGGACTTTTTTTTCGTGAAAGCTGCGTTTTTTACATAACATATCCAGAACCAGAGAGGCGTTTTTGAGTTATAATTTTTCAAATGCTAAAATGTGAGTTGATGTGTTTGTAGGTACCAGGATTGCAACTCATAAAGACGAAAGCTACAAATCGTTCATTCTGAGAGTACGCATAGCATTCTGTATTCCTGGTACAATTTGCGATGAAGTGCTCCTCTAACTTGCTCCAAACTTTGAGCAAACAGCTAAACGTATCAATATGAAACCTTCGCAGATGATTCTCTAGTATATCCCTACTAGACTAAAAATTTGCCTGAAACATTGGAACCTACTGCGATAATAGCAGAATTACAGCAGATTTTGTAAAGCACTATAAAAATCCTGTTTTTGGCACTTTTTTTAAATCGAT
This sequence comes from Toxorhynchites rutilus septentrionalis, assembly GCF_029784135.1. Lineage (NCBI taxonomy): Eukaryota > Metazoa > Arthropoda > Insecta > Diptera > Culicidae > Toxorhynchites > Toxorhynchites rutilus. The sequence goes on from NC_073745.1 coordinate 60,338,417, forward strand.
CGCTCAAAATTCAAATAGTTTTTTTTCGTCAAAGTTACAAATTACCCTTGTGCAGACTTTTTTAAAGTTTTCAAAACTGCCTTTCAACTTGCGGAATTAATTGAACTATTCATCATCAAATACGAAGGGATAAATTTTCATTCAGAATAAAATATATCTGTATGGAAAGTCCATACAGGAACGTTCTAGGAACCAAGTGAAAGCTAGTTGATAAGGTTATTTGAATTCACTGTTGGGTTAGTCCACAAAATCTTTGAAAAAACAGAAAAAAGTGATTTTTTATTCCTTTCCGATATTGTTGTTCACTATACCTACACAAACCAAGATAAAAATATGTACGTAAAATATTCTGATACCTGAAAGTTGTAGCTTTGAAATGATGTGTATCTCAACGATATACGTTGATTTTTCACGAAGTTACAGCATGTTAAAGTTCACTCAAAATTTCCGACTTCGCACTCTGTTCCTTTAAGTTTTTTTGACGAGTGTAGAAATTTGCATAAAAGTATCTTATTTTGCTAGAAAATTTCCCCATATTTTCGTCGATATGCATTTGCGATGAAGAGTTACCGTTTCTAAGCTTAGATTTTACATTGTTAAAAGAGTTCTTTAAAAATAAATTTGATTTCAGACTCGACCTTGCTAGTTAATCTTTGTATCATTAATCGCCCGGTTTAGTTCTAGGGAGATATTGATGATATTTGTCTATTTTATATTTTTATGAGCTTTTTTATTTTTCTTTTTCAAATTCCTTACCCCCTCGTATTCAATTATGTTTTGTCAGATTGTTGTTTGTAGTCTACGTTTGAACGCTCCAAAGGTCGTCTTTGTAAACCTCTTCATTTTTCCAAAGGAGAACCATGGAATCATTCACACAGAATTCCTCGGTGATATTTGTGAACACGAGGTCTAAATAAGAATTTTGGTGACTTTCTATATTTTTTATTTGGTTGAGACCGAGAAGTACAATTTCGTCAAAAAATATGAAATTTACGGTTTCGATGTCCGTACGGGACTGCTAACAAAAATGAGTTCCAAAAAACGACGGGGGAGTGTTCAGCGGAATCTGTGCGAGAAGTTAAGGGCAGTCAATACATCGTTGAGTTATGTCAAAAATGAGCATTCGCTGCATTGTAGTGCGCCTGGAACTTAATGATTCCAATCCTAATAGCTTACATCGGTCGGAATACGGAGGAAGACTGGCTGGATCGTTCCATGGAAGTCGTCTCAGAGCAAACCGTAAAACATTTTTCTGCACCCGTTCGATTGACTACGTTATGGGGAGACTCAAGAATACCACGAACTAACGTGCAGTACAAAGTCTTCAAAGCATGAATATCGGTGAACTCGTACGCATGACGGCAAATGAATCCTAATAGACAGAAAGCTTTAGCGGTCATAACGCCCACGTGCTCGTTGAATCTGAGCTGAGTATCAATCATGACTCCGAGATCACAGATTGACGATGTTCGTTCCAGTATTGACGTCTCCATCCTGTATTGATGTAGCACGAGGTTATTGGAGCGACCAAAGGAAATGATCCTGCATTTTTTGTCGTTGACCTACATTCCATTATCGCCACAACATATGACCATTGTATTAGTATCCTCTGGAAGAGCAAAGCAATCAGAAAGCGATGAAATCACCCTGTAGATTTTCAGGTCATCGACGAATGCAAGCTTAAATGTTGAAAGCAGTAAGCAAATCATTGATAAAGATGTTGAACAATAGTGGTCCAAGAACGCTTCCTTGTGGTACTCCAGAAGTGATGCTGAAACTGCGAGATCTAGATGAATTGACCAAGACATATTCAGTGCAATCGCGGAGATATGAAAATATCCAATCCGTTATCGAATCTGGGAAACCTATCTTCTTCTATCTTTTTCGAATAGTAAGACGTGCGGGACAGTGTCGAAAGCTTTCGCGAAGTAAATGTACGCTACGTCGATTTGTCGCCTTTTTTCAACTTCACGGGACAGTGTGGTAACGTAGCACATCAGACTCGTTGTGGTGTAGCGATGCTTCACGAATCCATGCTGACCGTCGAAGATTATAGGAGACACCACGTTGTATAAGAGATTGCGCATCAGTCTTTCGAACACTTTGCTGAGACAGCAAAGTATGGAAACTCCGCGATAATTCGTCACCTGCTTGCAGTTGCCAGATTTATGAATAGGAATGATGCAAGCAGTTTTCCAAGCACTGGAAATGTTATTTCCTAAAGCGACCGGTTAAATAGATACGCAATCGGATTCGCAAGTTCTCGGGAGCAGTTTTTCAGTAGCAAATGTGGTATACCGTCCGTTTCACATCCTTTTTTGATGTCTAGGCTATCAATGGCTTTCATTACTTCGTCTTCGGAAAATTGAATTACGGGTAGATTGATGTTGAACGAAGGGTTGTCACTCTTTGGCACAGGTGACGCTTTGGTGAACACGCTCTCAAAAAAATTAGCAAACATATTTGAGGCATCCGCATACGTATTAGTCTGGATCCCATTGTTCCGTGGGATGCGAGTGGAATTTTGTCGTTTCTCCACGAAGTCCCAAAGCGCGATGGATCCTCTTTAACGCTGGCTTGGATCCTCAACAAGTAGTTCTCATAGCTGGTTGATAGCAATGTTTTGTATTGCGTTTCTACTGCTCGAAGATACTCTCTGTCGTTCTCGGATTTTGAAAGAAAGAAACGGCGGCGGGTTATCCTGAGGACATTACGAAGATGTCTCAGTTCGGCGGTCCACCATGGTTTTCTGGAAGTTTTTCTTGCCACATTTAGCACTGAATAAAAGTTGTCATAGAATGTTGATATCGTTTTATCCAAAGATCCCAAAGTTAGTACCGGGAAATCCCAGTCAACGGGACCCAATGCCACTTTAAGATATACAAAATCACACCCAGATTTGTTTTAGGACAATGATAAATTGCAGTCATACTGGAATATATTCTAATTATTTTTAGAAACATCGCTACTGTTCCATCATGAGGAAGATCAATTTGTGTGAACATCAGTTACATCTGTTTTGTTAAAACAAAATAATTATTATTTCTTTTACGTACCAGCTCAAGAGAAAGTGTCTTCGTTTTGTCATAGTTTCAATTAATTTGTACAAAAATTTGGGCAATTATTCTTAAAGAGGTATTCGAGTGTGAGACACGAATTTCGGACATTTTTTCGATTCCGAAATAAAAAATAAAAAAATATTTTTATTATCCATAACATCATTATTTGTTTATCTATCTTTTTTTTATCCCATTTATTTATTTAAGGCTCATTAGCATTTTGGCTGTAACAGAGCCGAATTTTAATCGTGTATATGTCACATGGTTATCATATCTATATAATTAGCACATTACACAGTTGCCATTCGCCAGTATTCCTTCTATATCATTTCATATGGTACATTCACACAGTAGCCATTTAGGCGTAAGAGTATTCTTTCTGTTCTTCCATTATCCAGTTAGACAGACCACCGGACAGCGGAGACAGTTGATTGATCATTGTTGAGTTATTTATAGAACAGCAGCCCGATGTGTCTGGCAGAGCAGAGCAGTTGTATGGATGAATCGATCTTATTTCGACCGTGGATCGATCTCCATCACTGATGATTGTTGCGTGGACGTAGCTATTCTGTAACAACACAAAGATGGTCAATGAGGGTCCTTAGTTTTGAACTCACGATCGATCGCTTACTAAGCGAACGCGCAACCAATGTGGCTACGGAGACCTCCTATCTATCTTTTAACAATAAACAAAAATTGAACGAAAAAAAAAATCATAATTAGAACGAGAATAGTTAAATACAAGCTAACGAAGTGATGCGGTTAAAAATAGGTGTGCCATGGCGTAGACGATTCCTGCCCTTCTAGTTATCTGAAACCAAAAAAAATCTAACAGATTCTGAATCAGTAAAGATGCCGGTATCGTATGAACCTCAGACAAGTCAAAAACATGGTTTTTGACAAAACATGGCCGTTTGATGAAAAAAAAAATTACTTACATTTCACGATTTTTGACGTAGGACTACGTCTTTCATTTCTGTACCGGGGTAAGTTCAAAGTTTCAAAAACGAGAGAGTGACGCTGGACTGCAAGGTTTTGAACGTTAATACCTCTTTTCCGGCTGAACGAAGTGGTATGATAATCATTTCATTCGAAAGACAAAATGTTCACGAGTTATATGATTGTTAATTATTGACCCGAAAGCATGTTTCAATAGCTTTAAAATTGCTTAGAAAAAAAGGTTATTGAAACCGTATATAAACTCGCACTCGCTCTGGAAATCCATTCAGTTGATGCGGCGATGTGAGATGAGGACGGTCGCACTCAGACGCCTATGCATTATGCTCTTTTTTTCCAATTCCATTTCTCTTCTGAGAACTTGTTTCAGTGAGACAAAGTAGACAGCTCATAAATCAATCTACCGGTGGTAAGGCACCACGAAAGCAGCTCGGAAAAGCGCACCAGCCGCAGGAGGTGTGAAGAAGCCACATCGCTACAGACCGGGAACCGTCGCTTTGCGTGAAATTCGTCGCTATCAGAAGTCGACCAAATTGCTGATGCGCAAGCTACTTTTCCAGCGCTTGGCTCGTGGAATTGCCCAGGACTTCAAATCCGACTTGCGCCTCCAAAGTTCCACCGTTATGGCACTGCAGGAGACAAGCGAAGCCTATTTAGTCGGCATATTCGAAGATACCAATTTGTGTGCTATCCACGCAAAAACGCGTCACATCATGCCCAAGGACATCCAGCTGGCTCGTCGTATCGGAGGAGAGCGTGCTTAAACAGCCGCGCTTCCGCTTTCGTCATTATCATCTTAGTACCTTACCATATTAGAGTTCAGAAAAGTTTCTGCAGGTCGAACTGAAAGGAGTATTAGCGAAAATCGTGGTGTCGATGATAATTCGATACCGATGGGTGCCATTGACTATGGATTTGATAATGAAGAATACGAAATATATGACAAGATGTAGTGGATATTTCAACATATCGAAGAAATCACTCTGATGAAAACTGCGTTATAAAATTATTTGTGTGATTATAATTTGCGCTGGATATTTCCTCGGAGGACAAGAATCCTCCTTTGAGCATTAATAATCTCTTTTTGGCAAAGCGAAGTGATATGATAATCACATTATTCGAAAGATAAAATGCAGAAGTTTTCTGCCAATCTGCTTCCAACCTCCAACATGTCTTTCTCCCGTTTGTCGTTTTTCAATCCCATTTCTGTTCTGTTCTGTTCTGGATTGAACGGTGCATTCAGCGAAAACCAAGATATCGATGATAATTCGATACCGAAAGGTGCCATTGACTATGGATTTGATAGTGAAGGATACGATATGATATGGTGCATATTATCGAAGTGGATATTATTGTACATCGAAGAAATCACATTTATGAAAGCAGCGTTCTAAAATTATTTGTTCACGAATGCTGCAATCGATCGTCGTTACTGGGAAGTTGGAATTGTTGGGAAGGATGTCTTATTTTTGCTGTTTAATTCCGAGGAGGAATCCATTCCTTCTCAAGTGTTAATAATCCTGCTCCGGATCAAGGATGATTCCAACTGTCGGGGCCTGGGGGTGGAGGGTGGTTACTATTTGCGCTGGGTATTTCCGAGGAGGAATCGATTCCCTTTTTGAGCGTTATATATCATGCGATAGAGAGATGCATTCAGATTCTTCTCATAAATTGTTATGGCCGTGCTAGATCAGATATCACATCACTAAAATTGCTATAACTCGGTAAATAATATTTTTTTCGAAAAGTCGTTTCTAGGGTATATTCTTGAATGCCTAAACTTCAGAAATATGAAGAAAAACATTTTTAATCTAAATTATGTTGTAAAAAATGAGCCCACATATAAGTAAGCATAACTTCAGTCATCGTTCTTGAGCCCCACCCTTCTCGCATAATAACTTGTTTTAGTTACATTCTAAATATAAACTATAAAATGTGCATCACAAAAACCTTGCCAAATTTCCAACGCTGACGTGAAAAGTATTTCAACAGGAAGCGGACTGAACGTGTTAAATATGGCTTAGAGTGCAAACAAGTCAGACCCTCCAGTCTAATTTAGATCTCAGATTAATTAACGTTTTAAATATGAGTCGAAATTGAAAATCAACTTAATAACCAACACCCTTATCTCTATTTGCAGTCCTCGATCTCCTCCCAAATGGACGTCTCAAAGTTCGCGTTGGACCGCAGCGCCTATCTGAACACCGCAGCCGCCGGCGCATTGTACGATACCACCAAATCCCAGACGAACCCGTACAGCGCCTACCTAGATCCAACCACTGTCCTGACCAAGGCTTACTTCGATTCAAAAATGTATCAGGATCGCGCCACGGCCGCTGCGAATTACGCCTTCGACATTTCCAAGATTTACGGTTCCCAGCAGCAGCAACATCAGCAACAACAACAGCAACAGCAAGCTCACCAACAACAGCAGCAGCAACAACAGCACCAGTTGCACCATCAGCATCAGCTGAATGGAGACGAACGTGAATCGACTCCCCAGCTCAGCGATGTCAACGTGGACATAAAGCCTCAGCTCGGGGAACAGGTGGACAGTTCCCCACTGCATAACAACAGCTATGGGTCAAATAGTGCAAACTTGCTGGCTGGCGGGGGAGGTGCAGCCGGGCTCTACCAATACGCAGGGATAGGACAAACCGGAGGCGGAGGATCCGTGTCCGGTGGCGGGGGAACCGGAGATTATCGTCGCCCACTGACGGTCATATTTTGACCAAATTCGGAGGTAATGGATGAACGAGATTATTAAACATTGAATAGGATTCTGATAAGTGAACACAATGCATCAACGATAACAATAGCTGTTTAGACTGTTAAGTGTTAATAATTTTTGAGCAGCCCCTCGGCCATTGAAGGGAAGGAGCTTCTCTCCACGAGACATTGCATTGGAAACGAGCTCAATAGAATGTGAGTGAGCTTTTTCGGCAAGTTTTAACACGATAGACAACATTTATCCGAAGTCAGACGCAACGATTCCACACACACACTTTATCCTGTAAATTAAGCTTTCTCTCTCGGCCATGAAGCGTAGACACAAACATTTTAAATCATACAATTCTGTAGCGAACATTTTAGACCGATGAATAGGATTGCAATACTCAACTTCGATCACAGGAAGAATGTGATCAATCCGTATGCATTTACGATATTTGTACATTACGATCATGAAATAAATTATTACCCATTTAGACGATAAGCAAATGTATCTTTAAATTTCAAATACTAGCAAAATACAAGTTTAAACGAGACGGGCCTCGGTGCGATGGCCCCCAAAAGCTAGGCGTTTTAACTGAAGACACTACTCATTTCCATGCATTCCCAAGTGGATTAATTGACAAGACGGGGGAAAAAATTGTAAATTCAACAGCATTAGAAATTGTTAAATTATTTCACCATGTAAAGTATTCTCTGCAAATTATTGTACTTATATCACCAATAAAATGGGTTATGGAACGAATACCGATTGAATAAAGTAAGGCTACTCTCCAATGTATGAATTTTTGTTCACTTTCGAAATCATACCTATCATGTTCGTTCCTATGCTAGCAAAGCTTCGAATCGGTTCCCTCTGGTGGCCAGCACTGTTGGTGGGTTCGTTTTATGTAATATTTGCTCTCATTTGAGAAAATTTTTGTTCGCTTCACAATGCTGCCATCTGCCTGAGGATGGCGGAATGCAGCGTTACGATAAACAGATACTTAAACGCAAGCGACTGTTCGGGGGAGCATGTACAAAATGTGTTATTTCATAACATTTGCACTGAAAAGTTAATGAATTTCAAAAGTCGTTGGCCATTAAAAAAATATAGGAGGTTGTGTTCAAGATACGACCGCATTGTTGACGTAGAACTACTCTGTTATTTTATATAAGTCGCTTGTTTATACCTTCGGATATTATTCTATAATGCTGTGAAATTTGCGAAATAACTGCTTAGTAGAATAATCTTTGAAATAGTTTTTCATTGTAAAATCAGTTGACGATGATTGATTGATGATTCATTCTAGCCCTCGCAAAACAATACACTAGCTGATCGTATGTCGCAATTTATTTCATGTCAATGCATTGAAAATTTACCTCGAACGCCATTCCGGTGGCCTTTCTCGCAATTGACATAGACTCGGCTACAGTCGATTATATACATGTTACACCAGCACCATTATTCCACATCTCATAACTACATCAATACATCTTTGGCACCGAATAGAAACAACAACAATGACAACACTTGCAAGTATCAAATATCATGCTACATGTTATTTAGTATTGCCTCAAAGCAATCGCACCTCTAGGCATCGTTCGCACAACGTAAACCAAGCGCCGAACAAGCGTCCGCCATAGCATTCATACAGAGCCATACATTGGTGACTTGAAGCTACTAGGAATATAAAAACTTCTCATCATTTTGCGCTATTCTTGAAAGAAACGCTTCTGTTAATACTACTGGCCTCGGATAAAGTTGCATTACTTTCTCATGCTCGAGATAAGCGCAGCTGTCACCCTTAGTGGAGGAAGTTTTGCTACTGGCAAGCGAAACCTAATCACATACAAAATTCCAGAACGACATTTACTTTCTTGATGACTGAATAAGCGAAATAAACTTTATCTGCACGCGAACCCAAATAAATTGATGACTTATTATAACTTATTGAATAACTTTGTATTCCCCAATAAAATTTTTGGGTGTACAGCCTTAACACCTGCTTCACCATAGCGTCAGTTCAATGCATTGATGCAATGTCAAAGGCCCCAACAAACAGGAAACAAACAATGTGCTTGGAAAAAAGCTGAATATTTGCCTCATTTATTACTTATACCCTAGCGTAAATATCCCCTCCTTGTTTATATTTATCATTACAAATGGAGTTTCAGCGTAGCGAAGATGCTCTATTTTTACGTACGGGTTATGAAGCATGCACGTACACACACAACTATCCATATATCGATGGCTTGAAGTAACCAAATATACATACACTTATCTCTGTTTTGTGCTCTTCTCAACAGAAGGCCTTTCTGTTAATATTGCCAGTCTAGATTAACGTAGCTGTCATCCTTTGTGGAGAGAGTTTTCCTACCGTCATGCGAAACCAAACCACTGACAAAATTCCAGAACATTTATTTTCTTGGTGAGCTGACGATAGCCTAGCTTGATGAATCACACAATTGTGTAGCTCAAAACATAAATGCAATGGCGTCAATTTGATGCAATGATTGCAATGCCAGAGACATCAGCGAGAGAGTAATTTGGTCGCGTCCACAGCTCAATCCGAAACGAAGACATGTGATGATGCAAAGCAAGGAAGAACAAGCAATGTTCATTGTTTCGTATGTAGAACGATACTGAAAGTTTGCCTTTCACTCCTTCCCTTGTTGAGTTCGTTCGTCTCTAGCCTTCAAAAAGTCCCTTGGAAAACTCTACTCTTTCCTCATAAAGGGTGTGTCACATCAAATTGCATCACGGAAAAAACGCTGTAGAAATTCGCCCAGTAGACCGATCCTTTTGAAAATTTTAGACAGCAAAATAAAAACTATTAAACAACTTTTGGCATTTTCTTTTTATTCATACTTCGAGCCCAAGCCCGCATGCTCGCCTTCCTCTTTACCCCGTCCATAAGGTTCTGTACAACGTCAGGTTGTAGTTTTTTTTTTTTAACAGAAATCCATTTTCTCTTGAAGTCCGCCTCCGATATGACAACTTTTGGGTTCTGCCGGAGGGCCTGCTTCATAATCGCCCAATATTTCTCTATTGGGCGAAGCTCCGGCGCGTTGGGCGGGTTCATTGCCTTTGGCACGAAGGTGACCCCGTTGGCTTCGTACCACTCCAACACGTCCTTTGAATAGTGGCACGAAGCGAGATCCGGCCAGAAGATGGTCGGGCCCTCGTGCTGCTTCAATAGTGGTAGTAAGCGCTTCTGTATGCACTCCTTAAGGTAAACCTGCCCGTTTACCGTGCCGGTCATCACGAAGGGGGCGCTCCGCTTTCCGCAAGAGCAGATCACTTGCCACACCATGTACTTTTTGGCAAACTTGGATAGTTTCTGCTTGCGAATCTCCTCCGGAACGCTGAATTTGTCCTCTGCGGAGAAGAACAACAGGCCCGGCAGCTGACGAAAGTCCGCTTTGACGTAGGTTTCGTCGTCCATTACCAGGCAATGCGGCTTCGTCAGCATTTCGGTGTACAGCTTCCGGGCTCGCGTCTTCCCCACCATGTTTTGCCTTTCGTCGCGGTTAGGAGCCTTCTGAACCTTATATGTACGCAGGCCCTCCCGCTGCTTGGTCCGCTGGACGAATGAACTTGACAAATTCAGCTTATTGGCGACATCCCGGACTGAACTTTTCGGATCCCGTCTAAACTGCTTAACTACGCGCTTGTGATCTTTTTCACTGACGGAGCATCCATTTTTGCCGTTCTTCACCTTCCGGTCGATGGTTAGGTTCTCGAAGTATCGTTTTAGTACTCTGCTGATCGTGGATTGGACGATTCCCAGCATCTTACCGATGTCCCGATGTGACAACTCCGGATTCTCGAAATGAGTGCACAGAATTAATTCACGACGCTCTTTTTCGTTCGACGACATTTTTCCAAATTTACGAAAAATTGACAGTGAAGCATGGCCAACGTGATCTATACACTCTTATCTGATTATAAGCGAAAGCTGAAGATAAATTCCTAAAAATTAAATTTCTACAGCATTTTTTCCGTGATGCAATTTGATGTGACATACCCTTTATTACTCCTCCACCCCCATTGCCATGAGAAAACCATTCGATCCCTCGCCGTCCAGCTCGCCCAGCAACGGTGTTGTCCAGTCGGTGTCCTCACGAAGTTTGCCTCAGCAAGATCCATTGTTTATACTCTAGGCAAATATTCCCCTTCGTTCTTCTTCTTTTCCTTTGTTCACGGAGACTTTACATCGTACGATTTCCCCTTCGTTGCTTGTTATTGACAGCTCTGTTCGGGAAAGCACACAGATGGACATAACAAATGTATGAGGAAATGGGAATGCTTCCAATTTTCATCAATCTAAACCACATACAGACTATGGGATTGTATGTATAGCATATCAAACATATCTTAGGAAATTTCCGATTTGTCTGGTGTGTAAATCGCCAGAATCCGTTCACGGCAAAAATAATTATTAACGTTAACTTTATTTCATAAAAACGTAACCTGTTTTCTGATTTGGCACCCTCAATCAAAGACGTAGTTCTACGTCAAAAGGTTTTTACTTTGGTAATGCGATCTAATCGATTCGTTCGATACACATATATTTTAATGTCTATCACTTCGACTTAATAATGTTATATTTACCTCATTCGACACTTATGTTTACCTATAATCAAGACAGTTCGCGACACAGAGACGTGGTTCGCACTCCGCAGAGATGTGCGCCTTGTTCAAAACCACTACAGGGAATGCGTTCTTGGCAGCCGAACAGAAGTATTGCAAATATGCTCCATGGGACATTCCTAAAATCGGAAACTGAATCCCATCATGCCTTCGTTTAAGAATGTCGTTTCCGATGCATCTTTTAGCAGACAATCTTAAATTCTACAACTGTATTCCCGCTGTGTTGCCGCTGTGTTGATTTCTCAACTTGAGGTAAACAACGCATTCGGTGACAGGGCAGCTTCTTTGTGCCGCAACTCAAGTCCTTTGGCTTCAAGATCGCCACTGATTCTCAACTCGGCTTTCAAAACTGACGACGACGCCCTAGCCGTATCAATGTTCTTAACCCTTTCGACGCCCCGTCACTCAGATATGGGTGACACTTTCCTCGTTCAAATTGAATAGAATTTTTAACAGGAATTGGATACAATAGGCACCTAAATGTAACTATAGGATATGTAGAAAAATAATAAAATCACTACCATATTGTTATAATGTTTATACGATACTTTTTATTAGTTTATAGTACGGATGGTTTGTACTGCAGTTTTTCGCGAAACTCATATAATATGACTTTTGAATGTGTAATTGTTGTCAATTCGTCTCCAAATTATAACAAATTTTGCGAGATAATGTAAAAGTTGTATACAAACTAGGTTTGAGCTTCATTTAATGATTTATCCGTAAGTTGGACCACGCAAGAAACTCAAAAACGTCGCATTGGGCGACGATCGTGTTAAAGCCTCCTTTTGCGTCTTAGTTTGTAGCATGAGTTTCTGTTGATCGAACGGACTGTGGACGTAACAATTAGTTAAACAAATGCATGGATGCATTTACCAATGCCAAAATGCACTATTTCGATATGAACAAAACGATATAGAAAGGCCTCAATGTTGGATGTACATAGATTCAACAATTTTTTAAATGAGGAAGAATGAAGATGAAGTCCGGGATACCTTTTTTTGGATATAAATTTGATTTGAACTCGAAAGACATCCTACGTAGCGAATTAGTTGAATATAGAAGAATCTCAAAATATAATCATCATTATTCAATCACGTACGATGCGTCTCCTAAAGTGCGCCAATCACATCGTCGCATCGCGATTTAATTTTCCTTGCATAACCATTCAATAATATTCCCTCGCTCAGGTGAAATAAACATGATTCAAGCAAAACAACCAAATCGAAGAATGGTGGGCTTAGAAAAAGATACACGCTAGGAAAGGAAAAACAAAATTCTATCCTTCCAAGCGTGTGTGGTAAATTCTATAGAATCGTGATGGCAATTTTCGTCTTATTTCGATACGACTCCCGCATGTTTACCACGTATCTCTGCGGGGGAACAAAATCGTCCCGAATTGTGTTCCAATTGCATTTACGCAGAGCATTTTCTCGCCGCTTTTTTGATTCTTTGTTGACTATTTTCCCAACGCAATTTCGTCTGAGTAGAATTAGATATTCGCAGCAATTCGAACGACGCGCCGCGACGTTCGTCTTCCATATCAGCGGTGCAGAAACCGCCGCTGCTGCTGGAAAATCATATCGAAAAAGCGCGGGAGATCAAATCTACCGTTTCGAATAATAGAGCGTCGCACCGTGACAACTTTCACACACCCACACACGGCTCGACGCCACACCATGTATTATCGAAATTGGCTTAAAATACGCCTCAATTGGCGCGGAGCCTTCTCGCGCTCTTATTCTTTCTGCGGAAACACATTTGCGTGCCGTTGTGAGGAAAAGGATCGCGTCAGGGCGAGCTAACGGGGAAGCCCTGTGGAACGCTTCACCACAACGGTGTGATGTGGGTGCCGAAATCCTTTCTCGTGCCTATTTTGTTCGGGAAAGCAATAAGGATGTATTATTTCACTCGCAACGATATTGCCCATCAATAGGCATAAATTGGAGATTTTCGTTATTCTGGCAATAAGGGAATCATTTATGGATGGTTGAAACATTTTTGTGTGTGTCGAGGAGAAAGTTACGGTATGGTGGTTATTTTATCCTGTGTGAAGAGATGTGTACCAAAGATGTTATTCAAATCTAAATAGATTTGGGAATAGACTAATGTTTCCAAGAAATGCATGGTTGGTAAATACTATTGATGATTCGTTTTTTTTGCGCAAATATCATCGAAAACAATTTACGTTTCACCTGGATAATGCCGCTATTCATACGGGCAAGGAAACAAAACAGTGGATCAAGGACTAGGAAACACATTAGGTTGGGGTAAAAGAAATCTATTATTTCGATGTCGAACTGTTGACCCAAGAATACGTTCCAACTGTGTTAGCCATAAGAAAGTTCACAAAGCTGATATCCCGAAGTTGAACAAGTCTCTGGGTGGTCGATACAGGTGGGTTCAAAACAAGCTACAAAACTTCTATCATTCCGTTGCAATAGGAGTTCGACAACCTTATCAGTTCTCTGAAGTGAATCTCGACACGGAGCTTCCAGCGATCGCCGTGGGAATTGACTATCCGTTCCCGGTAATCATCTCGATGTAGTTGCCGAACCAGAAAATCTCCAATCTACGGAATAAACTGGTACCAGTACTGTGACAAAATCGAGATGATTGCTGCAGCCGTATCAACCTGCTCAAATGTCTTGCAGATTGACACGCTAATAGGAAACGTGACGTATGACTTATTGTCTGAGTTCCATTGTGAACTCTCGTCTAACTTATGGCCTAGAGCTGACGATACTAGGTGTTCTGGCCACACTAGTGTTGCTCCTGCCGAATCGCTGTAGAGTTTGGCCAATGAGGAAACGAACGGAGTGAGAAACGTCAAAGACAGAAAGAGAAAAAGACGGGTGGGTAATGTCAGGGACATAACCGGAGTGACGTAGGACTATACAAAGGGGACAGCTTTTGCTAAATATATATTTCGAATATATTGACGTAGGACTACGTCTAACCGGAAGATATAGGGGGTGAAATGGAAATCTAGGCACTGAACAAGTAGGAAAAAATGCAAGATTTGGAACGCTTATAACTCGAGCATTTCTCAGTAGATCGCAAAGGTTTTTGCATCAATTGATAGGAAATATATCTACGCCTCTATCATAACGAATAACATTTCATTTTTCTTGAGATAAATAATTGAATAATTGTGAAATATCAAGCATTGTCAAAATGCACTATGTGCCCATTTTTGATTGGTCTATTTTGTGCTCCTCAAATCGTACCGACCAAAACGGGCAACCAGAGCAGCAGCGAAATAGAATGAAGCACGATTGGAAAGGAAAAAAAATGAACGAAGTATTGGTCGCAGTCTCACACATGCGTAATTCTCGAGCCAGCCAGTCAGCTTAAAAATCCCCGCTCCGCTGCCGTAACGATCATTCTTTGTGTGGACACCGACTGGACAACATCGTTGCTGGACGAGCTGGACGGCGAGGGATCGAGTGCCTTTCTCAAGGCAAGAGGGTGGAGGTGGTAGCGCTGGAGTAGAATAGAGTAGAGTTTTCAAAGGGCCTATCTCAAGGCTAGAGACGAATGAACTGCAAAAGTTTAAAGTCTCTATAATACAATATCTTCCTTCCTTCCTTCCGTAACGATCATTCTCATTCAAACCGTACACCACATCGGTTCGCATCACAATACATCAACAAACCAACCCAAGCAGCCATGTCTGGACATGGTAAAGGAGGTAAAGTGAAGGGAAAGGCAAAATCCCGCTCGAACCGTGTTGATCTGGAGTTCCCCGCAAGGGTAGCTAGGCCGAGTGCGTTAGTACCAGTGCACCAGTCCACCTAGCCGGCGTTATATAGTTTCGGTCGCCGAAGTGATCGAGTTGGCTGGCAAAGCTACTCGCGACGATAAGAAAACCCGCATTCAGAACAGAACACATTCGGTTCGGTGGACATCAAGACAACAGGCAGTTGCAGCGAGTGGCGAGTGGCAAACGCAATCGCAAAACGGCATCAGGTAGCAGAAGAAAAATGTTTGTTCTTTATACAAACTGCTTTGGTGGCAAATCCAGAACAAGGCGGCATCGAGGGCGTTCGAAATGGTTTTTTTCAAAACCACGAGTACAAAGTTTTCTAAATTGGAACCATTCCATAAAACAAGGCGCTTTTCAGGGCCATTAAACCTTCCAAAAAAGAGTTTAGGAAATACAGTTCAATGCTTTCTAAAACATTATCCAAAATAATAATAAAACATAAATTGATTTTTTTCATAATTTGTTTGCCAGGATCTGATGAGTATGTGAATTTGGCAGTTGTTCTGAGCTTATTAACTATCAATAAGTTCAGGGACTTTCCTGATTATTCAATTTTCACCAATTCTTAAATTGTTTCCAGATTGAAAGTACAGTAATTTACAGTTAGTTCGACATTTAGCTAATTGGACGGACATGTAATGCGACTTATTTAGTTGGACATTTTT
The DNA here is from genome assembly GCF_029784135.1 of Toxorhynchites rutilus septentrionalis. NCBI lineage: Eukaryota > Metazoa > Arthropoda > Insecta > Diptera > Culicidae > Toxorhynchites > Toxorhynchites rutilus. Next base: position 60,354,233 of record NC_073745.1, read on the forward strand.
GTAAACATAGAGATCCAAATTATGACCCCACATTGAAAGTCGACACTGTACCACTGTCATCGCAAATGTTCAATTACAGGTTAAAATCTCGTCTCGTTGGACTCGCCCCTCTGGCTGAGTCTGCCGATTTGTCTCTATCCTGTGAGTGTGTACCGCTAGAGTATAAAACACGCGGACCCCAAAAAAATATCTTATTTTCTTTCAAACGTAAACCCGTGTGGATGTACGGCATCGGCATCGTGGACGTAACAAAGGAGGACAAGTTAAGGGAAGGCAAAGTCTCACTCGAATCGTGCAGGTGTGCAGTTCCCTGTTGGTCGCATTCACTGATTGCTCCGCAAGGGTAACTAGGCCGAACGGATTGGTGCCGGAGCACCACCTAACAGCGATTATAGAGTTTCGGCCGTCGGAGTGCTCGAGTTGGCTTGCAAAGCTGCTCACGACAATCAGAAAACCCGCATCAAGAACAGAGCAGCTTCGGTTCGGCGCTCATTAAGGCAACAATTAGTTTCAGTGAGTGGCAAAGTGTTTCTCCGGCACGTCGCATTAAATGTAATTTACTGAACAATATGTCACAAGCTGGATGGGAAGAAATTTTCCAACTGTGAAAGCTGTGGCGAGTGGCAAACGCAATAGCTAAACAGGAAGGTTTAACCGAACAAGATGGGAATATCGAGTGATAACAAAAACACAACACCAAAGGTTCTTTTCAGAACCATCAACATATTCATAAAGAGTAAACAGTAAACTAATCCATTTTTCAGGTAGATAGGTAGGTATTCACGTAGGAGAAGAAAATAAAACAATATATTTAAAATATATATTTAACAAAAGCTGTCCCCTTTGTATAGTCCTACGTCACTCCGGTTATGTCCCCGACATTACCCACCCGTCTTTTTTTTATTTTCTTCTCCTACGTGAATACCTACCTATCTACCTGAAAAATGGATTAGTTTACTGTTTACTCTTCATGAACATGTTGGGGGTTCTGAAAAGAACCTTTGGTGTTGTGTTTTTGCGTTTTTTTACAAACTTTGTACTTATTAAATGTTCAACGCCGGGCATCTTTCGGCGTATGCACATATCGTACAATCAAAATGATGGCTGTGATAGGGAATGCATTGGTAGATCTCAGCTCATTCACTATCATATATTTCACTATTGAGCACATTACCGTACCTTAAACTGTGGTTTCGGAGACGAATGAATTGTAAGATTTGTAGTCTCCGCAAACAAAGTTAATAAAAATGAAAAAGAACTGAGGTTTTGGAGACTAACTCTACGATCTGTCGAGAAATAAACGAGCTAGAAGCGTTCTGAAAAACCAACAGTAAATACAGGGACGGATGACTTTCGGATTAAAGTCCTTTAAAATAAGAACAGAGCAGCAGGAAATACATAGCTCATCATGTTGCTCCTTTGTTAATTCTCTATACAATGCAGATATAACGTCAGTCAATTTTCAACATCAGTTATCAACCAAAGAAAGCAGTTCTTGCTACCGAGAAAATTCGTTAATGCCATCCTGCATACAATGTGTTGTAATTTCAAGCCACTTTTTCAATTTAAAAGACCCCAACCACCAATAAGTTCAAGAACAAGCATAAACAAAATAAATCAGTTTATATTATATATCATATTATGTCACTTTAGAATGCATTGGTATTGTGAATAACTTTTAATAACTCTTCGTTGAATGGTTTAATGGCCCTGAAAAGCGCGGTGTTTTACGGTGTCTGGTTTTGCCACCAAAGCAGTCTGTATAAACAAACTTTTTCCTTCTTCTACCTGCTGCCGTTTTGAGATTGCGTTTGCCATTCGCTGAAACTAGTTGTTGCCACCGAACCGAATGTGCTCTGTTCTGTAGGCGGGTTTTCTTATTGTCGTGAGCAGCTTTGCAAGCCAACTCGAGCACTCCGGCGGCCGAAATTCTATAACCGCTATTAGGTATACTGGTGCTCCGGCACCAATCCGTTGATGCGATGTGATGTGAAATGATGCCATACAACCACACTGATTTACGACTTGAAAGAAAATGAGATATTTTTTTGGGGTCCGCGTGTTTTATACTCTAGCAGTACACACTCACAGGATAGAGACAAATCGGCAGACTCAGCCAAAGGGGCGAGTCCAACGAGACGAACGAATGAGCGTTAAAAGGCAGCGATGGCAAAAAAATACATAGAGGCGAATGAACTGCAAAGTTTAAAGCCTCTTAAAAACAAAGAAAGAAGATTTGTTCGCTCGTTGGATTCACATGCAGGCTAAAAAGGGTCCTTTTCAGGATCACAAAATTATCTTCAATCTAAAGAGTTTATTGTTTTGTTATCACTCGATATCCCCATCTTGTTCGGCTAAACCTTTCTGTTTAGCGATTGCGTTTGCCACTCGCCACAGCTTTCACAGTTGGAAAATTTCTTCCCATCCAGCTTGTGACATGTTTTACAGTAAATTACATTCAATGCGACGTGCCGAAGCACCACTCAGCATTGGAGGCGATTTTAACCTGTAATTGAACATTTGCGATGACAGTGATACAGTGTCGACTTTTTTTTTGCGATGACGGTGATACAGTGTCGACTTTTTCAGTGTCATAATTTGGACCCCAAACTCTATGTTTACAAAAATGTTCAACTAAATATGTCGCATTACATGTCCGTCCAATTAGCTAAATGTCGAACTAATTGTAAATTACTGTACTTTCAATCTGGAAACAATTTAAGAATTGGTGAAAATTGAATAATCTTGAAAGTCCCCAACTATCAATAATCTCAGAACAACTGCCAAATGCACATACTCATCAGATCCTGGCAAACAAATTATGAAAAAATCAATTTGTGTTTTATTATTATTTTGGATATTATTTTAGAAAGCATTGAACTGTATTTCGTAAACTCTTTTTTGAAAGGTTTATTGGCCCTGACAAGGCGCTTGTTTTATGGAATGGTTCCAATTTAGAAAACTTTGTACTCGTGGTTTTGAAAAAAACCATTTCGAACGCCCTCGATGCCGCCTTGTTCTGGATTTGCCACCAAAGCAGATTGTAAAAAGAACAAACTTTTTTCTTCTGCTACCAGCTGCCGTTTTGCGATTGCGTTTGCCACTCGCCACTCGCTGCAACTGCCTGTTGTTGTCTTGATGTGTTCTGTTCCGAATGCGGGTTTTCTTATCGTCGCGAGCAGCTTTGCCAGCTAACTCGATCACTTCGGCGACCGAAACTATATAACGCCGGCTAGGTGGACTGGTGCACTGGTACTAACGCGCTCGGCCTAGCTACCCTTGCGGGGAACTCCAGATCAACACGGTTCGAGCGGGATTTTGCCTTTCCCTTCACTTTTCCTCCTTTACCATGTCCAGACATGGCTGCTTGGGTTGGTTTGTTGATGTGTTGTGATGCGAACCGATGTGGTGTACGGTTTGAATGAGAATGATCGTTACGGTAAGGTAAGTTGAGGTATTGTATTATAGAGACTTTAAACTTTTGCAGTTCATTCGTCTCTAGCCTTGAGAAAGGCCCTTTGAAAACTCTACTCTATTCTACTCCAGCGCTACCACCTCCACCCTCTTGCCTTGAGAAAGGCACTCGATCCCTCGCCGTCCAGCTCGTCCAGCAACGATATTGTCCAGTCGGTGTCCACACAAAGAATGATCGTTACGGCAGCGGAGCGGGGATTTTTAAGCTGACTGGCTGGCTCGAGAATTACGCATGTGTGAGACTGCGACCAATGTTTCGTTCATTTTTTTCTTTTTCCTTTCCAATCGTGCTTCATTCTATTTCGCTGCTGCTCTGGTTGCCCGTTTTGGTCGGTACGATTTGAGGAGCACAAAATGGACCAATCAAAAATGGGCACATAGTGCATTTTGACAATGCTTGATATTTCACAATTATTCAATTATTTATCTCAAGAAAAATGAAATGTTATTCGTTATGATAGATGCGTAGATATATTTCCTATCAATTGATGCAAAAACCTTTGCGATCTATTGAGAAATGCTCGAGTTATAAGCGTTCCAAATCTTGCATTTTTTCCTACTTGTTCAGTGCCTAGATTTTCATTTCACCCCCTATATCTTCCGGTTAGACGTCCTACGTCCTAGTCCTACGTCAAAAACAAATGGCGCAAAATATTTTCGTAAAATGTTTATTATAGCCTCACGAATCGCTATTTTTATATATGAATATTTATATTTGTAGAAATAATAATTATTAAATTTACTTGTGTTGGGAATGGAATATAAATGTTTAAAATGGCACAGATTGATGTTTGGTGAAAACTGATCCAATGTGGGATCGTACTCCGGTCGTCTGTATTATCGTTTCATTGATGGATGTTTGCCGTTGTTACTTTCATCGAACATCAGCAATTTCGAGTGCTGATATTCAGAAGTCCATTTTTGTAAATCCATAAAAAATCTATGGTTTCCTGTAATAGATTGTAATTAAACACGTTTTATGAAATCATTAAAAATTAAAAATAAATTACCATCATCAATGAAGTCATTGAATTGCTCTTTTCCTGCAGTCAAATCAAAATCCAAATTGTTTTGTTTTGGTGATTCATTCAACATTCCATTTTCATCTGTTAATTGGTTATGAGTTTCGCTCATATCTGTTTCGAACCGTTTAGCTTCTCTCCAGCGGTTGCGATGTTTTGTGAGTAATCGACTATGAGAGCCACTTTTTTCAAATTTATTTATTTTATTCTTCTGAATGTGTTCAGACATTGCTGTTATGAATTGAAACTTGTCAATGTTAAAGCATTTCATTGACATTTCAATATGATGTAATATGTTCTTTATTAGGATCTAATATGATTTACTGTTTCATGATTTTCTTCAGCATACAACACGATTTACTGCAGTATTGAATCGATTTAAATTATACGCTTATACGACGTACAAACTGCATCAGCGTAATATACGCATATGATGTGGAATCAATATATTTTATGACAATGTGCATCATAAAACTGATGTTTATTATACCGAATTGCAACTTAATTTGCAAATGATATATAAAATCGAGTTTTTACATTTTATGCGATTTCAAATATACACGATACATACTTTGATTGATATTATATGCGATTATGATTTATTCGGATTTCATGTAAAACTTAGCACATGCAAAATTATACGATTTAATGTTTGCTGGGAGGTATGACAATATGGGTTTGCAGAAGAAATGACACACTTTTAAAATTAAAATTATGAATGAAAATTATTTTTCCAAAATCAAATTAGCACTTCATGTAAATAAATCACTTTTGCTTGCAAGTAGTGAAAAAATATTATACAAAAAATGTATCTAGAAGTAATTTTATATTATAATGGTGAGCTTTGGTGGGAATATCTGAAAAACCATAGAAAATAGTTTATATTAGCGTCAGAACAACGTATTTTTAGAAGGTAAATAACGCCAAGAAATTTTTCATACAAATTTTAACAATTTAAAACTGCCTTAGGACCGACTAATCTGATAGAGAATATTTGGCCTCATACAAACTAATGTCGCTACAGCTACAGGGTGTTAACAATGGAAGCCAAAAAGATAAAATTCGGTACATTTACACTTTTTTCGAGAAAGGCGAAAATGCAAGTCAGACTTCTGAAATTATAAATGGTATTTGTTGTGCCGATACTGCAACAGCTAAATACAAAATAATGCTAAATAGCTATTTTTTTATTTTTATTTTTATATTAAAATTGGATTTTTTTTTCATTTTTAATTTTTATATTTTTTTTAAATTTTTGACCAACAGAAGGGATGTTGTGTTTTATCAGGACAACGCAAGGCCACACATGTCTATAGTGACTCGTCAGAAACTCCAGTAGATTGGTTGGGAAGTGTTGTTACATCCACCAAGCGATTATCACCTTTTTCTCGTATTGCAAAACTTCCTGAGTGAAAAGAAATTGAGATCAAGGGAAGATTGTAAAAATTGATTATTAGAGTTTTTCGCCAATAAGGACCAAGACTTCTATGAGTGAAGCCCTATGATGCTACCTTTAGAATGGCAATTACAACAAAACGGTGCATATTTGACCCAAACCGGAGAAACTATGGAGAAACACCGAGAATTTTTTGACGTAGAACTACGTCTTTCAGGAAGGGTGCTAAATCAGAAAACAGGTCACGTTTTTAAACGATTTTATTTAGCTTGCACTGTAATTTGTATGTTTGTATGTTTGTAACATGTTTGTCTGTAGCGCTTCACCACATTAATAGAAATTAGAACCCCTTCCTGTTGACCGATTGATCTAAAATTTGGAACACACATTTATCTCTGCAGTCATTTTAAAACTGCGTATTTAATTATTTTAAAAATCCAAAATGGCGGAATACATATTTTCTCAAAACCCAATAAATATGGGATTTTCCCAAACCCCATCAATATGGGTATCAAATGAAAGGGATTGACTAGTAGAACACAGTTATTTATGAAAAATGTAAATCCAAAATGGCCGTCACTACAAAATGGCGGATATCATATTTTCTGATAACCGAATCAATATGGGTATCAAATAAAAGAACTTGACTAGTACAACACAGTTATACATGAGAAATGCAAATCCAAAATGGCCCGCTTGTCGTTGTACAGGCCGGAATATGTTTCCCTAAAACGTACTTTTTAACTGAGAAGCCTGGGAATCGTCATTCATCATTTCAGATACTAGAGGCGAATGAACTTTCGCGGTTCGAGAACTACGTAAACATGAGATGTGCATTAATTTCAGAGAAAAATGTAAAATACAATGATCGTTTGCCAATTCTTCCGTTCACATATTTTGGTAGTCCTAGGCATCATATCAAACGTAAAAGACGTTCATCAAATTTATTTGTAACGAAGAACATAATCTATTACAATAATTTAGATGCATTCTAAAATAATATTCGAAGTGGTAAACAAGTGGATTGGATAATGTAATTGCGTAGTTTTTTTTTTTATCCCATTTATTTATTAGGCTCATTAGCATTTAGCTGTAACAGAGCCGGGTTTTAATCGTGTACATGTACATATGTTTTATGTTTCTATGAATTGTGAATTACACAGTAGTTAGTAGTAGCCATTTAGGCGTTAAGTTTTCTGTTCCATTACATTATGGTAAATTACACAGTAGTAGCCATTTAGGCGTAAGGGTATTCTTTCTGTTCATCCATTGTTCAGCAGACCGGACAGCGGAGACAGTTGATATTGATCATTGTTGAGTTATTTATAGAACAGCAGCCCGATGTTTCTTGCAGAGCAGAGCAGTTGTATGGATGAATCGATCTTTGTTCCACCGTGGATCGATTTCCATCGCTGATGATGGTTGCGTGGACGTAGTTATTCTATAACAACACAAAGATGGTCAATTGAGGGCCCTGAGTTTGAACTCACGATCGATCGCTTGGTAAGCGAACGCGTAACCAAGTGGCTACGAAGACCCCCTATTGCGTAGTTCTACGTCGAAAATTTGCGGTCGTGTTGTCCTAGATAAAACCCCTTACAATTTTTTCTACAAATATATGCCCATCAAAGATTACTTGGAAATCTGAATATAACTGAATCGGTTAGGTTATGATTATTGAAATTCTTTATGAGTTGTACTCACAAACTTCGAACTATACTCAGCTCAAATTCCGGTGGCGAAATCACCTTCATCCGATTCGTTCACCGTTTTTTCTTACTCCTTAGAGTATGTATACATAACACCATATATTTCCGCTGATCCCGTCAGACATCGGTGCTTCCGGGTGTCGAGTGTATGTATTGTTGATATCGATGCGACGCAACAAATAACACAATCGATATGGCGAAGTACACAATCGAAGTGAGACGGAGAAGAAAAGCATATCGAAGAAAGTGGCAAACTTGGAAAGAATAGCGAATCTAATATAGTTGTCACCCGGGGCGCCGAATAAGAGATTATTTCGAAAATATTGATACGGTGGCTGCAAGGACAAGTGGTTGTTGTTTGTCGACCGCTTGGATGCGGATGTTGGTTTACAGCGCCCCATGTTTTTTTCAGAATAGAAACAGTAGAAACATACTTCAGTTCAACTTGAGCAGGAATTGTCCAAAGTCAAAAGCAACAATTAATCTACGAACTTTTCATCACCATCGGCAACGTAATGTGTGGCACACTTTCCACATTGAAAATCCGGCCCGGGGGTTTGATCCCTGCCGCCCGTCGCTAATTTGTTCCATTCATCCCAGCAAATCCCTCAAATCTCGAAATAAAGACATATTTATGAATAATAATAGACCCAGCGGAGTAAACAATAAACACAAACGCCTGCCGATTATCTACCGGCAACCGTCACAATGTTCCTCCCATCACGGGACGCGCCACCCCACGCTGGTTTGGTTGGCCCAAGTGAGGAACGCTAATAGAGACATTGGGCATAGGGGAAAAAGCGACACACCGAACGAACCACTTGATATGAAAAATTGAATACAATATCAAAACACAAGCTGAAAATATTACGGCCTAAGCAATAAGGGAGCCAAGGATCAGCATCGCTTTATCGACAAACGTGGATCGGTGGAAGAGGGATGCGGAGGATGTGTTTCATTGGGAATATTTTGTCTTTTCGATACGGTGCAGGGGTGTCGAGGGTGTTCCTAATTTTTGGGCTACACTATGCTAACAACACTTCCGGCACACACGTGCTTCGCCACAGCACTGGAGTTGATCATAATTTCATATTTGCATTGAGATAACCGAAGAAAAAGAATGAAATTCGACCGAGAATATACTTCTTGGTATCGAAAAATAATGACCATTTCATGGTACATCAAATTTGTACGAAAGCAAACAAAACTTGAGTTTTTAATTTCAGTTTGAAATTTATTTAGTATGGTTTTTCTATAACTAGTGTTTAAGAAAAACTTTGTGAACGGATGAAAAAAAATAACTATAAATGAATGTTTTTTATTTTTTAATATACTCAGAATGTGCACATTTTACACTAACTGGTTCAAGCACATTCAACTAGGTACCTATTAGCTTCAAGAATCATTTTTTGTTGGTTTCAATTCGGCGTTTGAAAATTGTTTAAATTCAATATACAAATGATTGATACGTGGTCCACTCTGTCTGCACATGATATAAAGCCATTTCGCCATGGTAAATGGTTTTCGTTGATCAATCATAACAATTTCGATTAATAATTCCTGCTGTATGCCTGATTTTCCAAATCTGATAAATGTGGTATGTAGCTTACATAATGCTTAACCAAATGTAATCAATAACTTGAAATTTTCGATTTTGCGACTTGGTCCCCTCTGACTTAACACCGACTATATGTGATTCGATTATATACAATTTTGGACTCAGTTATATACAGTTTAAAAAAAATGTCAATTTCCAACGTTAAAGTGAAATTTAAGTGGCTATTTTGAGTACAGTGGGGTAAAAATTGTGATTTTTGAAGATTTTGCTCGAATTTTCACCAGGAATTGTTTATATCGATATTGTAGCGAAATTAAGAAAGATAGAAGTTGGGTGTCAAAGAACAAACTATAGAGCGATTAAAGAGCTTTAATTTTATTGATAGAATAAATCAAGTTAAAAATGAAATTTTGAGATAAAATTGATAATAACACATGAAAAATTAATTTAAAGTTTTCAATTCCTAAACGTTATTCAAATACACTAATTAAGATATTCCGTAATTATATCCTGTACTAAATTTTCTCGTCTTTCAAATGGAAGCAACGGAATCGTCTCTCGTAGTGTACTTTTGAATGTAGAACAATTTCGAGGCAATAGAGTCCGAAACAAAAAAAATATATATATATAGCAGGTTGTGTTCAAGATACGACCGCATTGTTGACGTAGAAATACGCTGTAATTTAATTTACGTCGCTTGTTTATAACTGCGGATATTATAATGCTATTATAATGCTACGAAAATGTTGAAATAAACATTCTACCATTTTGGTCGCCCTGAAACGTTTTTTTTATTGCAGAATCATTTAACGATAATTGTTTGATGATTCGTTCTTGTGCTCAAAGAACAATACTTGCTCGAGATAAGCGCAGTTGTCATCCTTAGTGGAGAAAGTTTTGCTACTGGCAAGCGAAACCAAATCACATACAAAATTCCGACATTTACTAAATAAACGAAATAAGCTCTATCTGTTAATCTCAACAACCTCGAATAGAGTAGCACTGCTTTATTATGATCAAGATAAGCGCAAATACAATCCTAGTTGAAAGCAGTTTTGCAACTGGCACGCGAACCCAAATAAATTAATAACTTATTATAATTTACTAGCTGACCCGGTAAACTTCGTCCCGTCCAACATTTGTTTTTTTTGTTATCAATACCTTCAAACATTCATGTTTTCTTACTATGAGCAAGTTCATGGGTCCAATCGCAGAACTGTTCATCGATTGATCTTCTAGTCGACCCCGTTGAATTTACTATAAAATTTCTAGTATTTCTAACAAAACTCATCATTATAATATCAGATTATTTTCAGACACAAGATTCGTTCAAGATTTTTCAACCACTTGCAAATAACATGTTTCTCCGTTACATGGATAAACGTTTTATACAGAAAATATGATAGAATAAAGACAGCCCTAAATCGGACAATTCCTTCCTCGAGTTCTGCTCTTATCAACGCATTCGGCGATACTTTTTTATTGGTATAGATAGAGTGCGTTTCATCACATTAAAATCCATTTCCAGTTTCGAACAAAAATCAATTTCGCTAGCGCAAACATCAAATGGACTGACAGTTCTTGTCACTATGTAATTGTAGAACATATGGGAATTCATTTTCCGAATTTTCCCTTTTTCCTTCATAGTTTTCCGAAAATTTTCAATTGGCATGTTTGGTTGGAATATTTTTGGTTGAAACATGTGTCATATTTTTTATGGGACCCCTTCTCCATTCCAGAGGAGGGAGGGGTGTCATACCATCATAGAAACATTCCCCCCCTCAGAAAGGTGGGAGGAGTGTTGAGCCCCTTTAGAAATGTTTCTTGCCCCCTAAAACCTCCACATGCCAAATTTGGTTCAGTTTGCTCTGCATTTCTTGGATTATGCAGAAATGTATGTTTCATTTGTATGGCAGTCCCCCCCTCAGAGAGAGGGGAGGAGTGTCTATTCACCATGGAATTGTTTCGTGTCCCCTAAAACATTCGCAAGACAAATTTGGCTCCATTTGATTGATCTGTTTTCGGACCCCCTTAGAGAGAGGGTGGAGAGTCTAACCATCATAGAAACATTTATTACACCCTAAAGCCTCCACATGCCAAATTTGGTCCCATTTGCTTGATCAATTCTCAAGTAATGCAGAAATTTGAGTTTCATTTGTATGGCAGCCCCCCCTTAGAGAGGGGGGAGTCTAACCATCATAGAAACATTGATTGCACCCTAAAACCTCAATATGCCTAATTTGGTTTCATTTGCTTGATTAATTCTCGTGTAATGCAGAAATTTGTGTTTTATTTGTATAGTACCACCAACACCAAATAATCGTCAATCATAGCAAAAAAATTAGGCGATTTTCGCATCGTTACAGGGTCAATTCAAACAGGAGCAGATACAAATGCGGTTTCAGCGTAGCGAAGATGCACTATTTTTACGTACGGGCTATGAAGCACGCACGCAAGTATCCATATATCGATGGCTTGAAGCAACTAAATATACACACACTAATCTCCGTTTTGCGCTCTTCTCAACAGAAGCCCTTTCTGTTAATATTGCCAGTCTAGATTAGCTTAGCTGTCATCCTTTGTGGAGAGAGTTTTCCTACCGTCATGCGAAACCAAATCACTGACAAAATTCCAGAACATTTATTTTCTTGGTGAGCTGACGATAGCCTAGCTTTATGATTCCCCACACAATTGTGTAGCTCAAAACCTAAATGCGATAGCGTCAGTTTGATGCAATGATTGCAATGCCAGAGACATCAGCGAGTGAGGAATTTTGTCGCGTCCACAGCTCAATCCGAAACGAAGACATGTGATGACGCAAAACAAGGAAGAACAAACGATATCCATTGCTTTGAATATAGAACGAGACTGAAGGTTTGCCTTCCTTCCTTGCTTGGGACTTTAAACTTCTTCAAAACTGTCCTCGGCAAAGTTGTTACATATGATAAAGCACTTATTTTGCACTTATAGGGTTACCAAAATTTTGGATAAATAAAAAATCTAACTTTCTGATTTTTATAGATAGAGATAAACATAGTTCTACAATGTTGTAGTCCAAGTTAGTTGAGACATACTTGTAGACCAAAGTTTTTTCATATCTTTTGAAATAACCGGTATAGCGTATTTTTTTTCAAGTTGCGTCAGGGTCACCATGAAAAAAACGGTTTTTTTTGTTTCAACTTTTATATTGAAAATTTTACATGCAAACTGTCTCCAGAAGACTTTGAGATTACTAAGACAACATTTTGCGATGCAGAAGTTGTCAATATCGCAACTCTACTCAAAATGATTGATATTTCTTCCCAAAAAAAAGGCTCTCTTCATTAGCTTATCATTCTTTTTGGGGTAATCATAAAAAATGTTCATTGACGGCATCCGAAAGAGCATACTTGACTCTATATAATGTGACATTTCCAAAACAATTTTTTTTTGTATTTCAGTAAACTAAAATTGAAATCATGTGTTTTTGTGTGAAAAAGCATCAATAATTTTAAGTAGGATTAAGATATCTTCTTCTTCTTCTTCAATGGCACTAACGTTCCTAGAGGAACTTCGCCGTCTCAACGTAGTATTACTTGCGTCATTTTTATTAGTACTTAGTTGAGATTTCTATGCCAAATAACACGCCTTGAATGCATTCTGAGTGGCAAGCTCTAGAATACGCGTGATCACAGTGCAAGTCGGAGGAAATTTCTTTGACGAAAAATTCCCCCGACCAGAACGGCAATTGAACCCGAACCCCCGGCATGTTAGTTATGACGCTAACCACTCGGCCACGGGAGCACAGCTAAGATATATTTGTCTTAATTAGCTCTAAAAGTCGTTCCAATACAATTTTGATGCAGGATTTGAAATATAAAAGTTAGAGCAAAAAAAAACCTGTTCATTTATGGTCACCCTAAGAATAAAAAACGCTATATCGGATATTTCAAGAGATATAATTAAACTTTGTTCTACAAAGCTGCTTAGAATAATTGAGGGAACAACATTGTCGAGGGAACAACATCTATAAAGATAAGAAAGTTAGAATTTTTATTTCATTGTAAATGTTGGTTACCCTATTTTTGACAACATTAAAATAAGCGTTCTATCATATGAAACAACTTTGTCGAAGACAGTTTTTCTCTAAAGAATAACTGTCGAGCTCTATATGCTAATTTCCACTTAAATGCACCTCCTGGACCATTGGACAGTGAAAATAAATCCGAGACTGTATACAAACGAGTCCGCGCTGTACCTATTTGATATGAAAGTAAAGAATTTGAATGAACGCCATGTAGTGTAAGGCACCCTAGTTTTGGTGGCTGAGTTAGAGAACGCATGTCAGTGGGAACAAAACCGAGCTTTAGCGAGCGTCGGATGGCATAAGTTTGCCTGATGCATTACGTTTGACCAGCGCAAAATCATAACAAAATCACAATCAATACACACTCGCGCACGGTATCACAGATCGTCTTCTACCCATGATGTTTTTACCGTGCCACAATATTCCTAGCCTACTACACTTTTTCTGAGCTGTCGTTTCTGTTGCAGTTGTTTTCTGCTGCGATTTATTCCGGGAACCGTATTTGCTATGCCAATTTCCCCAGGTACCTTAGTTTCGATGGCTGTGTTAGAAAACACATGTCGGTGGAAACAAAAGTTCCCCCACTTGCATGTATTTTCAGAGCCAATTACCCCAGGTGCCTTGGTTTTGATGACTGTGTTGGGAAAACTGTAAATGGGGCCAATCAAAACGAGGTAGTTAGGGAGTTTGGATGGCGCTTGACATTTTACAGTTATTCAATTGATTATCTACGGAAAACTAACATTTTATTAATTATGATAGAAGTGTAGAAATATTTCTTATCAATTGATACAAACATCTTTCCGATCTGTGAAGAAATGTTCTAGTTATACGCATTCGAAATCTTTAATTTTTTCCTGTATGTTCTGTATTTTGGTTTACATTTTACTCCCCATATATCCGTAGTCCGAAGTCCCACGTCAAAACACAACTCTAAACAAAGTACTATCCAGAGAATCCGTATGCAAGAAGGTTATCATTATTTGCAAATCTGGTGAACAAATGACGCACTCGAAAGTTGTACAACAAGGTTTTGACGAAGTACTAAGGATGCATGCTGATAGAGAACAAAACGTACGTGAAGATTAATTTTGGACAGCTCCCAGGCCTGAAATTCTATAAGACCACTGTTAGAGGAGATGTCACCAGCAAATTTGGGTTCGTTTTCGCTGATAGAGAGGCAAATTGCCAGGAAGCTCTTGATTTGGCAAAGGATTTTCAGCTGTGGACTCGAAAATGTATAGGGAAGAGTGCCTACTGAAACGTCCCCTTCCATGTAAAAAGACTCAGAAAGCTCCGATGATGTTCTGGGAAGATTTGGTAAGTTGACACTACAGTCAAAAGGAGCTTCAGAGGTACCGTGACAGTTGGGACTATTACATTGAAAAAGAGCTCAATCCTCCCAATTGCACCCAATTCCGCCCAATCGAATAATATTCTGCAATTGTCAAGCGGAAATTGAAAAAGGATGCCAAAGTCACTCGGGATACTGCAGAAATGAAGAGATCGTGGAATAATATCCACTGAGATTGACCAACAAAGAGTCCAAACTTTGATAGAGGATGTCCGAAGAAAAGCAGGAAATAAATTTTAAAAATTTGGCGATTTAATTTTTTTGTATAGTGCATGTCATAGCACGTTGGGTTTGTCTCACAAGTACGTTGGGTTTGTCTTCAAGTACGAAAACATATGGATTTTCCCAATGTTTTGCCACATATTCATCTGTTCTGGAAGGGGTAAAAACGTTTTCAATCTGTACTTTTCCTTCTGAAACTATTATCCATTAAAAATAGTTGTTGTATAGAAAAATCCGTTTTATTGGCATGAAAAAAATATAACTCCAAAGCTTATTTGTATGATGATGCTTATTCTTATTCTTGCTAAAATTAGACTGCATAACATCGGTTAACGAAAGCCTTGAATTGTTCAACGCTGTTTAATCAAATGGTCAGATCTGAAGATTGGTTTTGTTGTTGTTTTAACCAGAAAAAATCGCTCAACGGTTGATTTTTTACTAGAACTCGATCGGAAAGTGGTCATTCCCAGGACCCTATATCGGTTGATCTTCGAACAGGTCTTTTTGAAGGCTAGAGGCGAATGCAATTTGGAGCTTAATGCCTCTATAATAATTAATGAATCAATCGATCAAAAAGAAATTGTTTTATGTTCGCTACTCGCTACTCACGAGTAATATGGTGATGCTGTAAGAAATCTAAATGAATGTTGAATTGTGGATAGATCAATTCAACAAAATTATTGTACACTGGCTCCACCCGCTGAAAATATTTTTTATATGAATTCTTTCGAACATTCACGTTTTCTTACTAAGCTAACAACGTTTTTCATGATGTAAATGTAGAAGATTTGAGAATTCAATTTTCTGAATTTTCTGACCTTTCTTCAGAGTTTTTCACCGCTATATTTAGCTATAGGAAGAGACGAATACAGCAAAATAAAGACGCTCAAATCGGGCCATCCCTTCCTCGAGTTTTAAGCTTATCAACACATTTGGCCTTCCATTTTTATTTATATAACTAGAAGATACAGGAAAGCATTATTTTGACTGTAAACCCATTGCCACTTTTGAACAAAGATCAATTTCGTAAGCGGAAACTTCAAATGGAATAACAACGTTTATCATGATGTAATTGTTGAAGATATGAGAGTCCAATTTCCATTTTTTTCAAAGTTTTCCAAAAATTTTCCAATTCTCTCCGCTACGAATACATCAAAATAAAGACGGCTTAAATCGGACAATCCCTTCCTCGGGTTTTCCACTTACCAACACATTTGGCCTTCAATTTTTATTTATACAGCCATTCCATGCCAAACCGATAGAATGGTTCTAAGATTTTCGCGAAAATTTTTAGTTTTGTTCTTTAGCACGAAACATGTGACCCGTATTTTTTTTATTTTTTCATTAGGGTGACCATTTTAGGGTTGTCCGAAAAATCAACTTTTTCCTCTTTTTTCCAAAAATGCCTTTTTTCAAAAATTCATAACTTTTGAACTGCTAAACCAATTCAGATGATCGACATATCAAATTAAAGCCAATCACCTGCTCTTTTTTAAAAAAAGTACTGTACCTGCAGAAAAATAGAATTCTGCTCTAGTTATTACTGATTGTTCTCTTTTTTTATTGTTTTCATAGTCTCGAGACCAAAGGCGATATATTTTTTTATATTTTCTCTGAAAAGCTGAGGATTTTTCACATAACATTTGTAGAAATCAGAGAGGCGTTTTTTTCGTATTTGAGTTATGATTGTTCAAAGTTAACCGATGGTTCGAAAAATCAAATTTTTCCTCTTTTTCTACTGGACCGATTCAGATGATCGACACATAAAATTAAAGCCAATTAGATAGTCTCTTTTGAAAATATTAGACTTACGAGAAAAAAAAAATGGATTTTGATTACGTAATTATTTATTGCATTAGTTTTTTATAGTTAACATGGTTTTGGGACCAAGGATGCTATATTTTTTATATTTTTTATTGAATGCTGTTTTACATAACATATCCAAAAATAAGAGATGCCTTATTTTTCGTTTTTATGTTATGATTTTTCAAAGTTAACATGTTATTAGTCTTCGTTCAATATTTCTATGCGACTAGACTGGATGTATGCGACTAGAATTCAATTAATTGGCAAATATGTTATTTTTTTTAGAAAAGGCTAGCTAATTAGCTATAATTTGATATATCGATCATCTGAATCGGTCCATTAGTTCAGAAGTAATAAATTTTTGAACAAAGTCATTTTTGGAAAATGATTTTTTGGACCATCGGTTATGTTTGAAA
The DNA here is from genome assembly GCF_029784135.1 of Toxorhynchites rutilus septentrionalis. NCBI lineage: Eukaryota > Metazoa > Arthropoda > Insecta > Diptera > Culicidae > Toxorhynchites > Toxorhynchites rutilus. The sequence continues at coordinate 60,371,256 of NC_073745.1, forward strand.
AATCAATTGGCGATCTAACGTACAAATCTACACCTAGGCGGCGCTGCGGTGAAAGTGATGATGGTTTTAAATTTTGCCATGTGAACTTATGGAAGGTTTGTAGTTCTTTCCATAAATCACAATGTTATAATCATAAAAGATTATTTGATTGCGATGAGTTTGTAAGAAATTTAATTCTGCGCAATTTTATATATAACATGTTATTTATTTACCTCTTTCAGTAGTGTAAACTATAAAAATGTTGACAATGGTTGAATTAAAGAAGGAAATTCGAGAGCACAATCAAACACAAGTAGAAAAATGCACAATTCCTGCATGTGAGAACTACCCTGGAAAACCCGGAAGTAAAATATACGTGGTTTGTTTTTGAGTTTTATGTTACATTAGCATCATTTTCTTAGTTCAAAAACAAAATCCAGATGTCTCACCGATCGTTTACGTTTTGCGTTAGATCGCCAATACATAAAAACGAAAAAAAACGCTTATCTGGTTTCGACATATGTTATGTGAAAAAAATCCTCTGCTTTTCAGAAAAAATATTTAAAAATATAGCGTCCTTGGTCCCGAGACCATGAAAACAATTAAAACCGAATACAATCAATAATAACGAGAACACAATTCAAATTTCCTGCAGGTGTAGTTTTTTTTCAAAAAAGATGGTGACAGGTGATTGGCTTTAATTTGATCTATCGATCATCTAAATCGGTTTAGCAGTTCAAAAGTTATGAATTTTTGAAAAAAGTCATTTTTGGAAAAAAAATAGAAAAGTTGATTTTTCGGACAACCCTAAAATGGAAATGGTCACCCTACTGAAAAAATTAAAAAAAAACCGGTCCAATGTTTTGCGATAAAGAACAAAACTACCACTTTTCACGGAAATCTTAGAACCACTATATCGGTTTGGCATGGATTGGCTGTATATAATTATTGGTATATTGGAAAAAGTTTTATTATGTTGTATGTTTCTGTGTTGTTGAAATTTAGCAATGCATTTTGGGTGCACTTCAGTGCTTTGGTGGGATTGGCATCGACGTTTAAGGGGGTATTCTAGTCTAGAAATCTGAAAAAATCGAAATTTTTTTTTTACCATATTTCTGTAGTTTAGGCATTCAAGAATATACTCTAGAAAGGACTTATCGAAAATCCTATTATTTACCTAGTTAGAGCCATCTTAGTGATGTGGTATCTAACCTGTTACGGCCATCACAATGAACTTCAAACGCGTTTCTCTCGGAACTAGTTTTTTTCTAACTGGCGTACACGATATCTCAAGTTCTACTGAACCGATTTATGTCAAATTTATATGAAAATAATCTGCATACATCTCTCTATCGCATGAAGCAATAAAAAATTATAACTTTTTAATTTTACTATTTTTAAAAAATCGGTAAACGCAAAAAAAAAACGTTTTAAACAGCATTTTTGTTTTCAAACGGCCGCCATTTTGTTAAAACCCATGTTTTTGACTTGTCCGAGGTTCATGCCATAGCGACATCTTTACTGATTCAGAATCTGTTCGATTTTTTTGTTTCAGATAACCAGAAGGACTGGAATCGTGTACGCCATGGCACAACTTTTTTTTGAACACCCTCACTTCACCAGCATGTAACTATTCTAATTATGAATATTTTTTTTCCGTCCTATTTTTGTTTTATTGTTGAAAGATAGATAAACGAATAATGATATAATGGATAGTAAAAAAACAGGAAGTGGGTTATATCTATGGTATGACCGCAAGGGTGACGTAGGACTATCGTTGATTTAGAGATCATTTGTTTGAAGTTGAATCTAAATCCATTCTGAATGAATGAATAAATGAATATTTGGGGGACTTCGAAAACGAGAGCGTTACGTTGGAGGCACAGGGTTTTATGCATCCAATATAGGATACGAAAAACCTTGTTCTGAAGAATAATCGTCAGAAGCTTTCCTGCTAATTGTACATGATTAACAAATCACAAACCCAAATGTATTATATGGATATTTTATGGATAGAAAACATTCAAATAAACTCTTTCACATGAATGTATTTTTAAATTCCCAGAGGAACTGGCAGATTATTTTCCGGATCTTTCTCGATGCTGAATTGCATCCAAACGGAAAGAATTCCGTGCGTGTATGTGTGTGTGTAGCGGCTGCTTCGATGGTCACCTTCTCTTCTCCTGAAGGACGGCTTCTCTGTGCTTCCTCACAGTTTCAAACAAACTGCTTGCGTTTCAGGGCAGATCTCGATCCTTCGCCGTCCAGCACCCTCAGCAACGATGTTGTCTTGTCGATGTCCTCACGAAAAATGAATGCATCTCACCACCAGAAAATCGCTTAAGTATGCTTTTTGTGTGTGATTGAATCGAGAGAAGGTGTGGTTTACGATGGCAATTTGGAAGGCAAATTAGAGGGGAATGAACTCTCTGAGCTCGGAACTTTCGGCGACTGAGCAATAATCGATTGCGGGCGCATACAATATTGGATACGGAAATATCCTATTGATGAGAAAGAATAATCTTCAGAGGCTATCCTGTTAATTGCGATTGATTGAAAAATCACAAAACCAAATGTATTTGGTCACAGTGTTACATGGATAGAAAACATTAAAGTAAACTCTTTCACATGAATGTATTTTTAAATTCCCAGAGGAACTGGCAGATTATTTTCAGTAACGATTAGATATTTCCACATTTTCCTCGATACTGGAAGCCCACCAGTGGTTTATGCTAACTCGATAATCATCTGTTAATAGCACTTGATTGAAACATATTTGTTCACAGTGTTACATGGATAGAAAACATTCAAATAAACTCTTTCACATGAATGTATTTTTAAATTCCCAGAGGAACTGGCAGATTACTTTCCAGCAATGATTAGATCTTTCCGGAACTTTCTCGATGCTGAATGGCATCCAAACGTAAAGAATTCCGCGCGTGTGTGTGTGTGTAGCAATGTGTTCCCGGGGAACCGTTTGTGGCATCACTCTCCTCCTGATGGATTCCCTCCTAGCCTAGTGTGCACAAACAGGCTCTTGGTGACACCGTTCATCCGCGCTTTCATGATAATCGAAAAGCTTCACCACAACAGCGACAACATGCTCCAATCGCTGTTCAATTAGAACTGAGTGGATTTCCGAGCGGCGCTCACTTATATACCGATTGGTGATTTCAATAACCTGTTTTGAAAGCAATTTTAAGACTATTGAAACAAGTTTTTGGATCAAAAAGTAACACGTATAGAACGCGTAGACATTTTATCTTTCGAATGAAGTGTTTATCATACCATTTCGTTCAGTTGTTTAGGAGCTATTAACGCTCAAAATCTCGGTCTCCGGCGTAACGCTTTCGTTTTCGAAACTTTGGTTTTACACCCCGGTATAGAAATGAAAGACGTAGTCCTACGTCAATATTCTTTGTTTTATTTTTACGGAGTTCGAAAAAACGTCCGATATTCGTGTCTCTACACTAGAATACCCCCTTAAGTGGATGTAGTTGTGAACTTCGTTTTGACATTTATGAATTGTTTTCTGTTTCATGTTTTGGAATTATGGTATACGATTTGTAGGTAGAACTTTTCCGTCGCCTGAAATCAGCTGATCTTGGAAGTATTGGACTGTAAATGGGAAGTACGGCTATTTATTCTATTTTGTTTAAATAACTTGTAAAACCACTGCTGGATTGTTCACCACATTAGTAACCAATTAAGTGGTAAACGAGAACCAAGATGTATCCGATAGAGGCATTTAAAAGAAGCCGACTTATCAGCAGCTTATATTAGGTTGGGAAAAAAGTGATCCATTATTTTTGTTGGAAATTCAAAAGTTTTTTTAGTATGCTGATTGTCTGATTTGGATCGAATATGCACCGTTCTGTTGTAAAATTTGTTGGTATTCTAAAGGTAGCTTCATAATGTCCTTCATAATCAGCAATTCCAAATGAAATCGTTCTAAAAATGCAGATTGCAGATGCAGTGTGTATTCCGTTTGGGTTGGAGGAAATATGAGTTTTCCACAGCAATTGGGGATTTTTTGATTCAAGCGTAACTTTTGAAAAGAGCGTATCGATTTGAGTAAGAGAAATCTTTTTTTTTTTTTTTTTATAATTCGTTTATTTGTACAGGCTCAGTTACATAGGTTTAAAGAAGCCAAACTCTCAACTATACTTTTACTATTAACATGTTTTCTTAATTCTACGGTTAATGAAATAGGAAACCGATTACTCGCGGTTGACTCGAGTTTAGAAGGGTGACACATTTTCTTTAGGAAAAGGATGGGATGTAAGGAGATTGTAACCATGTTCACACTCACACTCACACTCACTTTCACATTCATACTCACACATCACACTGAATTCTTAAACTATCCTCACATCTAATATGTATTAACAATTTAACTTATTCTAATGTTAGGGAACCGATAGCTCGCGAAGGACGAAAAGGAGGAGAAAATGGGGGGGAAAGGATGTAAGAACAATCACACTCGAAGATCGATATCTTTAAGGAAAACATATATTTGGGACATGTAATCAAGGTCTAACCGAGCCAACACATCTCTCACCGGCACATTGGGCTGCCTTCCTCGAGCCCGAAGGGAGTTTTCTAAATTCGATCTGGCGACAAAATATAGCTCGCACGACCAAACAACGTGTTCGATGTCGTGGTAACCATGGCCACAAACGCAGAGATTGCTGTCGGCAAGCTTGAAACGAAAAAGCAGCGCATCTAAAGAACAGTGATTGGACATGAGTCGGGAGAAGGTCCGAATAAAGTCCCGACTCAAGTCCAGACTTTTGAACCATGGTTTGAGGCTAACCTTAGGGATAATCGAGTGGAACCACCGGCCCAATTCATCTTCGTTCCACTTGCGTTGCCAGTTAGCGATGGTATTTTTACGAACTAAAGAATAAAATTCATTGAAGGCGATTTGACGCTGATAAATATCGCCTTCAATTGCACCTACCTTTGCTAATGAGTCAGCCCTCTCATTACCCGAAATGGAGCAATGTGAAGGGACCCAGACAAAAGTAATGACATAACAGCGTCTGGATAAAGCACTCAAAATTTCTCGTATTCTCTCAAGGAAGTACGGCGAGTGCTTTTCCGGCCTCACTGAACGGATAGCTTCGACAGAGCTAAGACTATCCGTTACAATGTAATAGTGTTCAACAGGTCGTGAGGCGACGCTGTCCAGCGCCCAGTGTATTGCTGCCAATTCAGCAATATATACTGAGCAAGGATACTGAAGACTGTGTGAGGTGCTAAAAAATACGTTGAACACTCCAAATCCTATGGACTCATTCATAGAGGACCCATCAGTAAAGTACATATTATCACAATTGACACGCCCATACTTTGCTTTGAAGATCGTAGGAGCGATCCTCGATCGAAGATAATCTGGAATTTCATGGATTTTCTCCTTCATGAACAGATCAAAATGTACAGAGGAATTGATGTAGTCAGAAAAACAAACACGGTTGGGAATATACGAAGAAGGATCAACCTGCATGGTGATGAATTCATGATATGAGCTCATGAATCCAGAATGAAAATTTAGCTCGATAAGCTGCTCAAAATTTCCGATCACCAATGGGTTCATAACCTTACACCGGATGAGGAACCGAAGAGATAATAAATTGAAGCGATCTTTTAGTGGGAGTAGGCCTGCCAAAACCTCGAGACTCATGGTATGCGTTGAGGGCATACATCCCAACGCGATACGGAGACAAAGATACTGAATTCGCTCGAGTTTAATGAGGTGTGTTTTGGCAGCTGATTGAAAACAGAAACTGCCATACTCCATCACTGAGAGAATAGTTGTTCGATACAACATTATAAGATCTTCAGGATGCGCTCCCCACCAGGTGCCGGTAATTGTACGGAGAAAGTTTATTCTTTGTTGACATTTTTTACTCAGATACCTAATATGGGCCCCCCAAGTACATTTGGAGTCGAACCAGACCCCAAGATACTTGAATGACATAGCATGAGTGATCGGTTTACCCAAAAGTTGAAGCTTTGGTTTTGCTGGTCTATGCTTCCTAGAAAAAACCACCATCTCTGTTTTCTCCGTGGAGAATTCGATCCCTAGCCCAATGGCCCAGGTTGAAAAATTGTTCAAAGTAGCTTGTAAGGGTCCTTGCAGGTCGGATTCGTTTGATCCTACGACAGACACCACTCCATCATCTGCAAGTTGTCTTAGGTTGCAATTTTGTGTAAGGCAATTGTCGATGTCGCTTACATAGAAGTTGTACAAAAGGGGGCTTAAACATGAGCCCTGAGGGAGGCCCATGTAAGAGATCCGACTCACTGCCGAATCTCCATGAGAAAAATTCAAATGTTTCTCACAAAGCAAGTTATATAACATATTATTCAATAGAGGCGGCAGACCCCGAGAGTGTAATTTGTCTGACAGGACCTCTATTGAAACTGAATCAAACGCCCCCTTTATGTCCAAGAATACTGAAGCCATTTGTTTTTTTTCGGCGTAAGCCATTTGAATTTCTGAAGAAAGCAACGCAAGACAATCATTCGTCCCCTTGCCCCTGCGGAACCCATATTGTGTATCTGAGAGTAGGCCATTCGTTTCAACCCATCGATCAAGGCGAAACAAGATCATTTTCTCCAACAATTTCCGTATACAAGACAGCATTGCTATTGGGCGGTACGAATTGAAGTCGGACGCGGGTTTTCCGGGTTTTTGAATAGCTATAACTCGTACTTGTCTCCAATCATCTGGAACAATATTATGTTCCAGAAACCGATTGAATAAATTCAACAAGCGATGTTTCGCCACACCAGGGAGGTTTTTCAACAAGTTGAACTTAATTCTATCCGATCCTGGAGCCGAATTGTTACAAGAAAGGAGAGCAAGAGAGAATTCTACCATCGAAAACTCGGAATCAAGATCGCACCTATCTTGTGGTATGTCTCGAACAATTTTTTGCACAGGAGCGGAATCAGGACAACCTTCCGTGCAAAATTAAAAATCCATCGATGTGAATATTCTTCGCTTTCATTCGTTGATGAGCAATTTCGCATGTTTCGAGCCACTTTCCATAATTTTTTCATTGACGTTTCTCGTGATAAACCTCCCACGAAATTTCGCCAATAAGCACGTTTTTTCCCTTTGATCAAATTTTTGAACTGATTCTCAAGGGCTAAATACATTTGAAAATTTTCAGGGGTTCCACGTTTCCGAAAAGCTTTAAATGCATTCGATTTTTCTACATAAAGCTTGGAACATTGGCTATCCCACCATGGATTGGGAGGCCTTCGGCGAATGGTGGAACCTGGGATGGGTTTCGTTTGAGCGCGAACCGCGCTGTCATATATCAAACGAGAAAGGAAGTTATACTCCTCCAATGGAGGTAAACCATCTCTGGAATTGATGGCTAGAGCAATCGCGTCCGCATATTTTTTCCAGTCAATGTGTCTTGTGAGGTCATATGCCATGTTTATAGATTCAGAAGAATTCGACCCAATGGTGATGGAAATTTTGATTGGCAAGTGATCACTACCGTTGGGATCCTGGATTACATTCCACTTGCAATCTAACGATAGTGAATTCGAGCAAAGCGAGAGGTCAAGAGCACTAGGGTTAGCAGGAGGTTTAGGTACACGTGTTGTTTCCCCAGTGTTCAAAATGGTCATATTGAAGCTGTTACAAAGGTCATATATCAACAATGAACGATTGTCATCGTACTGTTCCCCCCAGGCAGTTCCGTGAGAGTTGAAGTCTCCCAAGATCAATCGTGGCTCAGGAAGGAGTGAGCACATGTCATCAAGTTGTTTGCGGCTAACCGCAGCTCTCGGAGGCCAATACAAGCTGACAATACAGAGGTCTTTGCCTCTGATGTTTGCATGACAAGCAACAGCTTCGATCCCTCCAATAGTTGGAAGGTCAAATCTAAAAAATGAGTGGCACTTATTGATCCCCAAAAGCACCCCTCCGTATCTATCATCACGGTCCAAGCGTATAATATTAAAATCGTGGAAAGAGATATCATCTCGCGAAGAAAGCCACGTTTCGGACAGAGCAAAAACATCACAATTGAAGTTATGAATTAAAAATTTGAATGTATCCAATTTAGGGATAAGACTACGACAATTCCACTGTAAAACAGTGATATCTCCGACCTCTCTATTTGAATTAGACATCAAGAGAGATAATCATTGCAAGGAGGGGCCATGTTTGCATCAATTGTTGCAAAATTGTCTTTAATACTGGAAGCATTGAGATGACAATGGTTCTGATGGAGTCGGAAACATTAAAACACTTGAAGATTTGATCCAAAAGGTCAGATAACTTTATAAATCCCGATTGGGAAGTTGAACTGGACGGAAAAATAGGGACAGTTGGGGTTTTTGATGTCCCCTCGAGTGCTGGGTTGTTCGAAGGTGAACTATTACCACGGAAGCCAGGAGGAACCTGATTTTGCTTGTCCGCTGCACTCGATTTTTTAGGCAAGCTAACAGAGGATATAACCGTGGGGACTTGTTCTTGAACTTTGGGAGTGGTCACATTTTTGCGCCGGGGATTCCCTTTGAAAATAAACGGTGTGCCCTCGCTAGCTGTGTCCGCTTCCATTTCATCAACTGGCAACGCGGAAAAGGTATTGTGTGTTGAGATTGGTTGTTGTTGTTGAGCCAGTAGAGAAGCGCCCTTTAAAATTTCCGCAAAAGTACGTTTCGAGCGTTCCTTTAAAGAGCGCTTCTGCTTCTCCCAGCGACTCTTGTAAGTTTCACAAGCTGAGAGCACGTGTGGGGATCCTCCGCAATATGGACACTTATGCTCAGTCGCACTGCAGGATTTCCCCACATGTTGCTCTCCGCAAGTGGCACAGCGCTCCTTGTTGGCACAATAATCTGCTGTGTGACCAACTGACTTGCATTTGTTGCAAGTCATGGGCTTTGGCACGAAGAGTCGCAGTGGTAGCCTCAATTTGTCTACCATAACGTAGTCAGGGAGGGCGGAACCAGCAAAAGTTACTCGAAACGAGTCGGACGGCGTGAATTTTGTTTTTCCCTCTTCCTGGGACACTTTTCCTAACTGTTGGCAGTCCAAAATTTTAACTATCGACCGAGGAAGCTTTTTAAATCTGCCATCTCCCTTTTTTATAAATTCGCTCGTCAGACCCGTTTCTGTAATCACCCCCGAAATTTCTACGTTATGGCAGGGCACATAGGCGCGATATTCTAGGATGAATCTATTGTCGACAACAATCTCGTTAGCTTGCTTCCGATCAGCCACGACAACACGCAGTTTGTTCGGTCTAACCTTTCTCATTTCGACCACGGAGGAATAATTTTTTGTCAGATCTTTCATAATCTGAATGACATTCAGCGATTTCCCGTTGGGTTTGGGCCGGAAGAAAACAACCCATGGACCAGTTCCAGGTGCATCCTCTGGATAAACCTTGACACGGGGAGAGGACAAAACAGAAGAAGAAGACGAGGACGAGTTTTGGTCGGGAACGGGGACGATAGAGGGGGGAGATGAGGCGGATGGTTGAGAGGGATCAGGAGCAACAGATGAGGAATGCGAGGTCGATGGTTGAGTTAAAACGGGGGGGTTCGGGGGATGAGTGGCGAGGTTTGTGGATTTCTTAGAGGGGGGCTTTTTAATCGACGACTCTTCTGTATCACACGGAACGCGCTTAAGCGATTTTCCGGCACCTTTTTGTGCAACGGAAAGGGAGTCATCGAAGGAGATCTCCATATTAAAAGACCCCCCACCTTCATCAATCATTTATGTGGCTGATAATTGCAATAGTTTGAATGATTCCTATAACCTAATAAAAAAAAAACAAAGAAAAACAAAAAATAATAAAACTACTTGCTAACGCACACCAGTGCGATGATTGCGGTAACGGCTGCTGCTCGATCGGATGATTGCAGACGCCGCTGCGATTGTGCACTTTTCAGTCCGGTGCTCGTTCTCACGTTCTCACTCACAGCGATTCACACGAGATGCACCAGTACAATTTAACTTAGCGATCGGCTGATCGCGTGTTGGGCGCTCGGCACAAATGAAAAATCGAGAAATCTTTGATAATTTATATCTCAAAAACTATGAGTCGTACCGAAATAGTGTCTTAGAAAGAGTTATAGAGTATTGATGGTAGAATATGAGAAAAATGTACACTGAGAAAAAAAATTAGTACTCTTTTTTTATTTACAAAATAAAAATTCAAATTGCAATATCCAAAATACATATTTTTCAATTTTTTAAAAATTTTTTTATACAAAATAGAAGTCATGGAGAAAATTTAAAAAATGGGCCCAAGATGGTAAAACTATTTTTGACAAACTTTGTGGAACATCGAATTTTTAGGAATTTTCGAAACTTCGAATTTTTGTATGTTAGCAATCATTTTTAGCCACAAATTATGAATTCTGATGTGATTTAAAACAAAAAAGGTTAGTATCAATCTACTTCTAAATGTAGTCATTCTCGAGATATTTAAAAAAAATATTTGTAATTTATTGTCTTTTTAATAGTGAAGGGTGTGTCACATCAAATTGCATCACGGAAAAAACGCTGTAGAAATTCGCCCAGTAGACCGATCCTTTTGAAAATTTTAGACAGTAAAATAAAAACTATTAAACAACTTTTGGCATTTTCTTTTTGTTCATACTTCGAACCCAAGCCCGTATGCTCGCACCTTCTTATTTACCCCGTCCATAAGGTTCTGTACAACGTCAGGTTGTAGTTTTTTTTTGAACAGAAATCCATTTTCTCTTGAAGTCCGCCTCCGATTTGACAACTTTTGGGTTCTGCCGGAGGGCCTGCTTCATAATCGCCCAATATTTCTCTATTGGGCGAAGCTCCGGCGCGTTGGGCGGGTTCATTGCCTTTGGCACGAAGGTGACCCCGTTGGCTTCGTACCACTCCAACACGTCCTTTGAATAGTGGCACGAAGCGAGATCCGGCCAGAAGATGGTCGGGCCCTCGTGCTGCTTCAATAGTGGTAGTAAGCGCTTCTGTAGGCACTCCTTAAGGTAAACCTGCCCGTTTACCGTGCCGGTCATCACGAAGGGGGCGCTCCGCTTTCCGCAAGAGCAGATCGCTTGCCACACCATGTACTTTTTGGCAAACTTGGATAGTTTCTGCTTGCGAATCTCCTCCGGAACGCTGAATTTGTCCTCTGCGGAGAAGAACAACAGGCCCGGCAGCTGACGAAAGTCCGCTTTGACGTAGGTTTCGTCGTCCATTACCAGGCAATGCGGCTTCGTCAGCATTTCGGTGTACAGCTTCCGGGCTTGCGTCTTCCCCACCATGTTTTGCCTTTCGTCGCGGTTAAGAGCCTTCTGAACCTTGTATGTACGCAGGCCCTCCCGCTGCTTGGTCCGCTGGACGAATGAACTTGACAAATTCAGCTTATTGGCGACATCACGGACCGAACTTCTCGGATCACGTCTAAACTGCTTAACTACGCGCTTGTGATCTTTTTCACTGACGGAGCATCCATTTTTGCCGTTCTTCACCTTTCGGTCGATGGTTAGATTCTCGAAGTATCGTTTTAGTACTCTGCTGACCGTGGATTGGACGATTCCCAGCATCTTACCGATGTCCCGATGTGACAACTCCGGATTCTCGAAATGAGTGCGCAGGTTTAATTCACGACGCTCTTTTTCGTTCGACGACATTTTTTCACATTTACGAAAAATTGACAGTGAAGCATGGCCAACGTGATCTATACACTCTTATCTGATTATAAGCGAAAGCTGAAGATATAATTCCTAAAAATTAAATTTCTACAGCGTTTTTTCCGTGATGCAATTTGATGTGACACACCCTTTAAATAGGCCCTTTCAATATGTTTGTCGTGTTATATCATCATGTTCATGAGATTTTATGAATTCGCTTATAATTTCCAACAACTTTTCCGAATACATCGTTATGGTAAAGACATATGTTTAGGAGTTACGTTACGAAACATTCGAAGACATGTGGGTTAATACAAAATGTAGCGAAACTAAAAAATCTTTTTTATCTTAATACAAACTCCAATCAATCAAAAAATTGTTGGAAATTATAAAAAATTCGCAAAATTTCATGAACAATACAGTATAACACGACAAACATATTAAAAGAGGTTATTTACTATGAAAAAGGTTATAAATTAGAAATATGTTTTTAAATATCTCGAGAATGGTTGCATTTAGAAGGAGATTGATACTAACCTTTTTTGTTTTAAATCACATCAGAATTCATAATTTGTGGCTAAGAATGATTGCGAACATACAAAAATTCGAAGTTTTGAAAATTCCTAAAAATTCGATGTTCCACAAATTTTGTCAAAAATAGTTTTACCATCTTGGGCCCATTTTTAAAATTTTCTACATGACTTCTATTTTATATGAAAAAATACATATTTTTTGATATCGTAAATTAAAATTTAATTTTGTAAATAAAAAAAAGAGTATTTTTCTTCTCAGTGTATATTTTTTTCAAATTAAGCCAACAATATTCTATAACTCTTTCTCATATTTTTTGAGGTATAAATTATCAAAGATTTCTCTCACTCAAATCGATACGCCCTTTTCAAAAGTAACGCTTGAGTCAGAAAATGAACCATGATGAGGTATTTGGAAAAGTTGTTGGAAATTATAAGCAAATTCATAAAATTTCATGAACATGGCGGTATAAGACGACAAACATATTAAAAGGGAAATATTTTTTTCAAATATTTCGAGAATGGCTACATTTAGAAGGAGATTGATACTAACCTTTTTTGTTTTAAATCACATCAGGATTCATAATTTGTGGCTAAAAATGATTTTTTACATACAAAAATTCGAAGTTTCGAAAATTCCTAAAAATTCGATGTTCCACAAAGTTCGTAAAAAATAGTTTTACCATCTTGAGCCCACATTTTTTAAATTTTCTGCATGACTTCTATTTTGTATGAAAAAATTTTAAAAAAATTAAAAAATATGTATTTTGGATATTGCAAATTGAGTTTTTATTTTGTAAATAAAAGAAAGAGTACTATTTTTTCTCAGTGTACATTTTTTTCATATTAAACCATCAATACTCTATAACTCTTTCTAAGACACTATTTCAGTACGACTCAAAGTTTTTGAGATATAAATTATCAAAGATTTCTCTTACTCAAATCGATACGCCCTTTTCAAAAGTTACGCTTGAGTAAAAAAATTCCCAATTGCTGTGGAAAACTCATATTTCTATATATTTTTTTTTCTGATAGAACAATGAATTATCTGTATTGTGATGCTAAAACAAGTTTTGTACTTTCAATCAATCCCGAAATACAGCTGGTTTTTTGATTCCGGATTCTAAATGAATCAAGCTTTAATCAACAGTACGAAGGGAAACATCATGAGAAAGGCTGGCTTCGTCCTCTGATTGAAGTTATTCATTAACTTTTACTAAAACAGCAACACAATAATGTCTTATAGACTACGTTTGTGAGTACTTTATTATGCTTCGATATAACGTACAATTCGATACAACGTACAATTTTGAAAGCGAAATGTACGTTATATCGAAGTTTACCTGTACACACTTTCATTCGAATCAAAAATACTCATGTTTTGTCATTTTTCGATTTCATTTGGAATTGCTGGAATTGTAAATATAAAATCGGAGAAAGCTTAGAGTTGAGGAAATATCTTGATATATACTACTAAAAAATATAGGTGAGAGTTTGGCTCCTTTAAGCTTATGTAACTGGCAGTAATCGTTCGTGCATCATCCACGATGAGCTATGGAAACGCTGGAATCACTTGTACTGTCATCTTGCACGATCGGTCATATTTTTCAATCTCTGGCAAACAAGCTAGGATTTCACATCAAAAGATGTTCAGCAGCAGGTTTGCTCTTTTTTCAAGAATTGCATCCATTTTTGGGGTTCTAGCAGCTATAGTAACTTGCCACAATTTACCAATCAAGGTAGTATCAGAACGATCATTCAGTCCATCACGAATCGTCAACTGGAGTGTGTGAACGCCGCAACGCAAGCGAAAGATCTTGAACATATCGACAACTTCATTTATTACGGTATCAAATTCAACAGTATCAAAAATTTCAACGAATTCAACTCGGTTCTTAACTGATTTGCGCAAGTCCACATTTTTAGTGTTTGCTTCTTCAATCACCGTGCAACTCATGCTTTGGCTATTGATTTTAATGGGTTATTTGACTGGAAGTCGGAGTCGGTAAAATTCCTTCCGATTGAATTTTAATAGTTCAACATTAGAATCATCACTAGACAACTCCTTTCCTGAAATATTCAATCGTCTAGAATATGTTCCATAGATTCTTTTATTTAGCGAATCTTTTAACTGACATTCATTCGAAGTGAGACATTACAAAATACGATTCTGAAACAATTTAGGGTTTCTGCATTACTGTTCGATTCAAGCGAGGACTCTGTACCATTTTTTTTTTTGACGCGCTTGATGATGGCACTCTCACGCAATTATGACAAGAATATGTTAATATTACTCATGGCATTCATAACAAAAACACTCTTCGTAACACTTGAGCAGCGCAACTTTGTAACAAAACTCAGAAATTCATGCACCCCAACCTTCTATGTGAGCATCTCTCATAAAACTAGCGTGGCCCATTCATGCATGCGATTCGCACAGATAGAGAATTGTGTGTAATAAAATACGATAATCCTGACTGAAGGACGGATTAAAAACGCCATAACAATAAGTCGTACGCTTAGATAGATGCAATTCCTCCCCTCCTGCAATCTGATGCATGCAACAAAACCAACAACAGCATCACAGGCACAGGTTTGAATCCAATGGTGATTATATTGTTTAGGCTCGTGACCACCCCCACCCCCATGCGAGTGCGGACAACTCAATTGTTGATGGTCACGTGGTGGAGGGCAACTGCGAGCTATAAATTGCACAGGAGAAAGGATTATTCGGGCCTAGACACAATTTCCAAAATTGAAAAATCAAAATCTCAGGAGAGTTGGACACGTATCGGATACCACAATATACGCAACCACTTTTGAGGCCAGGGAGCAATAAACGTTCTTTACCTTCGACACATAAAAAGTGCGTTATTTGTACCATGTTCTTCCCATGCTTTTGTAAAATTGCCCACGGAAAAGAGATACAGAGCAAAAAAGAAACATTTCGACGAAGGGAAAATGGACCAGTTTCTCAATGGCAAATATATCTTCTTTTTTTTTCTTCTTCGGCGCTTCGGTGAAAATAAACCGATTTGTATACCGATGCGGACGCTCACGACCATTTCTTGGGGGAAGAAAAATTGTATCGACGAAATTTATTGTGGTTTTTATGTGCTAAACACGTGCAAATGAGCTCTCTTCGTCGGTGGAGTGTCCCCTTTTTCCACCGGCCTGGACAGAGGCTTTGGTAATATCGGCTTTGGCTTTTTCCCTCTCTTTTGATAGGACGATGGATGGGTTTCGAATAAACCGATTTCTTACCGCAGGATTAGAATGGTCGAGAAAGTGTTCGAAGCAATACTAGTTCTAAAATGTGATGTGTATTTTTGTCATCATTTGCCTTATTCAACAATGAAACAAAAATGTTTGAATTCTGCCTTTCACACAAACAAAACGCAATGAAGATGACTCCTAACTTTGCATCCATAACGAGAGCAGAGCGGTGTTGAGTGAACGAGACGACGGTGGGACAATGTTTTTGTTATCAGAATAACACAGTGAAGCAATTTGTTTCCGAATAATGGACATTATTCCTCTATTATGCCTTTTTATGGCATCTGCCGGTGCCTATATCTAGCGCTAGAGACGGTGTTTTCGGCAGGAACGGAGTTGTATGCATAGCGTTCGGTTCGACTGCGAGACGACGATGCGTTGCGACAAATCTTCTTTATGTCGAAAAGTTTCTCCTGTGAATGGAAAACCGAACCACCGATTGGCGTTTGTGTTGGTTGCTGGCTGCCTGCCTGCCTGGAGAAGGGATTCGAGGGGGAGGGATTGTTTACCCAGCTTCCAGCCCCAACCAAGCACATCGGATTCAGATTCGTACTTTTGTCGAGAGCATAGAGCTAGAGCTAGCGAACAAAGTAGGTAGGCAGTGCTATTTTGTGTGCTTCGGCTTTTATGATTGTGGTTTTGTGCGAGGTGAGAACGTAAAACTATTATGAGGACAAATTTGAGTACTTAGCATTGTTTTACGATTGGTGTTGAACGAGTTTTTATTCATGGGTCGTTATCATGACGGGAGCACTCTTCAACGGACGGACGTCGTTAGAGCACTGACAGACACATTGAGGATCATGAACTTTCTCCACCTCATAAATCGACCTGCATTACCCATATATTAGAAGACTCTACAAATAGACCGTATCGCATAAGGTACACCGGACCAAGTTGAATTTTTTCGAAGTTCAACTCGAAAGTTATCTTAAAAAATCACAAAATCACCAAATTGAATTTGAATTTGCAGAATATACAAGGTATGACAGATGTCTCTCGATAAAAAATAGTTATTCACATTGGATGTTTCGAAAATTATCAATTTTGAGAACGCTTAGTTTTCATTTGCATTGTTCCCACTTGTCCCGTAGAGCGGGGTAAGTTGAAACGCGAAACTATAATGGGTTTAATGTGCGGTTTGCTTCCCGAACTATCTACAACTGATTTATGAAACACTAAATTAAAGTAATTACATATCAACATTTAGAAAAAAAAGGGTTTTGGTACATGTGAGATGTGAGGGAATAGTCTGATAAAGACAAAATGAACACTACATACTAGGAATTAATATACGAAACAATAACATCAAGAATACTATTTCATACGCATTCATGTCATAGTAGAGCCACTCTAAACGACCACTAATGAGATTTATTGGATTATTCAAATATTCAAATATTACGTAACGCACTCAGAAAGGGAGGAGTAACTGTGTAAACTTGTTTAGAAATAAGTCCAACTAAATCGAAACATTTTTATACAAATGACCTTTTGTTACATGTTATGTAGGGAAGAGGGATTCTATAATAGTAAACAAGTTGTGTTACGTAATATTTGAACGACTCCTTGTTGCAAAATCAACAAATTCGTCTTGTATCATGTCTGTGTATTCATAAATTATGTAGAACATACTGAGGAACGAAAAATGAATGATTCTTATTTTTTTTTATTTAACATCATTCATTCATACAGCAATCATCGACAAATAACGTCCGGCATCTGCAGCAATGTTTAAAAAATAGTCGACTTTAACTGGTTTCAACTTACCCCAGGATTGAAAAACACATGGGGTAAATTTAAATGCTCAGAGTTGTACGGAAAAAAAGAATCAATTTAGTTTTCAAAACCACTACACTTGATTATCCCTATTTGATTACCTGACGTGCGATTCAGGCGATATTTTTGAAAAAATCAGTGTTTCCGGACCGTTTGAGTCAGCAAAATTGTTTGTTTGATTTCACGGAACAAGGAAGAGTAAACAAGGACGCGGATTGCGTTAAAGCATTCCAATATTCTGGTAATGGCTTTCATAAGGTGGGGTTTTTTTTTTAAATTTAATTTATTTTCAACTGGCTCAGCAACGTTAAGCATCAATGAGCCGTGTTTATGTATAGGGAAAAGCCTCTGTGAGTAGAACTATGCAAATGTTCTTTCTCATAAAGGCATAAAAACCCTATGATTTTTTCAAGAAATAGAACAATATAAATAATTATACAACAATTCATTATGAAATATTATTTAAGACTTCTTCTTGAGGATTTTTATAGAGAAAACCACCTCCTTGAAGATTGCGAGCAATTGCGTGCATCTGAGTATTTTTGAGTTCTGAGGAAAAAAGTTGAAGAAAAATGAAAACGTTAATAACCATATATTATTGATAAATAATAAAAATATTCATAACAAAAAACAAAAAAGTTGGAGAAGTAAACGATAATCAAAAATAAAAGAAAAATACACACATACTCATACTTGAAAGTGAATGGATTTGAGGAAGTAACATAATTGCATCGAGATTACGAGTAGCCAGAACGTCACGGATCGAAACATTGAGTGGCATTCCCTTTTTGCGAAAATTTTCTATTAAAGATAACCTTTTATTTTGAAATTCAGAGCAATACCATACAATGTGATCAATATCGTGGTAACCTGTACCACAAATACATAGGTTACTATCACTGATGTTAATTCGAAAAAGATGTGCATTCGAGGAATAATGATTAGACATGAGTCTGCACACTACTCGAATGAAATCACGAGAATAATTATATCCTTTGAACCATGGTTTGAGGGAAACTTTAGGAATGATAGAATACAGCCACCGACCTTTATCACTACCATTCCAACTTGTCTGCCAACATTGAAGTGCACGTTCACGAGGAAAATGGAGATATTCATCAAAAGTAATTGGCCTATGAAATAACAGTCCTTCCGTAGCGCCCTTCTTAGCAAGAAGATCATCTTTTTCATTTCCTGGTATCGAACAATGAGAGGGAATCCATACAAAAGTGATATTAAATGATCTACTTATCAAAACACTTAAAAGATGTTGGATTCCAGACAAGAAATACGAAGAATATCTAGACCTTACCGAACGAAGTGCCTCTAAAGAGCTGAGACTATCAGAAAAAATGTAAAAATGTTCAGGGGACAAGGTCTGAATATGTTGTAATGCAGTGTATATTGCAGCCAATTCCGCAACAAACACCGAACAGGGTAAACCAAGCTTACGGAATATGGAGAAGTTAATATTAAATACCCCAAAACCTGTGGAACCATTAAGACTAGATCCATCAGTAAAAAAAAATTTGGTTGAGTCAATATGTTTATATCTTGACAAGAAAATTGCAGGCATGACTATTTGGCGGAGATCACTGGAAATACCACTCACATAAACTTTCATTGACAAGTCAAAATTAATAGAAGGATTGAACAAAATTGAAGGAATGGTCTGGAAACCAAGTAAAGCAGATGGGCTTTCCAGGGTCAGAAATTCAAGATATAGCGACATTCGCTTAGATTGAGTGCCTAAGGTTAGCATTTTTTCAAAGTTTGTTATCACTATCGGATTGAGTGTTTCACAACGTATCAAAAAACGAAATGATAACTCGAAAAAGCGCACAGAAAGAGGAAGGATACCAGCTAAAATTTCTAGGCTCATTGTATGTGTTGACTGCATACATCCTAGAGCAATACGCAAACAGCGATATTGGATCCTTTCCAGTTGCATAATATGAGTACGGGCAGCGGACCTGAAGGAAAAACTTCCATACTCCATAACAGATAGAACGGTTGTTTTATACAACCTAATCAAATCGACGGGATGCGCCCCCCCACCAAGTCCCTGTTATGGATCGGAGAAAATTTATTCGTTTCTGACATTTTTGTTTCAAGTAACCTATGTGTTTACCCCATGTGCCTCTAGAATCAAACACAACTCCTAAATACTTGAATGACGGCGAGTGCCTAATTGTTCTATCCAAAAGTTTAAGTTGCAATTGTGCGGGACGGTGTTTTCTTGAAAACACAACCATTTCTGACTTTTCAGAAGAAAACTCAATACAAGCCCACTCAACCAAATTATCAAGAGAAATCTGCAAGGGATTATACAGATGAATACTGTCTTTGCCTGTTACCGACACTACACAATCATCTGCATATTGTCTCAAAGTACAGTTTCCTGATAAACAAACATCGATGTCATTTACATAAAAGTTGTAAAGGATTGGACTAAGACATGAGCCTTGAGGAAGGCCCATGTAGCTAATCCGTAAAACGGACGAAGAACCATGGGAAAAACTCATATGTTTTTCACGCATTAGGTTAAACAAAAAACTATTTAATTTTGGAGAAAACCCATTTAGATGAAGTTTTTCAAAAAGAACCTCAATGGAAACTGAATCAAACGCACCCTTGATATCTAGGAACACTGATGCCATTTGTTGCTTACTACACAAGGCTATGTCAACCTCTGATGAAAGCAGAGCAAGACAATCATTAGTTCCTTTACCTCTACGAAACCCGAACTGCGAAGGTGAGAGGAGGTTGTTGGATTCTATCCAGCTGTCTAAGCGACATAGAATCATTTTCTCTAATAATTTTCGAATGCAAGAGAGCATTGCAATTGGTCTATAAGAATTATAATCAGACGCAGGTTTACCAGGTTTCAGAATAGCTATAACTTTAATCTGTCGCCACTCATGCGGAACAACGTTCTGCTCAAGAAAAACATTGAACAATTTTAACAAACGTTTCTTCGCATTATCAGGTAGATTTTTCAATAAGTTGAATTTGATCCTATCTGACCCCGGCGCCGAATTGTAACATGACAGAAGTGCAAACGAAAATTCAGCCATACTGAACGGAGGCGCAATATCATCAGATGTCTCCAAGGAGGGAGGTGGAGCAGGTGCTGAGTCTGGACATATCTTCTTGGCAAAGTCAAAGATCCACCTTTCAGAATATTCAACTGGTTCATTTGAATGAGTTGAATTTCTCATTTGTCTGGCAACTCGCCAAAGAGTGCTCAAGGAAGACTCTCGGGAAAGCCCATTCACAAAATTACGCCAATAGCCTCTCTTTTTGGCTTTTATGAAGCTTTTGAATTCACGCTCCAGATAAATGTAATTGTCGTAACGTTCGCAGGAGCCTGATTTACGCCAATTCTTGAAAGCATTCGATTTTTCTTTATAGAGATTTGTACAATCTTGATCCCACCACAGATTAGGAGAACGTCTGCGAAACGAATTCCCAGGAAAACGTTTCGTTTGGGCATCAATAGCACTGTCATGAATTAAACCAGCTAGAAAATTATATTCTTCTAACGGGGGTAACTCATTAACTAATGCCACTGATTCTGAAATAATTGAAGAATATCTCTTCCAATCAATGTTTCTAGATAAATCATGCTGAACATTTATAGTTTCAGACGATTTAGAATAATTTGAAATAGAAACGGTGATCGGCAAATGATCACTTCCATGTGGATCTTGGATAACCTTCCAATGACAATCTAATGATAAAGAGGAAGAACAAAGGGATAAATCTAAGCGACTTGCGCGGCCTGATGAAGGAGCAATTCTTGTTATATCACCTGTATTTAAAACTGTCATGTTGAATTCATCGCAAAGATCATAAATAGAATTAGCTCTTCGATCATCAAAAGATTCACCCCAGCCAATGCCATGTGAGTTGAAATCTCCAAAAATAAGATGAGGTTGTGGAAGAAGCTCAATTATATTCACAAGGTTTCGATAATTAAGCATTGTACTTGGTGGAATATAAATAGAAGCAATGCACAAATCTCCACCCTTGATGCGTGCCTGACACGCAAGAATTTCAATTCCTGTGACTAAAGGCAGGGGAATCCTGTAAAATGGATAACATTTTCTAATACCTATGAGAACTCCTCCATAAGAATTATCACGGTCTAAACGAATAATATTGAAATCATGGATGTTTAATATATTGTCCGAACGAAGCCATGTTTCAGATAGAGCAAACACATCGCAATTCAAAAAATGGAGCATTTGTTTGAAAGAGTCAAGTTTTGGAAGAAGACTTCTACAATTCCACTGTAGAATAGTAGAATTCTTTGACTCATCCAATAGATTAGGCATCGAAATTAATAAAGGAGAGGAGGGGCCACTTTGCAACCATTTGTTTAGCTAACTGACTGATAGTAGGAAGCCAAGCAGAAATGAGACATTTCAATGAATCTGAAATTCCGAAAATATGAAAGATCCATCTAACAATTGAAGAAAAGCAAATACCTCCTGAAAATGATTGGGGTTCAGGAACCGATCGAGAAGCAAATCTGGGATGACTTGACAATTCAGGGAAATGAACGTCATAGTTAGAGGATCCCCAACCAGGAGGGTTACTGTTGGAAGGAGCAGAAAAATGAGAAGAAGCTTCCGGTTGATTAGAGGATAATCCTCTTTTTTTAGCAGGCTTGGAGGAGGAAGTATTTTTTCTCTTCCTGGTTCTTCCCGCGATTATTGGATCGAAAGTAGTATCCGATTCATCATCCTCTGATAAAGCAGAGAAATGATTTTCTGAAATCTCGGATACCTGAGCTGCCTTGAGTATATCAGCAAAGGATCGCTTAGAACGATCTTTAAGTGACTGTTTAAGTTTAATTGAACGGGATTTGTATTTTGGACAGTCTTTAACTGTGTGAGGAACACCTCCACAAAGAATGCATTTATCAGCATCCTTGTTGCAAATACTTTCATCATGATCTACTCCACACTTAGAACATTTAATTTTATTGCAACAGAAGGTTTTAGTGTGACCTAACTGTTTGCAATTAGTGCATGACATTATTTTGGGAGTAAATAATCGAACTGGAAGACGAAGCTTATCAATGAGCACATAATTTGGAAGAGCTGTGCCCTCGAAGGTGATTCTAAAAGAACCAGATGGGAAATATGTCTTCTCGTTGCCATCAATTATAAATGAATTCAGCGATCGAACTTCTAAAATTTTCACATGAGGAAGTTTTACATCATGAAAAATACCCTCTGCTTTTTCGAAATCTGCTAGTTGGAGAGATTTTTCCGAAACCACACCATCGATTTCAACAATGTGTGCCGAAATATACACTCGATATTCAGCAGTGAACAAAGAATTATTTACAACTGCGTTAGCGTCTTTACAATCCGAGAGCACAACACGAAGTTTGTCTTTATTAACTTTTGTAATCTCCAAGACACTTGAGTAATTAGATTTCAAGTCTTTACAAATTTGGGTCACTCTTAACGGTTTCCCTTTGGGACGGAAGAATACCACCCAACGATTTTTCGATGAACCCGAAACGTTCTGGTATTGTCGTATTCGAGAAAGATTCTTGGGAGGAATATTCTCAATGATTGGATGTTGAGGAGAATTAATTAGATTTTGAACCGAACTGAGTGAAACAGAATCAATTGTTGGCTGTGTCGAATTTAACTGCGATTGTTTTTTATATTTCTTCGAAGGACGAACTTCAGAAAAACAATTACTAGGAGAAGCTACGATGCTCATATCAACATCGGAGGGTTCGTTCCCCTCCATTTAGATAGAATTGTGTAATAAAAATGAGAGCAGAGAGAGCATAAAATGCCTAACACTCACAGACAATAAAACTATTATTTTTGTATATATAAAAAAATAAAATAAAATTAATTAATTAATTAAGTAACACAAAACAAAAACATAGCTGTTTTATATTTTCCAGAGGCAGGGAATCTTTAGAAATCCTGCACCAAGGTTCAATACAGCGGGAAGCTTCACACACACCGAAAAACACTTGAAAATTCAAAATTCGTATATCTTCTTCGGGGAATTCCACTCGCTAAACAAATGGCTCCAATAACTTCACAACTTCTTCGAGAAATAGTCTTCAAAACACTGAAATGACCAACAAGAAAAAAAAATCACGAAGAAAATCTGCAATATTCGTTTTGATGAAAATTATACGTCACCTTTATTCCACGGCTTGCTGATGTATATGATAAGGTGGGTTGAAAGATAATGTTTGCTATATATAGTTTGATCACGTCAATCCATCATTCCTAGTAAAAGTAAAAAATCCGTTTAACTAACCCCGCATTGCAACTTGCCCCGGTGTACCTTAATCCTGAATGTATGTACTGAATATGCGAGGGTTTACTCAAAGAATCACGATAATCGCGATCACCTGCTGTAAAAGTGGAGATAAGTATAATACGCAAATCTGTATCATTTACCCACATGCCGTTCACCCGAACGTAACAAATATATGAATGCAACAACTACTCGAATGTAAAATTCAACCGAATGTAACATTTAGGGTAAATGATCTTGGTTTGTCCAGTCGAAAATATGATCATGGTTTGCCCACTTTTTTGAATGCTCTAATTCAGCGCTCCTGTGTCAAATAAGGCCTTCGAATGTTTCGAAACATATAAATGAAATTGCCTTTTACATGATTTATAGTAGTTTGATATTATATTTTTACGAAATCACATGTTTTAAGGATTATAAAATACACCTTCTATTTGTGTCAATGCGCCCCTCATTCGAGCTAACTTTTAATCGATCACCAGATGATTATTTGGCACGTATTCAGACCTTTTCTGGATTACAACACTTATAAATATTGTAAACATCATGCTTGCTCACCATTTGTATCGGATTTACATAGCTAAACCATTAAATTAACGCATTTTGATGAACTCAATTCTGATCATGAGTTGTTCAATTCAATAATGTTGTTTTGTCCACATGATTTCTATGGCAACCGCTTGGCGCGCTGCAGTTTATTTATGTTTGTTTATGGTGTGCTTCGCGCATAGCAGAAGTATGTTTTTTCTGTGTTGATTGTGTTGAGGTGAACACTTCTAAAATGCCCAAGAAAAGGCAATATTCTGAAGAAAGCCTAAATTATGAATGAATCAATATGATGACAGTAAACTCAAGCAATGATAAATGCAACATCTAATTGTGAATTCGAATGTTTTCATTCAAAAATGGAGATTTCTAAAACCGGACAAACCATGATCATTTTTTTGGGCAAACCATGATCATAATTCTTCTTTAAGGAAAATCGTTAAAAAACATAAAAATTTGAATAATTTCAACACCTTATGGTAGTATTAGCAACTAGAGACTTGGGGCTTTTCAACAAACCCAAACTCGTATCGATTATGTGTGATTTTCATGAAGAAAAATCGATTTGCATTTACTAGTTGCGTAAAAACACCCCAAATTGGACAAACCAAGATCATTTACCCTACCTGAATGTAGAGGGTAAGATGAACATATGATTGATTCGATAACGTATGCAATAAATGAACTAATTTATAATTTGATAATTCAATGGAATAATTTTTGCGAGAAGATCTTGGCCTACATCCTTACAAGATCAAATTGACGCAAGAACTGAAGCCGCTTGACCACCAAAAGCGTCGTATGTTCGTGAATTGGGCTGAACAACAACTTGAAACTGATCCGGATTTTCATCGAAAAATCATCTTCAACGATGATGCTAATTGCTAGCTGAATGGCTTCGTCAATAAGCAAATAATGCGTTATTGGTCAGACAGTAATCCATACGTACTCCATGAGTCAGTATTGCATCCCGAAAAAAATATTCAAGGGGTTGTATCCGAGACAGCGTTGTAAACAGTCCACATTTTCGGTAACGTTCACGCATATAAAAAACGTCATGTCATAGCCGGTTCATCAAGGTTAATGCATTTTAGGCTAAGAATTAGGCTATATAATTTTTTTATCCAACATTCTTTATTCAACCGTCTAACATCGACAACCCGATAGACCACGCGACCAGAATGACAACGTGATACGTGATTATTTCAAGAAATAAACATTCGTTCGATTAATCGAATATTGAAAGACAATTATTCGAATGAATCGAATATTGAAAGATGCCCCAACGATTAATCGATATTCGAATAACTGAAAAATTTAGACATCACTAAGCGTTTCTAGTGCTACTGTCATACTAGAAACGAATTGAGGGGCTTAGAATGAAAGGAGTGTAAGTGATTTGATCGATTTCTCTACATCGATTCTCTCTTTTGGTCATAACTTAGTTGCAAATACATTCCCAGCTGTATTCGACAATGTGAAAGATAGGACAGAACCTCCTTTATCGGATTCTATAGCAAACTTAAATTGGAACGTTTTTGCAGTTGAGTTTTTAACTAAATAAAAAGTTGATGAAGAGAAATCGTTCAAGCCACTTACACCCCTTGCATTCTGAGCCTCTCAATTAGAGAACAAAACAAAACGGCAGAATGAGCGCCTCGATTCTCTCTTTTTTCCCCGACTGTAGTGTGAGTACATGTCAAACAAATTCCAGAAAAAAATGTACTTTGAATCCCGTGTGATATTATTTATTTTGACGTAGGACTACGTCTAACCGGAAGATATAGAGGGTGAAATGGAAATCTAGGCACTGAACAAGTAGGAAAAAATGCAAGATTTTGAACGCTTATAACTCGAGCATTTCTCAATAGATCGCAAAGGTTTTTGCATCAACTGATAGGAAATATATCTACGCATCTATCATAACGAATAACATTTCATTTTTCTTGAGATAAATAATTGAATAATTGTGAAATATCAAGCATTGTCAAAATGCACTATATGCACTTCATTCACTCAGGAGCCTTAATTTGGTGCAGAAGGTAACACTATTAAATATATTCGTCCTTTCGAGGATGTGGTATGTGGCATCGGTCATTCCACCGTATACTGTTCACACAGCTAAAATAACATCGATAATGGGGTGGCAGCAACTTGCGAGAAGTGAAAAACAGGGCGGACTGAAACTACAGCTTCCAGCATTAAAATGCAAGGCGTTACTCATAAATCGACATCTGAAAGAAACCGCTTACATTCCGTTTTATAGTTCTTTCTTCGTACAAACAACTCCTTCACCGGCAGATTTCCCGTGTCTGAGACAAATACGGGAACAATTACCGCTATTAACACTTCAAATACAACGAAACCCATCCAGCGTGCTGATTCATAATTTCTTCATTGAGCAGACAGAGCAGCCTAGGATAGAGCGCAAGCACCCAGCGTCAGACTGGCGACGAATATGGCGTAATATCGCATGCAGACAAATTTCATCAAGCCAGCGCAGTGGTCTGTACCTCATCGTGAATGGAAAAACACAACATCGGAAACTTATGCATACTATACAGCGGGCAGATGGAGCAAACTGCCTCCATTGTAATATAGCTGTGGAAACAATAACGCACAAATTCAGCGAGTGTCCTCGAGTAGCGGCATCTTGGAGACTAATACAGCAAAAACTTGCAGTTATGTTAGGAGGATGGCAACGTCCCTCTTTCGGAGAATTATTACGGCCGTCATTAAATAACATCACAAAAAGCCAACGAATTCAAGTACTGAAAACCTTCACGAATTATGTGGAATTCATAAATGAAACAGAAGGGCTGATAGATACTGCAGCCTTAGAATTTTATTTAGATGTAATGGTAATGGTAATGGTAATGAATTAGAGAGACTTTAAACTCTGAGAGTTCATTCGTCTCTTGCCCTTGAGGGCGGGAAATTTAACTAAAGGAAAACTAAGAAAAACTATTGCAAAATTCGTTATTCTCGCTCGACTCAATCTTAGTAACCGCTATGGACGTATGTCGTATCGCCGCACCCTACACGGCTCTGGGGCCAAAAACACAACCAAACAATTGGAGCAGGGAAAAAGCCCCTTTTAGTGTGCTTGACGAGCTCGCTTCTAAAAAGGGCGTAAAAAACCTGCTCATCTTTTGCTGAAATTAGAAGAGAAAACAAACGTAGTTTTATTAGTATCGGTAGATATAGTAATTTGTCATTAGATCTGATCGAATAAACCTGTATCCTTTAGGAACTAGATGGTCCTTTTTTGCTCGACGGCGTCGTCCGATAGTGCTGTCCTTATGGTGTCTGCAACCTGAAACTTTATTCTTGAAGCATTAAATTTAGGGCATGTGATTAATATGTGTTCCATCGTGAGTCTTCGCCATCAATCCCACTGAGTGAAATGGAGGACAACTCCCGGCCTTTAGAGAAAATATAATATTAGACTAGGAACCGCCGCTCACCCTGCCATCTCAAAAATAAGGTGAGAGTCGGTTTCCGGTCCTACGATTATGAAAGTTATTTAAAGAATTAATCAGATTAAATATAATATGAATAAGTGAAAGCCTGAAGACCGCCCTCCGTCCCATCCCTCTTAAATAAGGCGGAAGGTGACTCCAGGTCTTTCGATTTATGAATTATTTTATGAAAAGTATGGTAAATAGTATCAAGAGATCGAGGGCTGGAGCCGCCGTCCATCCTACCTCCCTCAAAAATAAGGTGGATGGCAACTCCGGGCCGTTCGGTTTAACTAAAATAATATTGATTGATATAAAAATGCTGCAGATCAAAGGTTAAAATTATGTAATAGAAGGAATAATTTATTTGTTTTTATTATTACCCTTTGGAGGGCTGGAAACTTTCCTGGTGTGTGTGTTATTTGTGTTAGTGTTATTTTTATTTGGAGTGGAGTGGTATAGAGTGTTCGCATGTGATTGTTGATTGTTGTTATGTGGGTGTTTATTGTTGGTGTGTTTGTGTTGTTTCTTTCATTTATTTGATTTGTTTGTTCGTTCCTTGTCCGTTTCCGTTGGACTTTTTTGGTTTGCTTGTTTTCCTCATCAGAAGACTTGAGATTAGGAATGGGTAGATTTGCTGGATTTGTTCTTCAGTCTAGGATCATTTTTGGAAGCTTTGGCAATTGATTTGTTGCCAGGTGGGGTGGGTTTGTTTGAATGGTTGGATTGGTTGGAAGTTTTAGTTTTGGTTGCGGTGGTTGGTTGGAATGAAGTGGATGGTTGGGGGGAAGTGGATGGTTGGAAGGAAGTGGATGGTTTGGATTCGTTGGCTGGTTGGGTTGAGTTATATTTTTGGTTTTTGGATTTCTTCCTATTGGATTCTTTTCCTCTAAAAATTTCCTCTTCTGATGATTTGAATTCATCTGAGGTTGACCTTTTGTTTGTATTTTTCCTCTTGTTGGAAGGGGTAGTTTCGATTTCCATAGAAATTTCTGGGTCGGATTCTGAATCTGACGAGGAGGTGCTGAGTTCCGATTCCTGTGGATTACTGGACGGGGTTGGAACTGCTTTTTCTGAAGAAGTTGGCTTAGCCTGATTGCAGTTGCATTTGCATTGAGAACAACCAGTATTCTGGATTTTGACTAGTCTTTCTTGAAGCTTACTAGCAAAGGAAGGACCATTTTTGTTCTCAAAAATGGATTTAGCTTCCTTATAAGATACACCTTGGTCAATTCGGACTCTGGTGATGTTATCCTCTGCGATCCACGCTGAGCACTTCCTACTGGTAGAGGCGTGATTTCCCTTGCAGTTCACACAAGAGGCAGGTGCATTGCAGATAAAATTTTTAATTTTGTCCTTATCGTTACTATTTGTGTTAAGTTCAGGGTGGGCTACACCGCAGTTACGACAAAGCTGGATTTTTTTGGCGCATTTTTTGGAAGTGTGGCCGAAAGCGAAGCATCCGAAGCATTGCATCGGGTTTGGATAAAAATTCCTGGTTGAAGCACGGAGGAATCCGAAGTTAATTGCTTCAGGGATAACTGTTCCGTTAATGGTAAGGATCATTGTTGAAGTAGGAACTCTTTCCTTCAAGACTGGGTCAAATCGTAGGATTTTTTTAACGCCGATCACATTTTGGTCGGCTAGTTCAGTTAGGAGGACGTCTTCGTTTAAGAACATTACGTCACGACAGGACACAACGCATTTGCGTTGGTTCAAGGTGGGATGGTATAAAATTTCGATGGGTGTTTCGTCGATCAGCGACTTTGTACCCAGAAGCAATTGAACGAGTTTTTCATCTCGTAAATGTAGCGCATATTGCAGGCGATTTTTATCGTCGCGTTGAGGTTTCGCGTCTTTAAATTCCGTACCGATCACTCCTTGGATCGATTTGGAAACGGTGAAAGGATTCGATGGAAGAATGTTACCTTCAGTGGCTCTCAACAATAATATTTGCAAGTTGCCACCAAAAGGATCAGCCCATCTGGGCAAGGTACGAGAGGTGGTAACACCTCTGTAAATGTTGGTTGGCCTTCCGGCGCCGGAGCTGCTGGAAGCCATGATTGGGGCCTGGCTATATCGAAATACAGCCAGGCGCGGAAAAATATTCACGAACCAAAGTAGACTATACGACGTGCGACGGGGGACGAAAACGGCGGAGGACAGTAACGGCGGGGGACAATGCCGACGCAGTTACAAGAACAAACACCGAAATCACTTGGCGGAAAAACACTATTTTTTAAAAACACTTGGAAAAAATCACTTTTTAAATGTCAGTTAAATTAAAATCAATTTGGGATATGTAGTAAAAAAATTTTTTCTAACCTATACCCTATGGGCGTCCTATTTTTCACTAGCTCCTGGTATTAATAAAGGTTTGGTCACTCACCGATCGTGTTGAAGAACCACTCCTAATACACCACCAAATGGTAGTGGGGTAGCGGGGAAGGGACCAGATACCGCCGACGGCAGGGCAATCGCCGCAGCGGTTCGAAGCGACGAAGCGAAGAAAAACTCTTTTCACACCTCCTGAGCTGCTGTAGATGTAAACATATAATGACAACTTTTATACAATGAATAAACTTGACATTGAAAAAAAAAAAAAAAAAAAAAAATGTGCCCATTTTTGATTGGTCCATTTTGTGCTCCTCAAATCGTACCGACCAAAACGGGCAACCAGAGCAGCAGCGAAATAGAATGAAGCACGATTGGAAAGGAAAAAGAAAAAAAATTAACGAAACATTGGTCGCCGTCTCACACATGCGTCATTCTCGAGCCAGCCAGTCAGCTTAAAAATCCCCACTCCGCTGCCGTAACGATCATTCTCATTCAAGCCGTACACCACATCGGTTCGCATCACAACACATCAACAAACCAACCCAAGCAGCCATGTCTGGACATGGTAAAGGAGGAAAAGTGAAGGGAAAGGCAAAATCCCGCTCGAACCGTGTTGATCTGGAGTTCCCCGCAAGGGTAGCCAGGCCGAGCGCGTTAGTACCAGTGCACCAGTCCACCTAGCCGGCGTTATATAGTTTCGGCCGCCGAAGTGATCGAGTTAGCTGGCAAAGCTGCTCGCAACGATAAGAAAACCCACATTAGGAACAGAACACATTCGGTTCGGTGGACATCAAGACAACAGGCAGTTTCAGCGAGTGGCGAGTGGCAAACGCAATCGCAAAAAGGCATCATGTAGCAGAAGAAAAAAGTTTGTTCTTTATACAAACTGCTTTGGTGGCAAATCCAGAACAAGGCGGCATCGAGGGCGTTCGAAATGGTTTTTTTCAAAACCACGAGTACTAAGTTTTCTAAATTGGAACCATTCCATAAAACAAGGCGCTTTTCAGGGCCATTAAACCTTCCAAAAAAGAGTTTAGGAAATACAGTTCAATGCTTTCTAAAACAATATCCAAAATAATAATAAAACACAAATTGATTTTTTCATAATTTGTTTGCCAGGATATGATGAGTATGTGAATTTGGCAGTTGTTCTGAGCTTATTGATTTTCACCAATTCTTAAATTGCTTCTAGAGTGAAAGTACAGTAATTTACACTTATCTCGACATTTAGCTAATTGGACGGACCTGTAATGTGACATATTTATTTGGACATTTTTGTAAACATAGAGTTCGGGGTCCAAATTATGACCCCACATTGAAAGTCGACACTGTACCACTGTCATCGCAAATGTTCAATTACAGGTTAAAATTACCTCCAATCCGGCACTGAGTGGTGGTAATGCGACGTGCCATTGAATGTAATTTACTGTAAAATATGTCACAAGCTGGATGGGAAGAAATGTTCCAACTGTGAAAGCTGTGGCGAATAGCAAATGCAATCGCTAAACAGAAAGGTTTAGCCGAACAAGATGGGGATATCGAGTGATAAAAAAACAATAAACTCTTTAGATTAAAGATAATTTTGTGATCCTGAAAAGGACCCTTTTTAGCCTGCATGTGAATCCAACGAGCGAACAAATCGTAATGAATGTATTTTTCTTTCTTTCTTTCTTTGTTTTTAAGAGGCTTTAAAGTTTGCAGTTCATTCGCCTCTAATGTATTTTTTTGCCATCGCTCCCTTTTAACGCTCATTCGTTCGTCTCGTTGGACTCGCCCCTTTGGCTGAGTCTGCAGATTTGTCTCTATCCTGTGGATGTGTACCGCTAGAGTATAAAACACGCGGACCCCAAAAAAATATCTTATTTTCTTTCAAACCGTAAACCCGTGTGGTTGTACGGCATCGTCATCGTGGACGTAACAAAGGAGGACAAGTTAAGGGAAAGGCAAAGTCCCACTCGAACCGTGCAGGTGTGCAGTTCCCCGTAGGTGTATCCGCCAATTGCTCAGCAAGAGAAGCTAGGCCGAGCGCGTTAGTACCAGTGCACCAGTCCACCTAGCCGGCGTTATATAGTTTCGGCCGCCGAAGTGATCGAGTTGGCTTGCAAAACTGCTCACGACAATCAGAAAACCCGCATGAAGAACAGAGCAGCTTCGGTTCGGCGCTCATCAAGGCAACAATTAGTTTCAGTGAGTGGCAAAGTGTTTCTCCGGCACGTCGCATTAAATGTAATTTACTGAACAACATGTCACAAGCTGGATGGGAAGAAATTTTCCAACTGTGAAAGCTGTGGTGAGTGGCAAACGTAATAGCTAAACAGGAAGGTTTAACCGAACAAGATGGGAATATCGAGTGATAACAAAAACACAACACCAAAGGTTCTTTTCAGAACCATCAACATATTCATAAAGAGAAAACAGTAAACTAATCCATTTTTCAGGTAGATAGGTAGGTATTCACGTAGGAGAAGAAAATAAAACAATATATTTAAAATACATATGTAACAAAAGCTGTCTCCTTTGTATAGTCCTACGTCACTCCGGTTATGTCCCCGACATTACCCACCCGTCTTTTTTGTTTTAATCAACCCGAGGAACTTGAGGAGGTTGTATTTTTTATTAATTTATTTAATTGTACTAACTCAGCCAAATTCTTAATTTTATTGTTTATTCACATTTTCACTTAAAAAAACATTCTTATTTATAATTTATTATTTACTTAGAGATAAACCAGCCTTTGGCTGAAAATCTCTTTAATAAAGAAAGAAAAAAAAATGGGTCGGTTATATCTATGATATAACCGCAAGGTTGACGTGGGACTACCATAGCGTAGCAATCATTTGTTTGTATTGATAAAATTTTTGATTGAATAAAACTATTACCGAATTCAATTGAAATCAATTTATTTGCTTTGTGAGTAAAGAGATTGAATGAATGCCGTTCATTGTGATATATTATGTTCTTAGTTACAAGTAAATTTAATGACAGTCCTTTGAGGTTTGGTATGATGCCTAGGGCAAAATATGTGAACGGAAGAATCATCAAACGAATATTTTATCCTACAATTCCCTCTGAAGTTTGCATCTCTCAAGTGTACGTACTTCTCGAACCGCAAATTTGCTTGATTTGATGAACTTTAGGCACTCAGTTTCGATTTTGACATGTACATCGAACGCATATTGTTTAATCAATAGGCGTTATCGCAGCAAATGGTTATCGACATTTTGCCTAATCATCAAATGGCATGCGTAGAAATTCAGTGAGCAGAAGATTTGCAGACATATCCTTCAAGGCAATCTTGATTAACCGAGACAAAGCGTTGTGTTCGTACCCGCTTTTGTAAACCGTGGTAAGAAAACACTTTTAGGAGTACAAAAAAAAATGCGGGTGCAGAAGTACCCCCGGTTTGCATGAATAAACAATTTTGACTTCGGCTTTTTATACTATAGATGCTTTAAACTTGAAAGTTCATGCGCCTCTAATGTTTGCACGATTTTCCCAGGTTCCTAAGTTTAGAAGACCGTGTTAAGGAAACATATTCTAATCTGCACAAAGGCAGTACTCGCAGTTTGCATTCATTTGTAATGCCAATTTACGCAGACACCTTGGTTCTGAAGTCTGTGTTGGAGAAACACATTTCAGCCGGAATAAAAAAAGCCCCCGACTTGCATGTATTTGCAATGCCGATTTCCCCACGCTCCATGGATTTGATGTCTGTATTAGGGAAACACATTTCAGTCGGAACAAAAATATTCCCGACTTGCAAGAATTTACAATGCCAATTCCCCCAGACACTTTGAATGTGAAGTCTGTGTTTGGGAAACGCATTTCAGTCGGAACAAAAATACCCTCGACTTTCATGTGTATGCAATGCCGATTTCTCCAACACTGCTTGGTTTTGAAGTCTGTGTTAGGGAACACTTTCATGTATTTGCAATGCCGATTCCCCAAGGCTGCTTGGTTACGATGGCTGTGTTGAGGAAACCGTAAGTCGAGCCAATCAAAATGAGGCAGTTTGGACGTTTAGATAACGCTTAACTTTTTACAGTCATTCAGTTGTTTATCTATTGAACAATAACAATTTATTCATTGCGATAGATGCGTAGAAATATTCCCTATCAATTGATGCAAACATCTTTCCGATCCAGTAAGAAATGTTCGAGTTATAAGCATTCGGAATCTTTCATTTTTTCCTGCATGTTCTGTGTTCAGATTTTCATTTTACCCCCCATATACTCCGGTTAGACGTAGTCCCACGTCAAAAAACTATGGATTGGTTATACCTATGATATAACCGCAAGGTTGACGTAGGACTAACGTTGGCTTAGTAATCAATTACATCTCTTCAATTAGCAGTAATCCCATCTCGGATGATCCTCATTGGGTACGATATCGCCGCTGTTTAGAGCTATCTTTTGTGTGTATTGATTAAATGATTGATTAAAGTAGTGAATGAATGAAAGTATTTACGAAATCAATTGCAAACAAATCCCAATGTAAGTCAATTCATGCATTATGGTAGTAGTTATCGCAGCAAATAGTTATCAACTTTTTGCCTGATCATCAAACGGTATGCGTAGAAGTTCAGTGAGCTGGCGACATGAAGGGATATATTAAAATGCAGTCTTGAATAATCGAGCCAAATCGTTGCATTTGTATCCGCTTTTGTAGACCGTGTTAGAAAAACGAATTCCGGAGTGTAAAAATGCATTGGGGTATGTAAGTATTGCCGACTTGAATGTATCTGCAACGCCAATTTTCCCAACTTCTTGGTTTCGGAATTTATATTCCGGTTTGCAAAAATGCAAGCGAGTACAAAAGTACCCGAAGTTTCCATCTATTTTGCAATGTCAATTTCCCCAGGCTCCAAGTTTTTGAAATCTGCGTTAGGGAAACATTCCAATTTTCAAAAACGCAAACGAGTACAAAAGTTCCTGCTGCTTGCATCTAATTTGCTATGTCGATTTCCACAGGCTCCATGGTTTTGAAGTCTGTGTTAGGGAAACATCAATCCATTCCAGGGATCGTACCTCAATCGTTGCACAATCATAACTGAGTGGATTTCCGAGCGGCACTCGTTTATATACCGATTGGTGTGACTTCAACAGCCTGTTTTGAAAGCAATTTTAGGGCTATTGAAAAACGTTTTTTGATCAAAATGTAACAAGCATATAACGCGTAGACATTCTATCTTTCGAATGAAATGTTTATCATAACATTTCGTTAAGTTGTTTAGGAGCTATTAACACTCGAAATCTCGTTCTCCAGCGTACACGCTTTCGTTTTCGAAACTTTGAACTTACACCCCAGTATAGAAATGAAAGACGTAGTCCTACGTCAAAAAATATTATTTACATTATCACTTATTCTATGGTTAAAGGAATGAGGGACCGATTACTCACGGGCGTATGCCACATATTCGGAGATTCTCATTGTTTTGCAAGATCTGAAAATTATAATTTAATTTAAGATATATTTATGTTTCAAAATCGACAGTCATACTTCGTGCTAGCTGTAGAACTCTATTTATTATCTGAAAGACACCGTCCCAACATGTTTTCGAGTAAAGAGGAGGCAGTGGTTGTTTATGGAGCTCAAAAAATGGACTTGAAGCGGAATCATGGAGATTGTCTGTATCTTCGTCTTCTGCATCATCGATCGGAAAGGGCATCGTTTGCAGATATGATTGCAACTGCTCACACTGGAATTCATTGCCAAAAGAGTTAACTCTTGTAAATTCACAAACAGTATTTAAGAGGAAATGTATGGAACACTTTAGTCGTTAAACTCAAGAATTTCTTCAAAGCAACAGTTAATAATTCTATAATCAGTAATGCACCATTTGTACGTAAATCAGTGAAACAATTAAAGAGACAAAAGTCTCAAGTTACTAATTAAATTTGAATAAAAAAATAATTAATGTAATGTTCCTTCCGTTGTCCCAGGTAACTGCATAGCTTTGATCCAGACTTATTCCGAACTCTGCCAGCATCTCGTCGGTCTTTAATTTCAGAACCTTTGCAGTGTGTCTTTCCGTGATTTTCAGAGTTCCTGTAAGACATCACCATGTAGTACCGATGTATCCGAATAACCAAAACCAAAAAATTCTTACCGATAGTTCTTATTATCACTTCTCGCGTTCACCACCAGTTTCCTAGTAATTTTCCGCTTCTTTGAAGGCACTTTGTTTTACTGCGCCTGTCGATATTCACAATTCAATCGAGCAAACCACAAATCCGTTCAGATACTGTCGGGAGTGAGAATTGAACACGTAACCTTTAGCGTGAGTGGCATGGATGCTACCACCACGCCAGATTGCCTCCAAAGTAGTATTATGGCGGGTTTACATTAGGGAGATCTATAGCTATAGATGGATTTATTCACGTGAAAATAGGTGTAAACGGGTGAGAATAAATATGATACACTTATTCGAGGTATATATAACTTGAATAAATTCAGCACATGTAAACGCTTGTGAATTTCTCACTGGTGAGAAATCACTAAAGTTGGGTGCAGTTCTACTTCAGGTGAATAAATTCACCGAAAATATGAATATATTC
Source organism: Toxorhynchites rutilus septentrionalis (assembly GCF_029784135.1). NCBI lineage: Eukaryota > Metazoa > Arthropoda > Insecta > Diptera > Culicidae > Toxorhynchites > Toxorhynchites rutilus. Next base: position 60,407,682 of record NC_073745.1, read on the forward strand.
ATTATATAAGTTCACGCTAATGTAAACGGTTAATGCGATTTCTATAAATCTCATCATATTTCTTCACATGAATATATCACTAGTCTAAACCCACCCTTAGAAGAGTTTATAGGTTTCTACGATGAGAATTTGCAAGAGTTGGAAAACAAATAACGTGCCCTGAAAGTGAAACGAGTTCGTAATTCAATCATATCGGGCCTGATTCTCGAATACACTACGAATACACTTCACGGTGGAAACCGAATGAAACGTATTCGCGATGACAACGGTACAGTGTCGACATCTGGATACGAGATTAGTTTCCCACTAAATTTATCATTATAATATCAAATTATCTTCAGATGAATCTTTTGTATGAGATTATTATTATGATATTTATTATGTATTATCACATGAAGAAAACAATGTTTTCCACTCACATTGAATACCAGTTTGATACGAAGAAGTTAATTTTCACTAATGATTTTTTATTTGAAAAGTGTTCATTCTGCCTGAGAACTCATTATTATCTTCGACACTTCACTAACTCGTAAAACGTAGTTCAATGGCGTGCCGTTTATTTCGTTTCCACCGTGAAGTGTATTCGAGAATCAGGTCCATCATTTACGGTTCGTTCACATTTTCGGCGCTTCGATACCCTGTTTCTAATATTCTTACTATATCTTACTTCTCGGCAATTGTCAAGCGATTTTTAAATGGAAAACAATAATGGAATTTCAGAGGAAATAAAATAACAATGGAATTTCAGGGGAAATGAACAATCCTTTAAAATGAAAATTATCAATGAGAATTAACTATTATATATATTCTATGTCAAAGACTAACAAGTTTACTCGCGAATTGTGAACAAATATAAAACGAAAAATGGGTTTGATAATGTGGCAGTGTCAAATAAACTTGAAATACAAATGTCGTGTGTTATATGACATTTTTTACAGGGATGTCGAATTAACTCGAATTTTAGAACGTAAGTGACAAAAGACGGCGAACGTTATGAGAATTGTGTCAATGACGGTCCCCGCATACGAGCCTGATCCGAGACACGACCGCTTAGGACGTAGGACTTGGACTTGGACTTGACTTGGAGATATGTGGTTTCAATAAGACGGTGCCACAAGCCACGCAGCGAATTTAACAATCGATTTATTGAAACCCAAGTTTAGTGAGCTTGTTATCTCACGAAATGGCCCAGTCAATTGGCCGCCTCGGTCGTGCGATTTGACGCCGATAGACTATTTGCTGTGGGGCTACGTCAAGTCTATGGTCTATGCCAACAAGCCAGCGACGATTGATGAGCTTCGTACGAATATCGAACGTGGAATAGCAGCACTATCGGCCGATTTATGCCTGAAAACCGTCGAATATTGGGATCGACGTCTGGACTTCTGCAAACGTGCCCATGGTGGCTATGCAAAAGAAATCGAGTTCCATACATAATGGCATCAAATGAACTTTCACATAAAAAAGAATTTCAATGATATCCAAAACCGTTTTTGTTTTATTTAAAAAAAAATTGTTGCGCTCTTATTGAAAAACCCGATACATACAAGTCGGGGGTATTTTTGTTCACACCGAAATGTGTTTCCCTAACACGAACATCAAAATCAATGTGCCTGGGAGAATCCGCTTTACAAATTGATGTAAGTTAAGGGTATTTTTGTTCACATCAAAATGTGTTTGCTTAGCACGGACTTCAAAATTAATGTTCCTGGGAGAATCCGTTTTGCAAACTAATGCAAGTCAGGAGTATTTCTGTTCCCACCGAAATGTGTTTCCCTAAGATGGATTTCAAAACAAAGATGCCTGGGGAATCCGCTTTGCAAATTTCGGCACCGACTGGACAACCTCGTTGCTGGGCGAGCTGGACGGCGAGGGATCGAATGCCTTTCTCGAGGCAATGGAGGCGGAGTAGTAATACGAGGAAATGTAAAGTTTTCCAAGGACCTTTCTCAAAGCTAGAAACGAGTGAACTGAAAAAGTTTAAAGTCTCTATAGTTTATTACATTCCTTCCTTCCTTGCAAATTTACTCGCTTGTTTTTGTGCAGACCGAAATAGGTTTCCCAAAAAGTATTTCTAAACTGAGAAGCCTGGGAAAATTGCCATTTCTGATTTTTGTAAATTGAATTCGGAAATTGTTTCATTCAATCGATAATTTAATAAATACAATACAAATGCCCACCAAGACAACGGTAGTCCCACGTCAACCTTGCGGTTATATCATAGATATAACCCGCCCATTTTTTATGTCTTCAATGCTGTCAAAACGGTTCCCACGAAGCGGTAATTTGGTTTCGAAAATAAGAAAAAATCACACCCACGTCTCGTTGCTAGTAATTACGAACTTCAGATCAGAATTTGATCGTTCAAGCATGTATTCAGTCTGCGATGAAATTTTTGAAGAAAATTGAGCTCTTTTGGCACTAGTAGTGCTGCGACTTTTCTCATGCCCAAAACATTAACCCAAACATGACGAACAGTCTCGTGAGAGATATTACATTCACGAGCTATTTTTACTCAAATTTTAATGAAGATTTCCGAGCACCATTCCTTTTATTTTGTCGATGTTTTCACGAGTTGAAGAGGATGGAGGATGGATGGCCGTTCTTGACGTTGCAAATCGTTCATCTCTTCTCGACCGTCTCAGAATCCCTTATACCATTTTTACACTTTTGTTGTCGGCATAGTTGAGTCACCAAATGTACTTTGCAACACGGAACACAGAATTATCCAAATCAAAAATCACCGAGCAAAAAATAACTTGTTCTTAATGACGCTGTAAAAACTAAATGACTGATCAATTGACATTAAGATCACTGACATTAGTACCAAATTTAAGGCACTATTCTAGTCTAGAAATTTGAAAAAAAACATTTCATCATATTTCTGAAGTTTAGGTATTCAAAAATATACGGAATATAAGGAACTTTCCAAAATTCCATTATTTTCTGTGTTACAGCCTTAGTTTTTTTAAACTGCTGTGCACGATATCTCAAGTTCTACTGAACCGATTTGTGTCGAATTTATATGAATACAATCTGTATGCATCTCTCTTTCGCATGAACAAATAAAAATTAATAATTTTCCAATTTTACTATTTTTATAAAATCAGGAGATGTAAAAAACATTTTCAACGCAATTTTTTTTCTATGGATGGCCGCCATTTTGTCACCAACTATGACAAAACTTTTCTTTTGAACCCCTCAAATTCATCAACTTGTAACTATTCTAATTATGAATATATTTTTTCGTTCAATTTGTTATATTGTTAAAAGATTCTCTAGTCAATTCCCTCTTCTGTTAACAGCGAATACCAAAGTAGTCCTAGTCGCAGCTACAGAGAGAAGAGTCGATCTCCATTTTTCATCTTCAAATCATCTATGCCCAAAATACGACCAAGATCTCACCGGGATTGTTACCCGGTCTTCTCTATGGCTACTTGTACCCCGGATAATTACTGAATGAAAAGCTAATAGACCACAAATGGGACTTAACCCATCATAAGGCTGTGGCAGCTATATTGCCACCCGTAAAAAATATTGGTTTCGTTGCACTTGGACTATTATCTTAATATTTTTGCTTATCCAAAGACTTCTAAAACTATTTGGCAGTGCTTGCCGGCAGAAAATTCTGTTTAAATTCGTTGAAAACGCAACAAGTTCATAAGTTTTCAATGTAAGCGTTCTATTTCCTGTGTAAGATCATGCTTTTTTTTCAATAAAATATATATTGTGTTTAATGAAAAATATTCAAACTTTCAATTTGCTCTTTGTAAGTATATAAAAAAGAAGTTTTTTATCGCTGAACTAGAAATATTGTTTTAATTTTTGCATTACAAAAGGCGTTATACAGGGAGCTTATAAGACAGCGTCAAACAGCGTTTTTGGAGCTAACGGGCAGTAGCAACTATATTGCCACCAATCGTTTATTTTTTATCAAAGGTAAATATGTATTCTTCCTCATGTAAGGATTATGTTCTCTGAAGTTTGAGTCGATTCCTTATCTAGTTTCCACGACGATATAAAGAGTTAACTTGTGCTTGACACGAATATCTTCGTGCTTCATATCTGATACGAAGTGCCAATGATACGCTTCGTCCAATTGTTTACAATCCGAGCCGCATTCGCAAATCGTTTATCAAAAAATCGCATATACATTCCATTGTTGTATTACTTTTGACATAAGTGGGTACGATTTCGCTAAGTATTAAAATTCCATAAATGTTTTAAATGTGTATTTCTATTGTGGTGAGTTATAAACGGCTTCACTATACATCAAAACTTTTTACAATTGAAACACATTTAGGTTTTTAGTTACGATTTTTTTTAACTCGGTTGCATTTTTTTTTTATTAATTCGGTTGCATTTTGAATTGGTCATATGTTAATTAAAATTAGGATTTTAGGCAGCTGCCAGGTAGGCTACTATACACTTTTTTACATTTTCGGCGAATTTATTAAAGCTTAATTGAGATGAAATAATTCTACCATGACTAAACTGCCGTTCTACGCATAGTTGTCCCATGTTACTTTTTGACAATTTTCACTATTCTTCATAAAACGATGTTTTTATGCCTAATCTTGTGGAAAAACACACTAAAGTTATTGTTAGTTCCCAGCATTAAAAACAACATCAAGCTCAATTGTGCCATGTTTATATTCTAAGCATAACTGTCCCGCCATGTAATTTTTGTAGATCCATAATAAATACATGGGTTCAAGTTTCACTCGTTTCAGGTTTGGAAGAACGAACTAATTCTCAAACAAATAAAAAAAAATTAACAGAACACGCGTACAACTTGTCAGTGGAATAACAATGAGATTTATATTCTGCAAAGGTGTTGCAGATCACTCCCTTCTTCATAAAACGATCTTTCGGTAAAACACTAAAAAACTTATTGGTTGTTCCCAGTATTTCAAAAAACCGCATCAAGCTCAATTATCCCATGGTGATATTCTAGGCATAACTTTCCCACCATGAATTTTTAAACTAATAATCAAGCATGGTTGATTCAAGCGAGGGGAATTTTACACATTTCATTAGACAATAGTTTACTGCTCATAAAAACCCAGTGTATTGCTAAACTTAAATGCTTAAAGCTTCTGGTAGACAAATATGCTAGGAAACTTTGATTGCGTTTTTCTCAGTTTCTGATTTTGAACATGGGACAACTTTGCGTAGAATGGCATTAAAGCTGTCTCCAGAAATATTGAATTATTGTGTTATGTATCTGATTGATATATTGAATTTGGAATGCCGTTAGTTAGGGTTACTAATTAAAAATGCATTAGTTATAACGACGTTTTTTGTTCTTGTTTTTAATTTATATCCAATATTGAAGTTTCCAACATTGAGAGCGAACATGGAAGCCGCCAGCCGGTCTTTTGACCAGTTATTTGTTTTTGAAATGGAAATGAACATCGATAAATGAACAACTATGTAGAACTTCAATGATGATATTTATTAATGTTTATATTTCATAATTCCCTACAAAATTCTGTCTCAAATCCTCTTCCGACGTCTATCGCCAAGAGTAAGTAGATTTGTGGGAAGTTATCAGGCCGGATTCATGCCCGGTTGCTCGACGACGGACCAGATTTTAACACTGCGGCAGATCCTCCAAAAGTGCCGCGAGTACCAGCCCCCTAAACACCACATCTTCGTTGACTTCAACGCCGCATATGATACAATCGACCGACGACAGCTATGGAGGATCATGGACGAACACGGCTTTCCCCGAAAGCTTGTAACCCGCGATGCCGGGGAAGCGCGCGAGTTCGTCGCGACCGGGGATTTTGCGCAGATAAGCGGTCGGCTTAAGCGCCACTCCCGCGAGGGAGACCGACCGCCGTGTTTTATCCTTGCCCGGCAATGAGACATCCACTGAGGGCGGGTTTGTCCTTTTTCTCACAAACCCGGTTATTTCCGCGACTCTTCTGCGCTCTCTGAAGGACCCGCGACACCGTTGGTCCGCGGTCCGTGATACAACCACAAAACTGAGAACCACGGCTGGTTCCGAGAACACCGCTTAGGCCGAGAATCTCATCATAGGACCAATTTCAAATATCGTTAATCCCACCCACCTTGAAACTAGCTTCAGAGAACGTGAAGTGGGGGTTGGAATATTGCTGCAACAGAAAAGGAGCCCCAACCCTGGACTCAAGACCTATTTCCTGAAAAAGTTTCGATTTGTCGGTGTTTCGGCTACACGCCAGCCAGTAAAGATGCGTCCGAGTTCTTTTTCTAGACCTCTATAACTTTCTCAACAACATTTATTCATTCGTTTTTTTAACTCTCTACACATAGAACTCAATAATCATATCAAACATAACAACCATCATTATAAACATTCAAACATCAATTCAACAGCAATTATATATTTTTTTATAAATCACATATATACGTTTGTTTTGAACCTCCACCCATGGGATTTCTAATCTGTTGCTTTTCTAACTAACCTATCATTTCATCTGCGTTCATGCCCTCCTTTACCGACGATATTCTATCGTCGTCGGTTATTGCTTTATATTTAGCATGCTCTATTTTGTGTGTGGCATTGTGGCTTTGTTAATACGTGTGTGGCTTTTCAAATTTATTTCTCTACATGCGCATGTGTTAGAAAGAAACGAAAAGAGTACTCACAACCTAGGCATTACGTGAATAGCCGGCGGCTCTTGCGTGCATGGGAGACGTGGGCGATGAATCCGCCGATGAACTCTGACTGTATTCGAGCCGCGGCTGGTTTTCCTTTTCCGCGAGTGTTGTAGCGCTTACGAATGGGATGCGCGGCCACCTTCAATAGCGTTCGGGGCTGGATTCCAACGATGGACGTGGTGTCGGCTCTTCCTCCTATTTATCGTTTGACGGATGCACTGGAGGGTATTTCTTGTTACAATTATTTGAATAACCTAATTCACTCTTCCGGTTTCAAACTCGCGATTTAGACACAAACTACACCGCTTTCGCCTCGTCCACGGCCAATGTTGAAATGGGCGAGTATCTGATTTGATCCTCAGATCAGCCCGGCATTCTTTAGAACCGGAACTACGTAATTATTAACGATGTTAATAATTCCACAGTTTTAACCGAAGTTCTTTGTGGTTGTACCCGTCTCGTTTTTCCCACATTCGCGGTTTTTACGCTCCCGAATACAGTCCAAATCGAGTTCGCCGGGTTTGGAGTTTCAAGAACAAGAAACCCGCCGAAAGACTCTGCTTTTTTTGGGGGAAAGTGTGTTAACAAAAAAAGGAAAGCACGAGTCTTCTAAATACGTATTGGTCAGTGAGTGTCTTCGCTAAACTCAGCCGCCGGATCCCATTCAGCACCCATTATGGCTAGTCGCTCAAATATTCAAAGCGGAGAGGCTCTCGCTCTGCCATTCATCCAAACAAATACAGAAGAGAGGAACTCAGATTCACACATACGAGATTGTGTGGGATCTGACTTCAAATTTAAGAAACGAGGGGCTTCCATATGTCGAAATCAGTACCGTGCTACAAGCTGACAAGACTGATTCAGTCAACGATGAACGGTGTGCGGCCCAGTATGCGAATCTGAGATGAGCTGTCGGAATCATTTGAGGCTCACAGGGGACTTCGACAAGGCGATGAACTCTCCTGTGTGTTCTTCAACGTGGTGCTGGAGGGTGTTATGCGGAGAGCGGGCTTCAACATGCGGGGTATGATTTTCAACAAGTCTAGTCAGTTTATCTGCTTCGCCGATGACGTGGACATAATCGGAAGAACACATGCGACGGTAGCCGACTTCTATATCCGACTGAAACACGAAGCAGGGCTGATTGGGCTTGGGATCAATGCGTCTAAGACTTAATACATGCTAGCAGCAGAGTTCTTGGTAGTAGTGTTGTGATCGACGGCGATGAGCTCGAGGTGGTAGAGGAATTTGTCTACCTTAGCTCGTTGATAACAACTGACAACAACAGCCGTGAAAATCGAAGACGCATAGTCAATGGAAGTCGTGCCTATTACGGGCTCTGCAAGCGCGGATGTCTATAGACGACATCCGCGCGACGTCCTGTGTGTACGACTGTCGTCTATAGACGACATCCGTGCGATGAGCTGTGTGCAATGTTGCCACATTGAAATCTGTATTTCCGAGCTAAAAAATCTTTTTTATCTGTATAGAAAACGGAAAATCTGTATTGGAATCTGTATTGCGGATGTTGCACTTGATAAGTCTTTTGCGTTAGAATTAAGTACGAATAATAGCATACCTGCAATAAAGTGTACATATTTTGCTTATCCATATTTTTAATCTCGTGATCACTTGTATAGCTTGCTTGTAGTTTTCTGAATAAGACTGGTTTCCAATGTTCAGGCATATGCAAAAAATTAGTGTGCAACTCTTTTCTGCACAGAGGATTTATTTGATCAAAAATGTGTAATATTCTAGATTGAAAGTTTTAGATACATAGAGATTTATGCCAAATAAAAAATAAAAAATAAACATTTTAATATGTATTTTAAGGGAAATTCGACGTAAAGAGTTTATTTAGTTTCGTTTCGCGCTATAAACATTCATTTAATCCTTATTTTCCTAGTTGTGTTTATACATGGTCTTGCAAAATTTAGCCTTGATGTCGTTTGACAACTGTACTGTGGCACTTCCCCCTTGGATTTTGATAAATGATTTCGATTTGATAATTGCGTTCAAAGTTTTTGTAGCGAGACGGTTTCGAACTTTTGTTTTGTTCGCATTATGTTGCGAAAATATACGCTCAAGAGAAAATTAAATAAAGGGTGTGTCACATCAAATTGCATCACGGAAAAAACGCTGTAGAAATTCGCCCAGTAGACCGATCCTTTTGAAAATTTTAGACAGTAAAATAAAAACTATTAAACAACTTTTGGCATTTTCTTTTTATTCCCGTATGCTCGCACCTTCCTCTTTACCCCGTCCATAAGGTTCTGTACAACGTCAGGTTGTAGTTTTTTTTGGACAGAAATCCATTTTCTCTTGAAATCCGCCTCCGATTTGACAACTTTTGGGTTCTTCCGGAGGGCCTGCTTCATAATCGCCCAATATTTCTCTATTGGGCGAATCTCCGGCGCGTTGGGCGGGTTCATTTCCTTTGGCACGAAGGTGACTCCGTTGGCTTCGTACCACTCCAACACGTCCTTTGAATAGTGGCACGAAGCGAGATCCGGCCAGAAGATGGTCGGGCCCTCGTGCTGCTTCAATAGTGGTAGTAAGCGCTTCTGTAGGCACTCCTTAAGGTAAACCTGCCCGTTTACCGTGCCGGTCATCACGAAGGGGGCGCTCCGCTTTCCGCAAGAGCAGATCGCTTGCCACACCATGTACTTTTTGGCAAACTTGGATAGTTTCTGCTTGCGAATCTCCTCCGGAACGCTGAATTTGTCCTCTGCGGAGAAGAACAACAGGCCCGGCAGCTGACGAAAGTCCGCTTTGACGTAGGTTTCGTCGTCCATTACCAGGCAATGCGGCTTCGTCAGCATTTCGGTGTACAGCTTCCGGGCTTGCGTCTTCCCCACCATGTTTTGCCTTTCGTCGCGGTTAGGAGCCTTCTGAATCTTGTATGTACGCAGGCCCTCCCGCTGCTTGGTCCGCTGGACGAATGAACTTGACAAATTTAGCTTATTGGCGACATCCCGGACCGAACTTCTCGAATCACGTCTAAACTTCTTAACTACGCGCTTGTGATCTTTTTCACTGACGGAGCATCCATTTTTACCGTTCTTCACCTTCCGGTCGATGGTTAGGTTCTCGAAGTATCGTTTTAGTACTCTGCTGACCGTTGATTGGACGATTCCCAGCATCTTACCGATGTCCCGATGTGACAACTCCGGATTCTTGAAATGAGTGCACAGGATTAATTCACAACGCTCTTTTTCGTTCGACGACATTTTTCAAATTTACGAAAAATTGACAGTGAAGCATGGCGAACGTGATCTATACACTCTTATCTGATTATAAGCGAAAGCTGAAGATATAATTCCTAAAAATTCAATTTCTACAGCGTTTTTTCCGTGATGCAATTTGATGTGACACACCCTTTATAAGGTTTCTAAGTAAGGGGAAGGTTGAATTTCCATTCGCTCTAACTACATTTAAAATTTTGTTCCAAGATTTTTCTATCCCCAACGATCCATCGATCACTATCTTCATGCGTAGTTCTCGGAATTCGTTCTCAATACCTTGCTTATCTTCCTCTTCGAAACAATCCTTAAATTGCTTCAAAACAGGGCCTAAATCGTGAAGATCTTCCAGATTCGACGGGTTCATCATAGCAGATACCTTGAATGTGGGGTCGTTTAAGTCAAATCGTTTGCTTATTTGTTTGATAAGCTCGATATAAAAACCGCAACAAATCTCCCGAAATGTTTCCTTTCGTGCATCATCCATTTCGTCCGTTGAAATCGATGCTTCTGCAGCTATTCCAACGTAGATTTTGTCCTTACGCAGGATATGGTCCTCAAAATCCGGTGCGTTAATATCTTTTAAAATTTTCAAGTATTTTTCACCGCAGAGATTGGTAAGAAGCAACATGTGCAATGTTCTCATTTCATCGTAAATGTGTGTGTATTCTGGAGATTCGGACTGGAACTTTCTGTTCAACTTATTCATCAGAGGCAAAACGTAATTCAAAAACTCCAGAATAGCTTTCGTCATTTGATCGTTCAAATGTGACAAGATTCTGTAAGCAGTTGAATTCTTGTCATAATTGTATTGAAAGGAAAAGAATATTCCGGCAAACGCTCCAAGTTCCGTTTTACCACTGCTTCTAGAGAGAGCCATCGGGTCTCAGAGGGGTAAAGCATACGCAATGGCTTCAATTCAACAATTTCTTGAATAGCTTTGAACTCAGAAGAGCGCTTAGGGCTATGGGATAAATAGCTGTAGATGTCTCGTAGCAACTGTTCCACATACGGAGGCATTTTCTGGCAAGCATGGCTCGTACATAACGCCAAAGAGTGGCATGTACATTTAACCACTATTAAACCTGGGCAATCTTTCTTCAGAAGCCTCATCACGGAATCATCGTTGCCCATCATAACGGATGCACCGTCTGATGCAAACCCTTTCAATCGCTTCTTGTAATCAATGCCATCCTTTTGAAATTCCTCGATAATGTCACTATTTATATATCGGGAATAGGAACAACAACAAAAAGTTAAGCTGCGAATATATTTTTATTGTTTTTCAAAGTACTCGCCACGATGATCGATACACTTTTGCATGCGCTTAAACCAATTTTCAAAGCATTTATTCCAATCGACACGAGCCTTTTTTTGAGCGATTGTCAAATAATGTGGCATCCAACGTGAACATAATTTTCGCACAACTAAGTGTTCATGTAAAATCGCATATATGCTGGTGGAACTAATGCTAAGGGATGCCTCAATCTCACAATAGGTTACATGACGATCTTGCTTAATCATTTCGTGCACAGCATCGATGTTTTCTGGCACTACAGTCGATTTTGGACGACCTTCACGAAACTCGTCGGACAGCGAACTACGACCACGATTGAATCCACTATACCAGCGATACACAGTGGTTTTTGATGGAGCTTCATCGCCAAAAGTCAAATTAAGTTGATTGACGCACTCTTGTTGTGATAATCCACGTCGAAAGTCGTAAAAAATCATCGCACGAAAATGTTCACGATTCAGTTCAATTTTTTTGCCGAGACCAAACTTTCAACTAAATATAAAATAAACAAATAGCGTCCGTATGACAAAATGTTCTGAGTACGTATATCGTCAAAAATGTCAAACTTTACGATGGAACCGTCAGATGGACTCACATGACATCAGTGTTGCCAATTCCCGAAATATAAATAGTGACCCTCGTATTATCACTGACCTCAAACTTGTTCTTTCCGTCGTCATCCAACAGCCTAACAACTATGGCCGGGGTCTTCGATGTGCTCAGGTCCATCGATTCATCAATCATCAATGAAAATTTTTGCTGCTGCATCTTCTTCACCAGTTCATCATGCTGAATTTCCGCCAAAACGCCAGTCACCATAGCTGCAGTCTTTTACTTTTATTACAAAATCTGTATAAAATCTGCATGGATGTCCAATAATCTGTAATCTGTATATACAGATTCTTGGTCAAAAAACATGCTGAAAATCTGTATATGTGGTAACACTGGCTGTGTGTACGGTCGTCGTCTATAGACGACATGAAATTCATACTGCTCTTCGATCACACGAGCGCGATGTGCATACTTTTCGGCGCAGTGCTCCGTACAGGGGTAGCACTTTGGCGGAGCACACTGCCGTAATGAAAGGGTTAAGGTCCAACAAACTCCGACTCCGTAAGAAGTGTACCATGTAAAAATCCCTAATCGACAGGTTGTTCTCTATGGGTACGAAGGATGGACGATGCTTGAAGAAGACTCACAAGCGCTTGGTGTTTTCGAAAGCCGAGTGCTCAGAACAATATACGATGGTGTACAGGAAAACAGAGTATGGAGATGGAGAATGAACCACGAACTGGCGCAACTCTACGGCGAACCCAGCATCCGGAAAGTCGCCAAGGCTGGACGAGTGCGATGGGCAGGGCATGTTGCAAGATTGCCGGACAGCAGCCCTGCAAAGATGGTGTTCGCATCGAATCCGGTAGGAACAAGAAGGAGAGGAGCCCAGCGAGCGAGGTGGTTGGACCAGGTAGAGCAGGACTTGGCAAGAATCGGTGCAGCCGGGAGTTGGAGAACTGCAGCCATGGATCGGGTTTATTGGAGAAGAGTACTGAATCAGTTCTCATCTCAATGGGATGTAGAGTCATAGTAAATAAATAAAAATTCCATAATTCAATCAGGAAACATAAAGCGTTCATTCCACCGACTTGCCACACATTTATACGCATGCAAAAATGGTAGTGGCCTGAATAGTTCTCAATTCATTCGCTGAGAAATTACATTCAGAACAATAAGTTCAGGGCCAGCTTGATGTCCCTGAAGAAACCCAATAAAACATGAAACAAGAACCTGCAATAACAGGAACAGTTTGGTCGATGGAGCAAATGCGCGGATATTAAAGCCACAAACACTCTGATCAAAACCCATCACGAAATACTGAACAGCCTCATCTCCAATTGATATGGGACAGGAAGCAAATAACCTTCCTTCTAGTGACACCTACAGAATGATAAACAACATCTCTTTTTTTTCTCTCAACATGACAAAGGCGATCGAAAATGGGAAAACCACTTGTTGCACCTTGTCGCGAATGTCACACAATGACAGCAACAATCGCTCCCACACATTCACGACCCCCGATTGTACTCTCCGAAGCTGTGTGCGCGAGAGAGAGTGAGATTTTCTGAAAAGCCAACCCGAACAACCGAAAACCCCCCAAAAAAAAGAAAGAAAGAAAGCGCCGCCATTGTTTGCGAGTGCGTACATACACCCCATTCAATGATCCCCCTTTTGTTCGAATGTTTTCAAGACGGGCACCCCATCGGCCCACAAACACACACTCACACAGGTGACGTCCGTCTCTTTCGCTCCTCTTATTGTGTCCCATTGTGTCCACTCACAAAAAGCGGGGGAGAGAGAGATTAATAGCGGAAAAACCACACCCGCTAATTTTCTTATTGGTTGGAAAGAATTTTCTGTTTTCCGTTGGGATTGAGAAAAAGAAATACAGATAAAAGGTATTCATCGTCTCTGCCACCACTTGGAAGGAACAGAACATTTTTACGACCGCCACTCCATTCTCGAAGTGATAAGGTTTTTGTCAAGTTTCACTCATAAAAGTGAACCAGTTTATCGATTGTTTATACAATAGAATAAACACAGTCCCGAAAAAATAGGTGCGCTTGTCAGCAGCTGCAGCAGCAGCCAACAAAAAGGCGTTCAATTTACTTTCTGATAAATGACAGACTAATATGCCTGTTCACGAAGGATAGTCAAATGAGAAGCGAGGATGGATATATGAAAGGAAAGAAAAAACTGACTGATAAACAAATCCTAAACAAATGAAGGCAATGGGAAAATTATGGTGTCCCTGCAGGGAATACTAATTTTCAAGAAAAAAGACACGTTGCACAGCGGGCAAGGAATAGTGAACAAAGAAATCTTTCCAAAAGTCAGAATTAGAACTATATTTATGTCAATGGAGTGAAAGTGAATCATTATTTTATTTAATTCAGAAGAAGACAATGTTGAGACTTCATTTTTGATTGTATGCACATTAGATAAAAATGTCACACAATTAACCCAATTCAACCCACAGTTTGATTCTTCTCGTTTTTTCCGCTTCCATCGAAACATTCCACGTGTTTTTCTGTGCGCGGGCGCACACAAACGTAACATCACTCTGGAAAACGATCTGTCGAATGGAGTAAAAGCAAAATACTGTTTTTCCTTTTGTTCACACACGAACAAAGCGCGCTTGGGCTGAGGAGCAGCCTTAAAAGTATAACAAACCGTCACACGAGAAAACCTTTTTGTTCCACTCTCCAAATATACGATACGATTTTTTTTCTCTCCTCTGTTTATTGTTATTTTACACGTTGAACCGTTTTTCTTTTCGGTAGCTCATAAATCAACCTTCACAGAAATGAATGAGAGAGTTTCAATGCTGAGTGAATGTGTGGGTTAGATGAGCTCTCGCTGCTATCTTCAGCGTTCAGTTTCTCCAGAGAAGTCTGAACCGCCATGAACGTGGTTTTTGAAAGGTTATACAGAGTAAAACAGTTCATATTTCAATAGCATTAGATGGAGGCATGGAGTAAAGGTTGCATTTAAAGGCGTTTTATTGACATTTCGGTAAATACTTTTCAGGAAAAAGGCTTCCAAATTTTCACTGAAGCGTATATGACTTGGTTCAAAGACAATACAGTAGAACCCCGATTATCCGCGGAATAGTCTGGCTAGCTCACCGTTCAAATAATGTGAAAGTAATGATAAAAAAAAAATAAAAACCTACCACTCATTGACAAATTTAGGGAAGGTTCATAGAATTACTAAGGAACTCGCTTTCGCGGATAAACCGCACAGCGGATCATCCGCTCGCGGATAATTGGTGTTCTACTGTATGTGAAGGACTTTATTTTCACAACGGATGTTTTGGAACAACCTTCTTCGAGTGTTCTCACTGGATCGAGATTTCGTGTCCTGACTTTAGTCAATCTGTTCTTCGGAATAATAATAATGTCAAAAAAGTGTCGAAAAATGCCAAAAATCTAAACAAATATTTGTGTTTCACAAAACCATGTCCGGAATAAAAAGCACATTCAAAAGGTGATTTCAAAACCGGACGACGAATTAAAGTGAACGCTGAAATTTATTATCGAAGAAGTTGCATAATAGTGTCCGGAAGTGAAAGCAAAAGTAGCTCAAATCATGAATAAAAAATATGTCCAGATTTTAAATCACGACACAATGAAGAAATTTGCAAATTTTGAACGAATATGAATGAAATTGAAAGAAATGTTATGAAATAACATGATTTTGTGGAATTATATGATTCATAACATACATGAAAGTATTCTTATTCTATAGGAACGGTAATTTTTCATGAAATGATGTGTCAACATTTTTTAGTAGTTAAAGTTATCATCGTAAGCGCTTAAGTGTCCGCATTTCGATGCATTATGATACATCACCGCATTTCTTCAAACAAAACACAAGCAGATTCGGAACTGAACAGATCTAGAGGATAGAACTAGAAATAATATTTTCTTCAAGTTTTTTTTCGGTGTGTCACGAAAATGCCAACTCGTCTGAAACAATTCAGTCGAGGAGCAAATGTGATTTCAGGGGCTCTAATCCGTCTCGCCAAATAAAATCCTGCGCGATTTCTAGAAATTTGTCATTTTTAAAGAGTGTCCGAAATATAATTCGGAACGGTAGCTTTCTTCTATGCACAACAAGCTCACTGACTACTCAATTGTTCTTCTAACTCGTTCTTTTAACATGTATTGTGTCAAAAATACTTGCAGTTTTTTGACTCATAATTAGAGATGGGCGAGCGCTCACGAGCCGCTCATTTGAGCTGGTTCGTCAGAACGAGCGTACGATCCACAGTTCTTTACAAATGAACCACGGTTTGAAGAAGATCCCCGGTTCAAAAAGGAGCCGCTTTCCAAG
Organism: Toxorhynchites rutilus septentrionalis; assembly: GCF_029784135.1. Taxonomy (NCBI): domain Eukaryota; kingdom Metazoa; phylum Arthropoda; class Insecta; order Diptera; family Culicidae; genus Toxorhynchites; species Toxorhynchites rutilus. Next base: position 60,423,765 of record NC_073745.1, read on the forward strand.
AGAGTTTCGGCTCAAAAAAGATCCGCGGTTCGAAAAAGAGCCGCTTTCGGCAAGAGTCTCGGCTCAAAAAAGAGCCGCTCAAATGAGCCAGATCGTTTCAATGAACGAGTGGTTCTGAGTCGCTCACTCAAAGGAACCGTTTTACCCTACTCATAATATCGTTTCAGATTGAACTTCTTTCGTACAGCTACAGCTGCGCTACAAATCAAACCTCCGGTCGGTAAAAAAGTAAATTTCGAACTTTTTCTGCTGGAAAACAAATCCTTCGCCATTCAGTTTTTGTTTTGTGTTAGTGTTGCCTTTGTTTTCGCTTTAATATACAGAGCATTCAGAATTATCTTGAGAAATTTATTCTCAACGCGTTTGAGTCTCAGTCTGGGTGTCCTGCGGCCCGTAGCCTGATTTTAAAAATGATGGAATTTTCTTTCCATCTGAGTGATGAATGAATGATATAATTTTTTTTTTCAGAAAACTGAGTAAAATAAGTTTTTGAGCAAATTTTGTTAACCGTGTGTATCCAAGCTGGTCATTTTCTGTTTTCTTTGCCATTTCCGCTATGCTGATTCAACCTTTTGACACTTGTTCCTTTTAGTACTCAATGGACTTTTCAACGCTTCTATCGCAGTTCAGCTAACGCTTACATTACTTCATGCGGGTAACTTCTGCCAATGTTGATACATACCGTTCTGAATCATATTTCGGACGCTTAAGGCATATGATGCAGAAAACAGATCTAAACTTTATGCACATGTATTATTTGGTTGATATTTTTTGATAAATTAGTTCAATATGCTTTTCAGCTTTTTACTTTGGTACCTATTTGATTGAAAACATAAAAAAATTATCGAATAAAATGCTTTTCAAATGAAGCTAATAAGAATCATACTTCGGACACTAAATCAAATCTCGGACAGATTGAATTCAAATTTCGGACACTTTATTTTGTAATTTTTTGGACGAAAATTACAATACACCTGATTATATTTTATAGTCAACTGCGAAACACTTACCAAGCAATCACAGAAAACTGTAAACGATGATGAGAACTGATGAAACACGGGAGAAATATAAATATTTGTGAACGGGTAAATTCTACGTGCTCACGCTAAGGAAACTTCAAACACAAACGATAATGAGTAGTGTTGTAAGATTTCTGCCGATGTTATAATTCAAATGTAGTTCTCATGTGAAATGATAGTTCAACCAAGGGATTACTCTAAAGAAGCGATTGTGATATTAATTTGATAGTTATATCATCAGTGCTTTAAGCATTTCAAGATATTAGAACAAAGTGTCCGAAATATGATGTTGTCCGAAATATGATTCAGAACGGTAGTTATTAACGCCATCGGAGCGCATTTTTCTTATGTATTTTTTTCCAAATAACATTTATCTGAGGTCAATGCAATGAGGGCGAACTCCCCATCTAACGAAAATAAAGAACCGAGACGGCCCCAAGTCGCGGAAGTCATGCAATCCGAATCGGCCGCTGACCTGCCGTCTGAAGCGGCGGCTTCTCGCAAGCGCACCAGTGTTTCACAGATTATCCGGTTAGTTTGTCTGATGCAATACGTTTGCCCGGTTAATTTTTGCTTGTTTTTAATCCAAAATATAGATTTTTGATTACGGCTTCTATGGCGTCAGCCTGACGGGGCCGGGAGTTCAATATTTCGACAATGTTTGCCTTACAACTATGTTAGTAATATGTAACCGATCACTCGCGGTTGGCTCGAGGTTGGTATTACAAGTGTTCTCATAATTGGGATGTTGCAGTCTCCAATGCTCTGTACGTGTGCCCGACACGGGATACTTCCTATGTGGATGCAGCTGACCATTAAGGGGGTATTCTAGTGTAGAGACACGAATTTCGGACGTTTCGTAAAAATAAAACAAAGAATATTTTTACTATCCATTATATCATTATTCGTTTATCTATCTTTCAACAATAAAACAAAAATAGGACGGAAAAAAAATATTCATAATTAGAATAGTTACATGCTGGTGAAGTGAGGGTGTTCAAAAAAAAGTTGTGCCATGGCGTACACGATTCCAGTCCTTCTGGTTATCTGAAACAAAAAAATCGAACAGATTCTGAATCAGTAAAGATGTCGCTATGGCATGAACCTCGGACAAGTCAAAAACATGGGTTTTAACAAAATGGCGGCCGTTTGAAAACAAAAATGCTGTTTAAAACGTTTTTTTTTGCGTTTACCGATTTTTTAAAAATAGTAAAATTAAAAAGTTATAATTTTTATTGGTTCATGCGATAGAGAGATGTATGCAGATTATTTTCATATAAATTTGACATAAATCGGTTCAGTAGAACTTGAGATATCGTGTACGCCAGTTAGAAAAAAACTAGTTCCGAGAGAAACGCGTTTGAAGTTCATTGTGATGGCCGTAACAGGTTAGATACCACATCACTAAGATGGCTCTAACTAGGTAAATAATAGGATTTTCGATAAGTCCTTTCTAGAGTATATTCTTGAATGCCTAAACTACAGAAATATGGTAAAAAAAAAATTTCGATTTTTTCAGATTTCTAGACTAGAATACCCCCTTAATCAGCAACGCCCCCCTAGTCTGTACCCCATATCTAGCGTGGTGCGTCTTTCTCAACTCGAGGAATCCAGGATAGAATGGTCACTAGCCGGCACGATCATCAGCTCGTGTAGAGTTGTCATGAGCGGTACAATCCTCAGCTCTTGTTTAATGATCAACCTTCACAACCTTCGGCCCGTGTATCTGTAAAGAGTATGTGTATGTATTGCCGCGACTAAATAAAACTTTATCGATCGGATAGGAAGGATATGATTCAGGGATACTGTGAAGTTCTCGCTGGGAAAGGAAATCCCCCGACATCAAAGTACGTCTCACTAGTACGAAGGCCGAAAGAGGGAAGAGGCCGAGTCATGGTTGTACATGTAAACTAAAGCATCGCCTGCTATTAGATAGAAGTAGTCATACGTCATGTTCGGTTCGGTTGACACTTCTGTTAAATGAATAAGCTCATTTCACACTTACTTAATGCCGCATATCACACAGATACAACGAAGGAAACATCGTTAAACGTTGACATCGGCGTTTCTGAGAAACATATATACATCGAGCAGAAGATCAGGATCACGGCTTGTCTCTCCGATTTTTGCTTTGAAATATATCATTCATTGCGTCACAGTAGTCGTCTACGAGAATGTACTACACGATAAGTACTCTCTCTTGCGATACTGACACCATCGGGCGATGAGGCTAAGTACTTATCGGACCGCTCTTGTATGTAGGTAAACCTTTTTTTTTTGGTTTTCTGTGATTGCTTGGTAAGTGTTTCGCAGTTGACTATAAAATATAATCAAGTGTATTGTAATTTTCGTCCAAAAAATTACAAAATAAAGTGTCCGAAATTTGAATTCAATCTGTCCGAGATTTGATTTAGTGTCCGAAGTATGATTCTTATTAGCTTCATTTGAAAAGCATTTTATTCGATAATTTTTTTATGTTTTCAATCAAATAGGTACCAAAGTAAAAAGCTGAAAAGCATATTGAACTAATTTATCAAAAAATATCAACCAAATAATACATGTGCATAAAGTTTAGATCTGTTTTCTGCATCATATGCCTTAAGCGTCCGAAATATGATTCAGAACGGTATGTATCAACATTGGCAGAAGTTACCCGCATGAAGTAATGTAAGCGTTAGCTGAACTGCGATAGAAGCGTTGAAAAGTCCATTGAGTACTAAAAGGAACAAGTGTCAAAAGGTTGAATCAGCATAGCGGAAATGGCAAAGAAAACAGAAAATGACCAGCTTGGATACACACGGTTAACAAAATTTGCTCAAAAACTTATTTTACTCAGTTTTCTGAAAAAAAAAAATTATATCATTCATTCATCACTCAAATGGAAAGAAAATTCCATCATTTTTAAAATCAGGCTACGGGCCGCAGGACACCCAGACTGAGACTCAAACGCGTTGAGAATAAATTTCTCAAGATAATTCTGAATGCTCTGGCAGCAGTCGCGATTTCAATGACAGAACTTATGGCTAGTTTAGGCAGAATCAAACCAGACTTCCAAACTCGTGGATTCAATTCAATTTGAATTGATCGTTTTGCCGAATAATGGAAGCCGAATTTAGAAAGATAGATTTAATTGATTGGCCGTTGAGTCGTTTTTCTTTCTCGGTTGATCAAAAATTTATGAAATCGATCTTTACAAGTGAATAGTTGTAGTATCTGGTATGTATACAATACTATCATTTGTAAGCTGGTACAACGTGCAGCCATCTGTAAGACGATGGTCAATATGATTAACATATAAATTAAAACAGAACAGGACTTGAGCAAGGAATTGTTAGCCGATTCTAGAAACGACAAAATATCCATGAGAAAAGTACATGACGAATTTAATGCCAACTCGGCTGGCCGTTGGCAGCACCATCTCAGAAAGTGGTGAAACGTTGCGGGTGTAAATACATGGGTCATTTAAGCAACTTTGCATACTTGAAATATTCGAAAAACAATTAGACTACTTTTTGGAAAAAGCCAAATTTTTTACTTAATTTTTTACAAAAAATTACAAAATTCTTGTCAAAGGATAAATTGTAGGAAATAATATAAATTTTCACAAAAAAATATCAAAAAATTTTTGGAAAAAAATTTTGTTGACAAAAAAGTTATTTTAAAAATTAAAATTATTATTTCTCGAAAACGTATTTTTTTTGAATTCCCAAAAATATATATATGAATAGCCATTAAAATTTACAACAAGTCGTCCATACATCGGAAGATGGGCACTTTTACAGAGAAAAAGTTATTCGAACAGCAACTTTTTCATGTTTTCTTTGAAAACAAAATAATTTATCCTAATTTTGTTTAAAGTCAAGATAGCGATATAGTGTATTCGACAAAGTTTTAGATCTTATTAAAATGTGAACTTCTGTCGAAGACGTCAACTTTCTATCTGTTATAGTTTTTGGAATATAAGTCATTTTTGAATGAAGATTCCTGAAAAAAATAATGTTCTGCTCGTAACATTTCTGTGTGTAAATTCTCACGTTTAAACTGTTCTTGACATGTTTCCAAATAGAGAAAAGTTAGCAGAGCATGTAAATTGCGATAAAATGTTACGAATTAAACATTAATATTATTTATTCAAAGAAAAAAATGAAAAAGTTGTTGTTCGAAAAAACTTTTTCCATGTAAATGTGCCCATCGTCCGATGTATGGAAAACTTGTTGGAAATTCTAAGGGCTATTTATATCTATGTTATTCAGAATTTTGAAAGCATATGTTTTTGAAAAAAAATAATTTTAATTTTCAAAATATTTTTTTTTCAGTGAAATTTTTTTCCCGAAAATTCTTTGATAATTTTTAATGAAAACCTAAGTGATTTCCTACATTTCATTCCCTGGTCATCTTTTTGTAGATGTTATAGTTTTTAAACTAAGATTTTTCGAAAAAAAGTTGGAAAAACTCAAAATTTAAAAAGAAACCCTACGAAAAAATATCAGACATACAAAATTTTAGTCAAAAAATGGAATGTAGGAAATTCTATTGGTTTTAATTAAAAATTATCAAAAAATTTTTTGGAAAAAAATTTCATTAAAAAAAAATATTTTGAAAACTAAAATTCATTTTTCTCGAAAATATATGCTTTCAAAATTCAGATACAAATAGATATAAATAGCCCTTAAAATTTCCAACAAGTTTTCCATACATCGGACGATGGGCACATTTACATGGAAAAAGGTTTTCGAACAACAACTTTTTGATGTTTTTCTTTGAAAAAATGCTATTAATTTTCAATTCGTAAATTTTTTTTTGGTATAAATTATCGCATTTTAAATGCTCTGCTAGCTTTTCTCTATTTAGAAACATGTCAAGAACATGTCAAACGTGACAATTTACACACAAAAATGTTACGAGCAAAACATTATTTCTTTCAGGAGTCTTCATACAAAAATGGCATATATTCCAAAAAATATAAAAGATAGAAAGTTGATGTCTTCGACAAAAGTTTATATTTTTACAAGATCTAAAACTTTGTCGAATACACTATATTGCTATCTTGACTTTAAACAAAATTAGGATAACTTGTTTTTTTTTGCTTAAATGACCCATGTCTTTACACCCACAACGTTTCACTACTATCTGAGATGGTGCTGGAAACTCCTAAGACGAGTTGGCATGAAATTCATCACATGTTCTTTTTAAATTACAAATTAACAGAAAAAGACGGGTGGGTAATGTCGGGGACATAACCGGAGTGACGTAGGACTATACAAAGGGGACAGCTTTTGCTAAATATATAAATATTTCGAATATATTTTTTTATTTTCTTCTTCTACGTGAATACCTACTTATCTACCTGAAAAATGGATTAGTTTACTGATTACTCTTTATGAACATGTTGGGGGTTCTGGAAAGAACCTTTGGTGTTGTGTTTTTCGTTTTTTACAAACTTGATTCTTGTTTTTTTTCTGAAGGCTTTGTACTTATTAAATGTTCAACGCCGGGCATCTTTCGGCGTATGCACATATCGTACAATCAAAATGATGGCTGTGATAGGAAATGCATAGGTGGTTATCAGCTCATTCACTATCATATATTTCACTATTGAGCACATTACCGTACCTTAAACTGTGCTTTCGGAGACGAATGAATTGTAAGATTTGTAGTCTCCGCAAACAAAGTAAATAAAAAGGAAAAAAGAACTGAGTTTTTGTAGACGAACACCTACGATCTGTCGAGAAATAAACGAGCTAGAAGCGTTCTGAAAAACCAATAGTAAATACAGGGACGGATGACCTTCGGATTAAAGTCCTTTAAAATAAGAACAGAGCAGCAGGAAATACATAGCTCATTATGTTGCTCCTTAGTTAATTTTCTATACAATGCAGATGTAACGTCAGTCAATTTTCAACATCAGTTATCAACCAAAGAAAGCAGTTCTTGCTACCGAGAAATTTCGTTATTGCCATCCTGCATACAATGTGTTGTAATTTGAAGCCACGGAAACCAAGCATGGGTTTGTGAAAACTGAATGATCAATTTAAAAGACCCCAACCACCAATAAGTTCAAGAACAAGCATAAATAAAATAAATCAGTTTATATTCTATGTCATATTATGTCACTTTAGAATGCATTGGTATTGTGAATAACTTTTAATAACTCTTCGTTGAATGGTTTAATGGCCCTGAAAAGCGCGGTGTTTTACGGTGTCTGGTTTTGCCACCAAAGCAGTCTGTATAAACAAACTTTTTCCTTCATCTACCTGCTGCCGTTTTGCGATTGCGTTTGCCATTCGCTGAAACTAGTTGTTGCCACCGAACCGAATGTGCTCTGTTCTGTAGGCGGGTTTTCTTATTGTCGTGAGCAGCTTTGCAAGCCAACTCGAGCACTCCGGCGGCCGAAATTCTATAACCGCTATTAGGTATACTGGTGCTCCGGCACCAATCCGTTGATGCGATGTGATGTGAAATGATGCCATACAACCACACTGATTTACGACTTGAAAGAAAATGAGATATTTTTTTGGGGTCCGCGTGTTTTATACTCTAGCAGTACACACTCACAGGATAGAGACAAATCGGCAGACTCAGCCAAAGGGGCGAGTCCAACGAGACGAACGAATGAGCGTTAAAAGGCAGCGATGGCAAAAAAATACATAGAGGCGAATGAACTGCAAAGTTTAAAGCCTCTTAAAAACAAAGAAAGAAGATTTGTTCGCTCGTTGGATTCACATGCAGGCTAAAAAGGGTCCTTTTCAGGATCACAAAATTATCTTCAATCTAAAGAGTTTATTGTTTTGTTATCACTCGATATCCCCATCTTGTTCGGCTAAACCTTTCTGTTTAGCGATTGCGTTTGTCACTTGCCACAGCTTTCACAGTTGGAAAATTTCTTTCCATCCAGCTTGTGACATGTTGTACAGTAAATTATATTTAATGCGACGTGCCGAAGCACCACTCAGTGTCGCATTGGAGGCGATTTTAATCTGTAAGTGAATATTTGCGATGACAGTGGTACAGTGTCGACTTTCAATGTGGGGTCATAATTTGGATCTCTATGTTTACAAAAATGTCCAACTAAATATGTCGTAGTACATGTCCGTCCAATTACCTCAATGTCGAACTAATTGTGAATTACTGTACTTTCAATCTGGAAACAATTTAAGAATTGGTGAAAATTGAATAATCAGGAAAGTCTCCAATTATCAATAAGCTCAGAACAACTGCCAAATTCACATACTCATCAGATCCTGGCAAACAAATTATGAACAAATCAATTTGTGTTTTATTATTATTTTGGATATTATTTTAGAAAGTATTGAACTGTATTTCGTAAACTCTTTTTTGAAAGGTTTAATGGCCCTGATAAGCGCCGTGTTTTATGGAATGGTTCCAATTTAGAAAACTTTGTGCTCGTGGTTTTGAAAAAAAACCATTTCGAACGCATTGTGTGACTGTATAAAGAACAAACTTTTTTCTTTTGCTACCAGCTGCCGTTTTGCGATTGCGTTTGCCATTCGCCACTCGCTGCAACTGCCTGTTATTGTCTTGATGTCCACCGAACCGAATGTGTTCTGTTCCGAATGCGGGTTTTCTTATCGTCGCGAGCAGCTTTGCCAGCTCACTCGATCACTTCGGCGGCCGAAACTATATAACGGCGGCTAGGTGGACTGGTGCACTGGTACTAACGCGCTCGGCCTAGCTACCCTTGCGGGGAACTCCAGACCAACACGGTTCGAGCGGGATTTTGCCTTTCCCTTCACTTTTCCTCCTTTGCCATGTCCAGACATGGCTGCTTGGGTTGGTTTGTTGATGTGTTGTGATGCGAACTGATGTGGTGTACGGTTTGAATGAGAATGATCGTTACGGCTGCTGAGCGGGGATTTTTAAGCTGACTGGCTGGCTCGAGAATTACGCATGTGTGAGACTGCGACCAATGTTTCGTTAATTTTTTTTTCTTTTTCATTTACAATCGTGCTTCATTCCATTTCGCTGCTGCTCTGGTTGCTCGTTTTGGTCGGTACGATTTGAGGAGCACAAAATGGACCAATCAAAAATGGGCACATAGTGCATTTGGACAATGCTTGATATTTCACAATTATTAAATTATTTATCTCAAGAAAAATGAAATGTAATTCGTTATGATAGATGCGTAGATATGTTTCCTATCAATTGATGCAAAAACCTTTGCGATCTATTGAGAAATGCTCGAGTTATAAGCGTTCCAAATCTTGCATTTTTTTCTACTTGTTCAGTGCCTAGATTTCACCCCCTATATCTTTCGGTTAGACGTAGTCCTACGTCAAAAGACGACGGAAGTTATCATTAAATTCAATCACACACTTTTCAACGGATTTCGAAATTCTATAACGGCGAACTATCCATATATCTCGGATAAACACTTCATATTATGGCAGTTACCGAACAGTATTATATTCATGACTTACGGATAACTTGCACTTTTATTCACATTCCTACAAAATAAGTATCTAGTGGAAAAATCAACCAATTCAATGACAAGGAGTACAAAAAAGTGAACGTTAAGCTTGGTAACCTCAAAAAGATTCATATCGTTCACTAAAACACGCTTGTTATTAATTCGAAGAAAAAATCCTTTCCTCACAAACACTGTCATCGGTCGAGTAGTGTCGGAAAACTCGCGCGCAGACACAATCGGGACGCACAGAACATGCTTCTCCAAAACACAACGAACAGTTGCACATGTGCTGCTGCTGCTGCTCTTCTCTCTAATCGAACGGAGAGACATCGTTTGAATGTGGAAAAGTGCACTTTTCCCTCCGTGACTTCTCCACCCCCGCATTGTGCGATCAACGTATCTAACGGTGCGGCGACTGACATCAAGCGACGCGCGAGTGAACGGTAGAGAGCGAAGGAGAGAAAGAATCTGGCGCGCATCCAGCGTTTGTCAGAGGCATCAGGAAAAAAGGATATCTGTTTTGTGTTTTTCATTTCTTTTCTCTCCACATTTTTCCCTTATCGTTTGTTTCCATAGAGCGGTCTTTCTCTCCGTGTCGTGTGTTTATCGTGCGTGTGTTCGCGTTGTTGTCGTCTCGTCTCGGTATCGATGTGTGCAGCACACGGTTTTTCCGCTCTCGCAGGGACTCGCAGCTCGAAATTCTTGGACAGTGTTTTCCTGCCGCTCGTTGTTGGTATTGTTGGCGCGTTGACTGCGACTCCACAGTGCAACGCAACGCTCCTTCGGTTCGCTTTTTTGGCTGTTGGTCTTTTATCAAAATATCAACAGAGGAACAGATTATGATGGGACCATTATGTGTTTAGAATTCGACGTGAAAACATCGTGATATCTTTTTTATTCCTCGTCGACCCAGCGTCGTTCCGACGCATGATACTGCCTTTATTTTGTTTGCCGCAGTTGCTGCAGCTCGCTTGATAAGAGCCTGGCCAGGTGATGATGAGATTCAGCAGTTTAGCAGTTTAATCGCGGTCGGGAATATGTTTACGATTGGAGCGAATTAAAATGATTTGATCGCGAAGGCACTTTTTCAGTGGTGAAAGTAAGTGTTTGACAAAAAATGTCACACCCGTAACCGGCACCCAATTTAGCGTTCTCATGCAACGGAATTGCAGAGCTGATAAGTGCGCGGGCAATTGTGTCCAGTTTCGTTGCGTTGATAAGTTGCTGATATTGCAGAGATAACTGAAAATTGATTGCGTCCAAACGAAAGTAAAAAGTGCGAAACATCTAAAGTGATACAATCGTTCCAGAAGTGACATAATATCGGGCCGATAATTGGAAAACAAAAAAAAAAGATAATAAAAAGATAAGTGACAGTGAAGTGACCTCATTCAAGATTTCTACACTCGGAAACGGAAACGTATAATTCCCACTCGGCCAAGATGGACATGACAATTGCATCGAAGAATCACAACAGCAGCCCCAGCGGCAGCAGTGTCCCGAACGGCTGCAACAACAATCCCGGCGAACACATCAAACGGCCCATGAATGCGTTCATGGTTTGGTCCCGGGGGCAGCGCCGGAAGATGGCCCAGGACAACCCCAAGATGCACAATTCGGAGATCTCGAAAAATCTTGGTGCCCAGTGGAAGTTGCTGACCGAGGGCGAGAAGCGGCCGTTTATCGACGAGGCAAAGCGATTGAGGTAAGCAGAATGGCGCGATGGACGCTCAGGAAGCAACGGCCGACGGCCGCTTTGTACCTTCGATCCAATAGTTTCAGGTTCCAATATTAGTGAAATCGAATCTAAAAATAGACATAGACGGCTAATGGGTTAAGCCTCACGTGCGACACAGATTCTTCTATTAGTGTTGGTTGAATAATATCGATCGCGATATCAACATTCCAATGCGATTATTCTATTATTTGATTGTGAATCATGTTTCTAAAGCGGCAAACAGCGTCTTTTTGTGAGGTTTTATCGATATGATTACTAATCATGATAATTGAGCTGAAATAATCGATGTATCAAATCAAGAAAGATAGACTATTTTGATGCAACAAGTTTATTGATTTCGTGCCGAAAAACTGGTGATTATATGTCGAACCGACAGATTGAATCGTTATGGCATTTGATAGTTTTTGCATAATATACCGTAATTGTTACATACAATGAATTCGGCAGCAAGCCTTTCTAATATGATACACAAAAGTAAAATATGCTTCAAAGTAAACAGAACATTTCCTGAACAAATTCAAATATTGGAATGATAAAAGTTATTTATTTTAATTTTGAAACTCTATAAAGAGATGTGTATACTTCAGCAACAATTCAAATATAGACTCCCTTCTTCTGTAAAGTGAGTTCTTCTGACTTTTTAACTATTTTACAATATATCATATTTAATAATAAACGATTATACGAATTCCAAACTGTTGAATTGGATAGCTGTTGCATCGTTATTCGTCTTAGGCAGAATGGCGATAGTTCATCTTCAGTTGATTTTCACCGCATTCGCCTTTTAGAACCTTATAACGCAAGTAACAAGAGCCATTTAACATCAATCGTTGCGCAGAGTAAAGCTCAATAGATCATCTGCCTCATCTGTATTCATGTATCCCATTCAGTCCTTTGGCGGTTGAATCATGGATGGAATTGAATTCACAACATTTCATCTTCAGTTCAAATGTTGTACAAAAAAATGTTCTGTTATTGTAAAACTCCTCGATAGCGTATTTAGAATATTGAACTCTGTCGAGTCATTAGGCAACATATATTAGGCTGAGGAAAAAGTAATCCATTATTTTTGGGTGAAATTCAAAACTTTATTTAATATGTTTCGGATTGTCCGATTTGGGACCACTAAGTAAAGGTAGTTTCATAATGCCTCTCTTATAGAAGTCTTGGTCCTTATTGGCGAAAAATTCTAGCAATTGATTTTTGCAACCTTCTTTTGATCCCAAATTCTAATCACTCAGAAAGTTTTGCGATTGGAAAAAATGTGGTAATCGCTTGGTGTCAGGTCCGAACTATATGGTGGATGTATTAAAACATCCCAAACGAGCTACCGGAGTTTCTGGTGAGTCATTATAGACATGTGTGGCCTTGCGTTGTCCTGATGGAAGACAACACCTCTTCTGTTGTCCAATTCTGAGCGTTCCCGGTCAATCGCTAGCATCAAACGGACCAGTTGTTGACAGTAGAGATCTGAATTTAGTGTATTGCACTAAATTTGTTTTTTTGATTACAGTATCGGCATCATAATCACCATTCAGAAGGCTTGCATTTGCGTCACCATAAAAGAGAAATTGTTAAATGTATCGAATTTTAACTTTTTCACAGCCATATAAAACGTATTCAGCTTTAAAAAAATCAATAAAATAACCGAGATTCAAACTCATGACATATGCATCCTTCATCGAACCATTTGTTCCGTCAGACTACTTAAAAATATAATGCCACATTACCTTTCATCTTACAGTAGTCCGTAATTCATTGTACAAAAGCTGCTTTGCAGTCGAAGGAACGTTTTCAAAACATTTCTATAGCATATTATCCAGGTTAATACCAATGTTTGAATGAAAGCTTCCATTTGGCCTGAATAACGTTTCTTACAACGTATAATTCAGCATATCGTTTTATTAAGCACTCAATTTATTTTTTTGCAATTGATATTTTTCGACCATTATTCGGCTTAGTTTCATAGAAGCTAATGATTGTACGTTGGGAGAGTATGCTTATATTAGGCTGTCAAAAAAGTCCTGCGGTATTTTTTTTTAATTTTCATTTGTTCATAAAATTAGTTACAATCATCTGTTTTAAGTCAAATATGCGCCGTTTTGTTCGATGACTTGTTCCCAAGGAGATGCCAAATTCATAATACACCTGTTATAGAAGCTCGCTTCCTTATTGGCAAAAAACTCGGATAGCCAATTTTCACAGGCCTCTTTTGTGGCTAACTTCTGACTATCTAGCTCGTTCGCCATGGACAAAAACAGGTGGTAGTCACTTGGTGCAAGGTCCGGACTATACGGCGGATGCAAAAGAACCTCCCATCCGAGCTCCCGGAGCTTCTGGCGCGTCACCAAAGAAGTGTGTGGCCTGGCGTTGTCCTGATGGAAGACAATGCGGCCTCTGCTTATCAAAGATGGCCTCTTCTTCATGAGTGCTACCTTCAAGCGGTCCAGTTGTTGGCAGTACAGGTCCGAATTGAGCGTTTGGCCATAGGGAAGCAGCTCATAATAGATTATTCCTTGACAATCCCACCAAACACACAGCAGAACCTTCTTGGCCGTTAATGAGGGCTTGGTCACCGTCTGAGCCGCTTCAGCGGCCTTCGACCACGACCGTTTGCGCTTCACATTGTCGTAAGTGACCCACTTTTCATCGCCAGTCACCATCCGCTTCAGAAACGGGTCGATTTTGTTGCGATTCAGTAGCGATTCAGCAGCGATTCACATGCGTCGATACGGTCAAAGATGTTTTTTTGCGTCAACGTGTGTGGCACCCATACATCGAGCTTCTTTGTGAATCCAAGCTTCTTCAAATGGTTAATAACGGTTTGATGACTTATCCCCAGCTCTTGGCCGATGCTACGGCTGCTACTATGCCGGTTTTTCTCGGCTAATTCAGCGATTTTGTCGCAATTTTCGACGACAGGCCTTCCGGAGCGTGGCGCATCTTCGACGACCTCTACACCAGAACGAAAACGTTGAAACCATCGTTGTGCGGTGGAAATGGAAACTGTATCGGGTCCATAAACTGCACAAATTTTATTGGCAGCTTGAGATGCATTTTTGCCTTTGTCATAGTAGTACTGTAAAATATGTCGGATTTTTCTCTTTATTTTGCTCCATATTTGCGATACTATAACTCACGAACGACTTAACCAAACAAAACACTGTCAAGGACTATATTATAGCGCGCAAAAATACCTTTCCAACAAGCTATAGTATGACTCGAATACAACTAGAACTACGCGCTTACAACGACACCTCGCGAAAATACCGCAGGACTTTTTTGACAGCCTAATATATAAACACTCATCTTGAAATTGTTTTGTCCGTTGATCATTCCAGTCATAGCTTGAAACAATACACACTGCAGGATCTTCATTCATAAATCACTTTTACACAAATGCAATAAAGCAATTACTTTATTAATAATTGAGACAAAATACCGTTTGCTTCGGAATGCTCCCTATATTATAAATGACTATACTGTTTAAAGAATTCGAATGTTCTATGAGAAGCGTTCCACGCTTTTTTTTTTGAAAATAAAAATTTAAAAGAAGGAAAAACACTTTTAAAGTTGAATGGTTTCATTGTAATTAAACATAATAATAATACAAGTAATGTACTAAAAGCTAAAAAATAGTCAGGCAAGTAGCAGTTAGAAGTTACCACACATTCCTTCATTAATCTTCATTAATATTGTAATCCGCCATTTTGTAGCGGCCGCCATTTTGAATTTCCAAGATAATTAAACATGCAGTTTTTTAATGAGTGTAGAGTTAATGTGTTATTCAAATTTCAGATCAATCGGTCAACAGGAACAGGGTCACATTTCTATTAATGAGGGACAGCGCTACAGACCAACATGTTACGAACATACAAACATACAAACATGTTACAGGGTAAACTAAATAAAACCGTTTAATAAACAAACATCATAGCCAAGGCAACTATGAAAAATTGTCATCCCAACTTATATTATTTTGTAATAGAAAGCTATACAATTACTAGTATAGGTCGTATAGCAACAGGGCACGACTGCATTGTAGACGTAGGACTACAAAATCAATTTATTCAATTTTATTGAACTGTTTGTCACTCCGGATATTATTTTAAAATGCATCGAAATTTTAGTAATAACTGTTTGGTAGAATATTTCGATGGCCGATGGTTTGCGGTGTTTTGTAGAATCTGTTGAAGATGATTGATTCATGTTTCTTTTTTGCCATCCCGGGAATACTACACAAGCTGGCCATCTGTCGCAATTTGTTTCATTTTGTCAATGCATGAGCTGTACTTTTCGCAGTTTGAATACACTCAGTTACAGGCGGTTATGTATTTGCTCTGCCATTACCATTGCTCATAATCTACATAAAACATAATATTATGATAACCATTTCAATCTACCTTCAACAACAACGTCTACCAACAACAACGTATGTTTGATGCAAAAATGCAAATTATCGAACATCGGGAGTGCTCGCACTTAGTATCGAGCAAAGCCGCTCTCGACATCAGTATTACACGTTGAGCACCGGATTGTTCTTGCTCCGCCTTTCATATGGTCCGCTTCAAGAGCAATTAAGGCTGATGTCACATTAGGCGGATTCGCCGCCGCGGATTCCGCGAGTAAAACCGCAGCGGAGGATCTACAGTGTATTGTGAATGAGCCATGTCACACAGAGCGGGGCGGTTTTGGAAGCGAATTCATATCGAGAAAAAATCCGTCGCGATATCCGCGGCGTCGAATCCGTCTAATGTGACATCAGCCTTAATACTTATGGGAGCGGTCGCTCCAGCAAGCGAGTTACCTGCTCGCAGGCTGGAACGAGACTGTGTAATACAAATACTGGTGGTAAAGTAAAGGCTTTTAACTTGTTCAGTTCATTTGTTTACGAAAAGCTCAATCAGAAAAATTAGTGTAAATCGTGAATGTGTAATACAAAGTGCACACGTAATGCTTTTATACATTGGTTCGTTGCAACAATCGGGTTGCATCGGGTGGAGCCTTAATTGCAGTATTGCCTCTTCACAATGTCCGTTTGCTTGTTACAGTGCTTGTTCACTGCTTTTGCATTTCGAATGAGCGATTTACGCGTGACTGATTTGCAGTAGGATAGGGTGGGGATAGTTGGTCATTTTTGAATAAATTTGGCTATAACTTTGTAGTGCGAAGTTTTGCGTTAGAATGTTATGCACCACTATGAAGCCTATCTTTTACCCTTTCAGTGAAAAATAACTAGAGAATCATTTATTTGACATTTTTATTTTATTTTATTTCTTTATATTTCAGAATAAATTGACCAATTAATCCCACACACGGGATAAATTGGTCAATATATAGGGCAGGCCTATCATATAATAGGCATGTTCTTTTTGATCAAATAATAAGCGTTTGTCCATTAAACCTCTACAACCAAACCCCGCCTTTAAACGGGCTTCACGGAGTTTCTTTTCAAATTATTCAGAAATTATTTTCAATGTTCACCCCCACTAGAACGTCTTTGGAATATTTTCATCAATTGGTTTTATGCTGACATCTTTCTGCTAGGAATATTTTGTGTTGAAAGTCGGAAATTCGAGATTAAAGTCGAATGGATTTTTAGACAAATAAAAAAATTGGGTCTTAGAGGGTTAAAAGTTTCCGTCATTATCAACTTCACCAGCAGCTTTAAAAAATCGTGTTCGGTACACATTTTGAAAAAAAACTTGTTTTGTGCGGTAGATAGGAACCGCATAAAAAAGTTTCCCACAAGAAAATAACTCAAATCCACGCCATTCACCGTTCAATTTCTTTTTGTTTCCCTGCTTTGCGATGGACTTTTCGGAAGTGCGTGGCTGTTTTATGCTTTTAGTTGCATGTCGAAACGTGTTGCTGTTAGAAATCATGTCATGCACAAACTTAGAAAAACTTAGAGCATTTGATTAGAGGAGGGGCATTATTTCAGAAGTGGATAATTGAGACGCAAATATGCTTTTTTTCGCACTGAAATGCATATAAATCATCGAAAAAACTAAATGGACCATAACTTCGTCAAATATGCTTCCCTTCATACACCGCACAAAAAAAAATCGCACAAGAACAGAAAATCGCACAAAACAAAATTCGCACAAAAACAGGTTTTACTGTAATTGATTAAATCAAAACAAAAACAGTTAACAAATAACATGTTTTCAAGTAAAAAAAGCAAATTGATGAAAATTTCAAATTCTCTTGTTTTTTCTATCTGAAAACTTCGTAAAAGTCTCCTTCCGGCTTTTTAATCAATAGCGTGGAACTCGGTTCTTGGAAATTAGTCAAGCATTTTTTTCCAGCCATTTCGTCTCTCCACCATGCAGCTGGCATCAGAATCCGGAATTTGCGGCGCACAGCCGGTTTCTTGCTTGCATTTGTTATGACATTTGTACCGTTCGCCCCAAAGTATATTGAAATAACCTTCACATTTGCTACATTACGCGATGCATTATTGTGAGTTCTGATATTCAATGTTAGCGTTTATTATATTTAATAAAAATTTTACAACAATATTCACTTGCTTACTTTATATCTAGATTTACTTCCTACAAATACTAATACTTACATATTATTATTATGAATTTATTTTACCGCAATGAAATTTATTCTGAGGTCAATGTAAGGGGGGCGAGGTCACCATTTAACGAGGAGCCGGCCCCAAGTCGCCGAGGTGGAGATATTTCAATAGAGGATAACAGGCGTTATCGACAAGGTTATCATTAAAAAAACTAGTAGCAACACACATCCTCCCGGCCCACTTGATCGCTAAACTGACGATGCCCGTGTTGCCAGAACTATGCATGCCATACATTTTCTTTCTTCTCCGAAAAAAGGATTGAATAAAAAAAAGACGAAAAGAATAAATGCATGTGGATTTTGTTGCAGCGCTTTCTTTAATTTTTGTCTCGAGCCTTAAATTTTTGCTCTTTCCGCGCTTCTATGACAAAACTGTCATTATAAGTGTTTGTGTGGTCGTCCCGATCCACGTTTTTACCATCATTTTCTTTTTTTTTAACCATACGGTCGTCCTGATACGTATCCGTTTGTGCGGTCGTCATGATCCGCATTTCTTTTTTCATTCAACCTCTGCACGGTCGTCCTGATCCGCGCTTCTATGACCAAATCGTCACTATAATTTTTTGTGTGGTCGTCCCGATCCACTTTTTTATTATGTTCTTTTGCACTCATACGGTCGTCCCGAACCGCGCATATCTACTTTTATTCTACCGTTTCATCGTACGGTCTTCCCGATTCGCACTTTTTTTTTTTTATTAATTCGTTTATTTTTGCAGGCTCAGTAACTTAAGTTTAAAGGAGCCGAATTCTTAAATATATTTTTAAAACTATATATATATGGAAACAATTTTCTTACATCTATGGTTAGTAAGGTGGAAAACCGATTACTCGCGGTGTACTCGAGTTTAGAAGGGTGACATATTTTTAGGAGAAGGATGGGGTATAAGAAAACTGTAACAATGTTGATGAACACTCAATTCTTAAATCTGTTTGTATATCTATAGTGTTTTTACATTTCAACTTATTATACTATTTATAGCAAGGGGACGAATTACCCGCAAAGGAAGGAAAGGAGGGTATAAGGACATAGGGACAATCACACACGAAGATCTATAGCTTTAAGGAAAACATATATATGGGACATGTAATCTAGGTCTAACCGAGCCAACACATCTCTCACCGGCACATTGGGCTGTCTTCCTCGGGCCCGAAGGGAGTTTTCTAAATTCGATCTGGCGACCAGATACACCTCGCACGACCAAACAACGTGCTCGATGTCGCGATAACCTTGGCCACAAACACAGAGATTGCTGCTGGCAAGATTGAAACGAAAGAGTAGTGCATCTAAAGAACAGTGATTGGACATGAGTCGGGAGAAGGGATTCGCACTTATTATATAATATTTATCATTTTTTTAACCATGCTTTATTGAAAAAAGAGGAGCATATTGAGGTTAACAATTTTGTTCGTGTTTTTTGTGCATCTTTAGAGTAACGCTCATTATTAATAACAAGAATCGAAAAAGAATCTTTGAAACTTTTTTTTCCTGGGTTATAAGTTCAGGACGAGTGGATAATTTTCAAATCAAATTTTTCAGTACACTAAACGACCGCCAAGTCATCACTCGGTACGACGGGCAACATCCACAAACAACCACTCTTTCCAAAAAGACACAAAGAAAACCAAAACACCTTCGATCTGGTGTCTCCCATGATTAGTCAAACAAAACAGTCAAAGGTTGTACCGCTCATGACAAACTCTACACGAGCTGATGATTGCGCCGGCTAGTGATCATTCTATCCTGGATTCCTCGAGTCGAGAAAGACGCACCACGCTAGATATGGGGTGCAGACCAGGGGGGCGTTGCTGATTAACGGTCAGCTGCATCCCAATAGGAAGTATCCCATGTCGGGCACACGTACAGAGCACTGAAGACTGCAACATCCCAATTATGAGAACACTTGTAATACTAACCTCGAGCCAACCGCGAGTAATCGGTTACATATTACTAACATAGTTGTAAGCAAACATTGTCAAAATATTGAACTCCCGGCCCCGTTAGGCTGACGCCATATGAGCCTTAATAAAAATAAATATTTTGGATATAAAAAAAAAAGTCCGCAACCAAACGCACGAACAAATGGAACTCCGATGCCACAACAAAACAAACGAAACGCACACAAAACTTTCAATTATTGAGTGATGCCCCGTTCCTGCAGAGATAGGCTGAGAGAAATAATTAACAAATATGATGAATTCTTTGATAAATGCCACTAATCTATAGTCCTCCTCCACCGTACCAATCTATATATATAAAAATGGATTTCTGTCTGTCTGTGTCTCGGAAACTACTGAACCGATCTACATGAAAATTGATATGTAGGGGTTTTTGGAGCCGGGGAAGGTTTTCGTGATAGTTTGAGACCCCTCCCTCAGCTCTAAGGGGGGGCTGCCATACAAATGAAACACAAATTTCTACATTACTCGAGAATTAATCAAGCAAATAAAACCAAATTTGACATGTGAAGGTTTTAGGGTGCAATAAATGTTTTACGGTGGTTAGATACTCCTCCCCTTTCTCTTAGGGGAGAACTGCCATACAAATGAAACACAAAAGTCTGCATTACGCAAGAATTAATCAAGCAAATGAAACCAATTTAGGCATATTGAGGTTTTAGGATGCAATAAATGTTTCTATGTTCCAATAACCCTCCACCCCCCCCCCCCCCCCCCCCTCTAAGGGCCATACAAATAAAACTCAAATTTCTGCATTAATCGAGAAATTATCAAGCAAATGAAACGAAATTTGGCATGCGAATGTTTTAGGGTGCAATAAATGTTTCTATGGTGGTTAGACTCTCCTTCCCGCTCTCTATGGGGGGGGCTGCCATACAAATGAAACTCAAATTTCTGCATTACTCGAGAATTAATCAATAAAATGAAACCAAATTTGGCATGTTGAGGTTTTAGGGTGCAATAAATGTTTTTACGGTGGTTAGACACTCCACCCCCTCTCTCTAAGGGGGAGCTGCCATACAAAACTCAACGGGGTCGATTAGAAGATCAATCGATGAACAGTTCTGTGATTGGACCCATGAACTTGCTCATAGTAAGAAAATGTGAATGTTTGAAGGTATTCATAACAAAAAACAAATTTTGGGTGGGACGAAGTTTGCCGGGTCAGCTAGTAAACATATATATATCAAGCAAAACCATGATTCTTAAGCCCAATATCGGCTACATTTTCCCAGCGAAAATGCACGGATTAGAATTATATTATTGTATACCTCCGTTTTGCCTTGAGGGAACAATAAAATTTTTAATAAGTGCTTTTTTTCACCAATCTTCAGATATGACAACATTTAAGTTTGTTAATGTTATTGAGTCAAATATACTAACCTAGGGGTGTGGGATTGTTGATATGTACAAAAAAAGTACATTCTACTAACCTTTGCATTACCGTAGATATTTGGTAGTTTTCTACCGAGGATTTTTCTTAGTGTACATCTGCGATGACGATTGATCAGCAGACACTTCTTCACAAAACTTCGCTTTATATAGGGAGACTCATCTGCGTTGTGGGTGATTCCTCAGTAAAAACAACTTACTCAGATTTCCTGCTGAAAATTCAGCAGTCTGGCAGGATAGCCAAAATGTGTGGCTCCAAAAAACCGAGGAATCACCCAACATGCTCTGTGACACTAATGTCGCTCTGACCTAAGCTGCTGCCTGTAAGAGAACGGCAAAACAGAGTGCGCGATCACGAAGATAGTAACGCACCAAGTGTGTGCATACAAGGTGGGATATTTCAATAGAGGATAACAGGTGTTATCGACAAGATTATTATTATAAACTAGTAGCATCACACAATATAGAATAACTACTTTCCGTGGATGAAATTGAAAACATGAAAACAATACCAGCTTATGAACAGACAATTGTTTGTTCCGAAATCGACAATCGACAAGCTCTGAAAAAAGTTCAATATCGTCCAATGCGACGGTAGATTTTCAGGATTCAGGAAACAATGAAAGGGGGCTCACCAAATTATCACACATCAGAATGTACACCCCATACCATCTCCATTGACTTGCACTTCAGTTATCATCGAATTCTCCATCCCTCAGCTCGCTGCTCCACCTAAATTCACACATACTCGTATGTATGATCGTCATCAACGCTGTCTCCTATATTTTGTATACCAAACAAATGTTGCTTGTTGCGACTCCTCCGCATTGTGGTTCATTGTTCCAATAAGAGCGCTCAACGCTCCTGAAAAAGGACTTAATATTTTCGAGCACAATAAGCTTTCATTGTTTCTAGGATGAGTGGAAAACCCGTGCTGCATAACCCAAGCCATACGAGACAAATTGGGACAGAATTTTCCCACAACAATGATCCAACCAACCTGGCAGTAGAAGTGATTTGACACATCGAACTGCAACAAGCAACGATTCCCATGCAGTAAACTAATTTCCGATGACTCGGAGAAGTCTATTCTTCATTCCCAGCGAGGATGTTTATGAGCACTGACTTCCTTTCGGCGTAGCAGTTAATAAATTAACTGTCGAGTGAGTGCACAGGGAGAAAAAAACCGTCAATTGCGATACGCTACCCTTAAAGGAGTCCTTTTCATGATGTTTTTTTTTCTTCGTTTTCGATTTTCCTCTGTATGCGAGAGTCGCTGCTCTATTTTTTTTTTCATGTTCCACCGAGTTATGAATTGTGGTTTTGTTCCGTTTGTTCGAAGTTTTGTTACCAGAGGACGAAGTCAGAGAAGAAAGAAAATCTAAACACGTATGATGGTTGTATGTAGGAAAAAAAACTCATAAAAGAATGAAAACATCTGCGACGTATGGAAGCTGCGAAGGACCATATATTGAACGGTGTCATATGAGATAGGCAAGGGATTTATAGTTGTTTTTGGAAAGGTCATGTGCATATGAGCTGATGTGCGTGCATTTTCAATGACAACCTATCTAAAACACTTGGCTTATGGTTTTATTTTGAAATCACCTTCGAAGAGTTCCTTCGGTATTGTTTTGCTGTGCGTTGCTAGAATGAAGACGTATGAGGTAAATATTTAAATTAAGGTTCCTAATTTTTCATTTATCGAACTATCCAACCAAATGGATTGAAAATATGTGCAGTTACATGAACAGTAGGTTCATAAAATAATGTATATGAGTAGCTATTCATTATTTTTTTCCTGTAAACCCTGGTTACCAAGCTGTTTGTATCATCTTCTGATGCGATAGAACGTAGAAACTAGGTTCAAAGTTGCATCCTTATGCTAGTTCTAGTTCTTAAAACGATATATGCTTTTGCGTTAGCACACTTGTTAAGTAAGTAATCCTGAATCAAAATAAGTAGAGTCGATTGATAATGCTAACGGGTGTGTCACATCAAATTGCATCACGGAAAAAACGCTGTAGAAATTCGCCCAGTAGACCGATCCTTTTGAAAATTTTAGACAGTAAAATAAAAACTATTAAACAACTTTTGGCATTTTCTTTTTATTCATACTTCGAGCCCAAGCCCGTATGCTCGCACCTTTTACTCTTTACCCCGTCCATAAGGTTCTGTACAACGTCAGGTTGTAGTTTTTTTAACAGAAATCCATTTTCTCTTGAAGTTCGCCTCCAATTTGACAACTTTTGGGTTCTTCCGGAGGGCCTGCTTCATAATCGCCCAATATTTCTCTATTGGGCGAAGCTCCGTTCGCGTTGGGCGGGTTCATTTCCTTTGGCACGAAGGTGACCCCGTTGGCTTCGTACCACTCCAACACGTCCTTTGAATAGTGGCACGAAGCGAGATCCGGCCAGAAGATGGTCGGGCCCTCGTGCTGCTTCAATAGTGGTAGTAAGCGCTTCTGTAGGCACTCCTTAAGGTAAACCTGCCCGTTTACCGTGCCGGTCATCACGAAGGGGGCGCTCCGCTTTCCGCAAGAGCAGATCGCTTGCCACACCATGTATTTTTTGTCAAACTTGGATAGTTTCTGCTTGCGAATCTCCTCCGGAACGCTGAATTTGTCCTCTGCGGAGAAGAACAACAGGCCCGGCAGCTGACGAAAGTCCGCTTTGACGTAGGTTTCGTCGTCCATTACCAGGCAATGCGGCTTCGTCAGCATTTCGGTGTACAGCTTCCGGGCTCGCGTCTTCCCCACCATGTTTTGCCTTTCGTCGCGGTTAGGAGCCTTCTGAACCTTGTATGTACGCAGGCCCTCCCGCTGCTTGGTCCGCTGGACAAATGAACTTGACAAATTCAGCTTATTGGCGACATCCCGGACCGAACTTCTCGGATCACGTCTAAACTGCTTAACTACGCGCTTGTGATCTTTTTCACTGACGGAGCATCCATTTTTGCCGTTCTTCACCTTCCGGTCGATGGTTAGATTCTCGAAGTATCGTTTTAGTACTCTGCTGACCGTGGATTGGACGATTCCCAGCATCTTACCGATGTCCCGATGTGACAACTCCGGATTCTCGAAATGAGTGCGCAGGATTAATTCACGACGCTCTTTTTCGTTCGACGACATTTTTCCAAATTTACGAAAAATTGACAGTGAAGCATGGCCAACGTGATCTATACACTCTTATCTGATTATAAGCGAAAGCTGAAGATATAATTCCTAAAAATTAAATTTCTAGAGCGTTTTTTCCGTGATGCAATTTGATGTGACACACCCTTTAACAGAAGATTTTTTCTTTTATTATATTTCTGCACTGAGATTTCTTATATACGAAATATAAAAAAAAGAAGAAAACGATGATTGTGGGTTTGATGGTTTGTGTACTCGTCAGCACTATCTCTTGAACAAGTCGTCACCTTTTCATGTCCTTGGAGCATTCCAGGTATACTTTTTTGGTAATGGCATTCATTAGCTCACTATCTAAATAATAGAAAGTATTGAACATATATGCTTATGGTACGAACATATGGTGAACTATTCCATAAAAACAAAAAAAAACAGTAAGATAAACCAACACAATCGCTTGAAGTCATCGAACAATTTTTAGTTTTCGAAGCAAACTGGTTCCTGTAACGTGTCAGGATCATTTTTGAGAGCTCGTTATCATGACAAAGTTCCAATAAAAATATTTTTATCATTATTTTCAAAAAAAAACATGTGCTGTAACAAGAATTTCATGTATATAGTTTAAGATGGAAGCTGACAGCTGACACCACAGCTTTAAAACTTGAATGTCATTCTAACATTTGTTGAGACAATTCTTGGATGGTACTAAGGATCCCAGTGGAACTTTTGCCTTCTCAAAACGTCAGTATGTTGCGTTAGTAGTACTTAGTTGAGATTTGTATGCCGAATAACACGCTTTGAATGTTTTCTAGAGTGGCAATCTCTAGAACACGCGTGACCTCAGTGCAAGTCGGAAGAAATTTATTTGACGAAAAATCCACCGGCCAGAACGGGAATCGAACCCGAACCCCCGGCATGATAATGTGTAATGGAAAGCACCCGGCCACGGGAGCACATATATTTAGACAATATAAACAACAAAACAGCTTGCATAACTTGGCTATACAGCATTTTTGTTGTTTTTGTTTTGTTGTACTACGAAAAAATAAATCGATGATAACTCGAGTTCATCGGATCAACGAATTAAATGATCAATTAAATTTCTTCTTTGATGAGATGAAACGAATATACGGTAACTATCCGGTATCCGGCCTATCCAGCCAATATTTGCAATCTGGCCGGATATCGGTTATTATAAATAATTTCTCATCAACCCTAACACTAACATTTATTTTTAACTTCTGGAAAAATAAAAAAAATTATACACTGACAAAAAAAAATTAACACAGGATAAATCATAACAAAATAGCTCATTAACATCATTCATACATAGTTAAAAATAATGCCAGATTTTTTTTTCCAAAATTAAATTAATATTAATCATAGCAAATCTTGTTATTTGGCGATAGTCCTCAGAATGGCCTCCAAATGTAAGGATCGTGATTGCGATCGATTCGAAATGTTTTCACATAACAGTCGATTTCGTTACCATTGGAATATTTTTCTGAACACGACATCTTAGTCCATAGGCTTTTTATGCAGCAAAATGATGAATTACCTCGAATATACAATGGAGATTAGAACTTATAATTCTTTCTATTTCATCAAACGATATCAGAAGGCAAACGCATTGCTCCATAGAGCCATAAAGCATGTTTCGTAGTGGAGTCTCTTAGATTCAGTGCGGTGAAAATTCAATCTTAATCGAAAGAAATCGACGAAAATGACGAATAATACCTTTCGTCTTCAAAAAAAAAAAATGCTCGATCGTTTGAATTTGGTTAACCTCGTCAACTGAGATTCGAAAAGATTCATTGTCAAACGAAAACTTTTTCTTCTCATTTGAACGTGATGAATGTATTGAGTCGAACGAAAACAAATAATTCATTTCCACAACCTCGACTTTCCGTATGATTTCGGTTTATTCACTGTCATACAGGCAATACATAAGGGAAATGAGGGTAATACGGACATATTGAGAAGAAGTTCAAATGTATCTTTGGAAATTCATGTTTTCCAAAACATAAAAGCAGTTTCTTACAGTTCAATATACTGGTTTTCGAAACAATTGGCCAAATGTTTTATAAAAATGTGAAATGGTTTTTACTAAAATTAAAACAAACTGAAAAGTAGAAAAATGTAATCGATGCGGGTATAATGGACATGTAATGGGGGTAATATGGACAGGTTAATAATATACGAAGCGTAGAAGTTTATCGCTCGCGAGAGGAATAATTTCGCTCTCTCTCAGTGTTTGTGTGTCCAGTAACTGAAATAGAACAAAAAGAGAAAGCATATTGAATATTAGAAGCCTAGTTGAATATTCTTCCTTTAACTTTCCATCATGCATTGGATGTGATTATGGATGTGACTGTCCATTTCAACCCCACCAGAGCAATTATTTCAATGATTTAAATTTACCACTTACGAATGAATTTACTTTTCCGTACATACCTAATATCGCTTCTCTGTCAACTCACAAACTGAAATATAACCATCAGCGAATTCAATTTTGCAATTAAACCACTCAAAATGCTTAAAAGCGAGGCCGCAAAAATTACATCCACACGCGGAATCATGTTTGATTTTCGGTTATTGTTTTCCTATTTCACTTTTGATCAGTATTAATTGTCATAGGATGGTTCAAATATTATAGAATATTATTATTATATATATATATATATATATATATATATATATATATATATATATATATATATATATATATATATATATATATTATTTAATTCATAATGTAACTATACAAATGAACCACCTGTCCATTATACCCCCACTGTCCGTCTTACCCGCTGTTCCCCTTCACAGAGTGGTAATGGGAGAGCATTTTGTAATGTCCCATTACTCATGCGTCACACTCTCACAGTAATGCGAGAAGCATTAGAATGAAAGAAAAAAAATCACTCTCGCCTCTGTTTCTCTTCGAAAACAAACCATGGCATCGTCGGATATCAATTGAGTCTTGGTCACTAGTTCAATTGATGGGGACAAACGTAAATCTCAAATACCAGCATAACGAACTGCATGTATGAAGGTGCGGTTATTCAATCGAATGAAAGGGATACAGTGAGAAAAGATCCGTATGAACAATCATGTCCATTCGTCAAAGTAACTCATGAGTTCGCTTTTGTTCGTGTGAACAAAAGTGTTGTCAAGCATGACTGATGGCAATTGTTCGTTCGGATTCAAATGAACGAATTAATTATTTCCAGCACTTCTTAGATTCATCCCTGAACACACACCCTATAAAAATCTCATCATTGTGATAGAAAATCCTTATCAGAAAAATATCTGTTCGCCATTCCTTGTAGAAAACTTTATACTCAATTAAAGGATGTTCATTCTAAACGGAAAATTCAATCATCATTCATTATTTTAATGCAAGAATGTGTCGTTCTCTCTCTCCCTAAAATTTAATCCTTTTTTGGTTCATGCACACATGCAGTTTCTTCCTGTTTCGTATTCGCAAATAAAAGGCCGAATATCCGTCTGCCGGATATTATTAGCGATATAGTGTATTCGACAAAGTTTTAGATCTTATTAAAATATGATCTTTTATCGGAGACATCAACTTTCTATTTTTATAGTTTCTGGAATGTATGGCATTTTTGTACGGAATAATATTGCATAAATATTGTTTTACTCGTAAAATTTTTGTGTGTAAATGCGTTTGTTCTTGACGTTGTTCTTAGTGATCCCCGATAATCGTTCGATTAACCGATTAATCGAATACTTCCTACAGAAATCGATTATTAATCGAACGAATACTGCCCAACCAATAATCAAAGCGAACGAATAATTTACGTCGATTAATCGATCCAAACCCAGAGAAAAAATAAACATACGGCTGCTGCAGTTTTATCCTGAAATTCAATCATTATCTTTGACGCTCCGCTGAAAACGCAAATAGAGCTCAATGTAGTCAACGCGAATCGAGATTCGTTTACGAGTTTAGGGGAGCGTAGATGATAATAATTGATTTTCTGGCGGAATGAACCCTTTTTTGATTCCAGATGGCTTTCTAGCAAATGAGAAATATTAGTCTAACTAATCATTCCTCGCAGTGTGACGATTAATCGATTAATCGATTATTTGGGGCGATTAATCGTATCGAATAACAAACTGCTGAAAAGTATTCGATTAGCTGATGAACGATTTATTTCAAATATCGGGGATCACTAGTTGCTCTGATAAAAAAAGGTCTGCAGAATATGTAAATCGTGATAACTTACACACTAAGATGTTACTATTCATCGTTGTGTAGGTGCGCACCATGTGCATTTTGTGTATTGGTATTATTATCAGCTTTAGCCTCATATATAAACTAACCGACGCGCACTAAGTCGACCCTCTTTTTCACATTCTTTGTGTGGACACCGACTGGACAACATCGTTGCTGGACGGGCTGGACGGCGAGGGATCGAGTGCCTTTCTCAAGGCAAGAGGGCGGAGGTGGTAGCGCTGAAGTAGAGTAGAGTAGAGTTTTCAAAGGGCCTTTCTCAAGGCTAGAGACGAATGAACTGCAAAAGTTTAAAGTCTCTATAATACAATACCTTCCTTCCTAAGTCGACTTGCTGTCATTTGTTGTTTGTTCACCGCGCACAATGAAGGAGTACCGCGACATCATAGTAAAATTGTTTGAGTTTGTCCTTTCCGAATAAATCTGTACAATGTGGCAACACTGGTTGTGACCCCGGTACTCTACGGGAAGGATCATTACGTCTTTCCACAGGACGGTAAACCGGTCCACACGGCGAATATAGTCCAAGCGTGGTGTCTAGGGATTGCATCACCGTGCCCAAATTTTAATAACCGGTTATTCGGTAATGAAAATTCCATTACCGGTAAAACCGGTAAATTATCGGTAAAAAAATATTTAAAAAAAACATTCTCTTGAAGAAATGACTTTTATTGATGATGATTAGTTAACAAAAACAAAAGTTTTTCCTACTTAGTTTGTTGGTGTAAATAATACTTAAGGACACAGTGAATGTTAATTTTGTCGTTGTCTTATCTTGATCGGGTCTCATTAACAAAATTTCCAGAAGATGAAGACGCACGTTCGGAGAACGAAAAGCATCGAATACCATTGTCATGAATTTGCCTCAGATGCCCTCTGTACGAAAGCTCTTGTCTGAGTGTTTTCATCAATCCGTTTATGGACGTTGAGCTTGGGCTGAACGTTGATACCTTTGATTACTGAAATCTTCGTTCATGTTTTTCATTGATGCTCAACTGTTCTGCAGATTCTGTATTATCCAGTTGATTTCTTCCTCCTATTGTCCAGTCACTGAAACGATACCATCATCATCAAATTTCATCAAGTCACGAACGATTTCAAATGCCTGCTTGGTCAATGCAGTCCGTGACGTTTGATAGAAGACGCCAAAGTCATCATGATTTGGGTCTCGACCACGAGCACAATAAGTATTCATATACGGGAACACATCTTCATATATGAATCGTCTTCCTGCAATCCATCCAATCAGGGCTTCAAGGAGCTGCTTCGGTTGCATAAACTGCAATCCTACGTCAGCTTCATAGAGGGTGCAAGTCTTCCGCGATAGCAGTTCAACAGAGATCAGAACTGGTTCGAGGTAGAATTGGACGATTTCGGAGCGATTCTTAGAAGATCGATCTTTTCCTTTCCGATTTCCGATTTTTGGGATCGATCTTCTGTACTCGAGAAAATCAAGAAAATCGATTTTTTTTTGCTTTCGATCTTTTCGATCTTTTTGTAGATTTGTTTTTCAGTATACATTGATTTTTTATCTCACCTAAGGCCACATTTCTTTTAAACATAATGTAAACATTCGGATTGCTTCTTCTACGATTTACTTCTGTACAAATGCTGACAGAGACAGAACTAGCGGCAGCTACTGAGGGGATGAACTGTAACCGGTTACGCATAAGGTCACTGAATTGTTTTGACATTGACATTGTTGAAATGTAACCGGTTGGAAAAAGGTCTGAATTGCTTTGACATTGACATTGTTGACAATTTTTGACAGGCGAAAGGTTGTTTCGACTTCGACTAAATGACATATGTATAGCACGATTGGCTTTTATGGGATCATTGTCAGCTGAGTTCTGGGTGGTTGTTGAATTTCTAATAATACTTTTTCAATTAATTTATCAAATAAAACGATTACCAGACGGCACATTATGAATGCCCTATGAGCCACATGCTGAGAAACAAAACAAAATATTTGATATTCGAAAGAAATGTGAAATTTGTATTTCCTGTTTAATGAAACGACAGAATTCATATAGAATAAGCAGAAAAATCGAAAAAAAAGCGTTTATCAATTCGACAAAGATTGATTCAGCAAAGATCGATTATTTGGAACCGATTTAATCAGTGGATCGATCTCTACGTCGTTTGGAAAATCGATTCGATAAGATCGATCTTTTTATAAAGATCGCCCAATCCTAGTTCGAGGGCATCAATCAATTCCTCTATCACTATCAGTTCTTCATCGCTGAAGCTTATCTAGTGTTTAGTTTCCAGATCGAGCAGCGTTTTTAGAATTGAAGTTCGGAGGTCGCAGAATCAACGCAACACTGCCAGTTGTCCTTTTTCCATCTTATTTTGATTCTAGAATGTTGCGGAGCCCATTGTGCACCGCAATGCTGGGTGAACCCACTGACCAATCCCCCCGTAGTATCGAAGACAGTATAATGACACGATGAGACAAAGTGACGTTTGCTTTGGAAAAAAACTATACCTTCATTGTGGTCTAGGGGATACGCTGAGAACTATTGTTTGCCGCCTTCCGTGCAGTAAGCGGATTGGCATCAATAACCAAAATAGTAGAAATTTATTCCGAACGTTTGTCGTTTGCCTGTATGGAAAACACTAAATATGTAAGTTCACACTGTTATCACTTACCTGTAGAATTAACATTGTTATATAATAAATTTACAGCTTTATAGCTGCTGCTAAGCAACTGAAAGAACGTGTTTCATTACCCCGGGTCGCGGTAACATAGAGTGATATTTTTAAGCGGCATAAATACAAATATTTTTTATGGTGTAAAAATGAAAATTACCGATATTACCTGTTATTGATTGTAAATTTACCGGTAATTCGGTAATGAAAAATGAACCGGTATTACTGGTAAAACCGGTAACGGTAAAACCGGTTAACAATCCCTAGTGGTGTCGAGAGAATTTGACTGTTTTATTCGATAAGACTTTGTGGCCTCCCAGTGCGATTCTTTTGAGAATCATCTCAAGTTCATCGTACACCACAAGGGGGAGGTACTCCCAGCTAATATGTCTTAAAGGATCCCAATAAACACTACCTCAATAAAAATTGACGCAAAAAATATCTTGTATTTTCAATTTTTAACACTTTTTTAAGTTTATTCGAACTAATTGAACTGTAAAATGTAAAAAAAATCATCTGAACGAAGTGCTTATTAGGGGCTGTCCACATACCACGTGGCCTACTTTAGGGGGGGTAGGGGGTACGTGAATATCCATGCTTGTCCATGGTGAGGGGGGTAGGGGTTATGAATAATGTCCACGTGGACACGCTTAATAAGTACAGGCAAACCTTTTTTTGTGCGGGGGATACGGACCGCATAAAAAAAAATCGTGCAAGACTTCACCAGTAGCTTTAAAAAATCGTTTTCGGTACACATTTTGAAAAAAACTTTTCCCAGAAAAAATAACTCAATTCCACGCCGTTCATCGTTCAATTTCCTTTTGTTTCCCTGCTTTACGACGGGACAGTTTGCCTTTTCGGTTGCGCGTGGCTGTTTTGTGCTTTTAGTTGCATGTCGAAACGTGTTGCTGTTGGAAACCATGTCATGCAAAAACTTAGAAAAACTTAGAAAACGATAACTTCGTCAAATATGCTTCTTTTCATATACCGCACAAAAAAAATCGCACAAAAACAGGTATAATATAAAAGAAGTCTGCAATTTTTTTTTAAATTTCCATCCTTAGTACTTCGTTTTACCTCCTGTTTGACATTCACATTACATTTTCCGTTGAACAGCTTCACAACACTTATACAGGGAAACTTCGATATAACGTACCCTCGTTATAACGTATCCTCGATACAACGTCACTCGATATAACGTACATTTTACCTCGATATAACGTACACATTTCCAAAGTGTAAAGGACATTTTTCATAAATTTTTGTTTTCTGATAGAACAATTAATTATCTGTATTGTGATGCTAAAACAAGTTTTGTACCTTCAATCAATCCTGAAATACGGCTGGTTTTGTGATTCCGGATTCTAAATGAATCAAGCTTTAATCAACAGTACGAAGGGAAACATCATGAGACAGGCTGGCTTCGTCTTCTGATTGCAGTTATTCATTAAATGTACTAAACAGCAACACAATCATGTATTATAGACTACGTTTGTGAGTACTTTATTATGCTTCGATATAACGTACAATTCGATACAACGTACAATTTTGAAAGTGAAATGTACATTATATCGAAGTTTACCTGTAGTTATCCAGTTTTCCTAAAGTTTGCCCTTAGCAATCGACCAGTATTCTCCAATCAGCCTTAGCTTGGCCCGGATATCATTTCTTGGGAACCAAAGTGGCGTTGTATTTCATAAACGTTTGTCCATATTTTATTAGTGAGAGATTGCCAAGACGGGTCAAAAAAGCATATAAACCCAAGCCAGAAAAAGTCAACATCTTTAGAAGGAACTCCTATACGAATAAACGAATCCTGGTTTATTGTTAGCTAGGAGTTACGAAAGGTTCATTTTTTAGTATGCAGCCATTAATTCGAAATTTTTTTTCGTATTTTCCTGGGCACTTTGCAGATCTAGCGAGGTATGTATTAATTTTGTTGCCCTGTAGTTTTTCCGGAAACAACAGCCTTGCAGTACGTTTCATCATCCATAACGACGCAACCGTATTTCATCAGCAAATTCTTGTAGAGCATCCTTAAGCGTTCCCTTGCTTCCAGATTTTACTTCGCATTACGGTTCAATACAACTTGTGTCTCAACATTTCTCAAACCATCCCTTCATTTGTTTTTTGAATTTAGGATTGCGAAGCTTGTGCCATTTTATGTGTTTTTCGGTGATATTCAAAAAAAAAATTATTCAAAAAAATCAATTTATATGCTCATACTGCTTTACGATTCATTATTTGCCAGCAAACTGCTATCTTTTTAATTAAATGGTTTTTGATTCTCCAAAAACTTTGTCAAATACCGAATTTCAATCAGACAGCAGGCTTTCAAGCTATGATTCTTTAAGAATCGGTTGCTATTAGAATTTGTCATAAGATATCATATAATATATTATATAATTGTAGCACGTGCCAATTCTAAGAATAATCTGCTCGAAACCTATAAGGGATGTTTTGATGCGAAATCCAACAACGGAAATATCAAGACTACATAAATGGAATTTGGATGAAACCGAATAGCGATACGATTCAACTATTAGGTAATGTTAGTGAAAAACCCAAAAACAGAAAAAACACGATCTCTAATAAAGCCAATTTTAATTATTTCCTGGATCCAAAAACATGCAAAAAATGTCCACGTGGACTTGAGATGAGGGGTCTAGTAAATGTCCACGCTTGTCCACGAAGGGGGAGTCTAAAATCATGCTTTTCTGTCCACGTGGTATGTGGACAGCCCCTTACTTGCGTTAGTAATTGCTTCCTAAAATCAATATTTGTTATAGGCCATATTTCTGCTCACAGAAAATTTTCTTATCTTCTACAATTTTTGTTCTATATTTTGTCAAACAGCCATTCCATGCCAAACCGATATAGTTGTTCTCAGATTTCCGTGAAAAGTGGTAGCTTTGTTCCATATCGTAAAATATCTTTTCAGTGTTTTTTTAATTTTTTCATTTTCAATCGAGCCATAAGTCGGGCTGATAAAAAAAAAAGTAAAAAAAAATATCCAGAGCAGAAAATGAAGATAAATTACGCTTTCCTAGATGTGCATGATGAAAAATATCAAATAGCTAATTTATTTCTAAATAATTATTTTACATACATCTTTTCAAAGGTCTAATACTACCATTTTCGAGCATATTCGATATTGAGGTGCTGTTTGTTTCCAATGTCTCAACTAGGGATTTTAACCGGTTTTACCGTTACCGGTTTTACCGGTAAGACCGGATCATTTTTTATTACCGAATTACCGGTAATTTCAGAATCAATAACCGGTGATTTCGGTAATTTTCATTTTTACAGCTAGAATAATATTTGCCTTTGTGACGCTTTGAAATACTACTCGAGAGTCAAAATAAGATCGAAAAAACCCAACTGGCAGTGTTGCGCCGATTCTTCAATGTCTGAATTATTTGAAACTCTAAAAATTCGGAAATTGAAATCTGAAAGTTCAAAAATTGCTTTGAACACGAAGCACAGGATAAGCTTCAGCGATGAAAATCTGACAGCGGTAAGAGAATTGACTGATGCTCACGAACCAGTTTTGGTCGCTGTTGAACTGCTATGCCGGAAGAACTGCACCCTTTATGATGTCAGATTGCAATTTATGCTAGAACAGCTATCGGAGCAACCATCAGAAATTTCGGAGCAGCTGCTTGAAGTCTGTTACCGATCAATTAATTATTGTCGGTCACGATGAGTTGTCTTTCAATGTTTTCTGTTTAGTATGTAAGTCAACCCTACGTGAGTCCGGCAACGATGAGCTGAGAAACCAAGCTGTCAACGTTGACAGTCACAACGGGAGGAAGTTTCAGCAGCGACTGGAGAAAACGGAAGAAGAAAAACGGAAAAGTAAAAGCAGACGCCTTTGGTTCTGGAGCCAGGAAGCGATCCGAACCAAGGAAAAATTGAAAGAAAACTGACTTAAAAGTTCAGGAAGCGTTGATAGAAATCTGAAGTCAAAGTTGAATATGAGCTGAAGTCAAAGTTGAAAGAGAGCTGAAGTTTAAGTTTAAAGAAGAAGAAAAAAGAGTGATAGAAAAGCTAACAGAAGTAAAGCGAAGTGGAAATACGTGGAGTGCAGTCGGGCAGTACGACTAAAGCCGTATTCAACAAGTCCTCATTGAAAGGACTGTATAAAAACGTTTCGTATATGCAGATTTGTTTGCCTATATAAATAATCATTCTGCTCGTGATCGAGACACAATCAATGATTATTTCGGCGTCTTCTATCAAACGTCACGGACTGCAATGATCAGGCAGACATTTGAAATCGTTCGTAACTTGATGAAATTTAACAATTATGGTATTGATTCAGTAGCTGGACAACAGTAGGGAAAAAATCCACTGGACGTTTCAGAATCTGCAGAACAGTTGAGCATCAAGGAAAAACTTGAACCACGGTTGCAGCAATCAAGGATATCAACATCCAGTCCAAGCTCAACGTCTATAAACGGATTGATAAAACCCGCAGACAAGAGTTTTTGTACAGAGGGCGTTAGAGGCAAATACGTGAAAATGGTATTCGATGCTCTTCGTACTGTACGCCCAACAAAGTAGCAAAAACTTCTTGTAAACCAATCATTATCAATAAAAGCCATTTCATCCAGCAAATGGTTCATTTAGAAGTTTTTTTTTTTACCGGTAATTTACCGGTTTTACCGGTAATGGAAGGTTCGTTACCGAATAACCGATTATTTAAATTTTGGCACGGTAATGCAATCCCTAGTCTCAACCTTGGTATGTTACAAACATAATTTTATTTCAAAATCATTTCACAAAAGCACATTGTTCACTCTGCGATTGATACAAAGCGACGCCGAGCGACAGTAGCCGCAGCACTTCGCACTCAATGGAAGGACTCTTCGCAAAACAATAGCTGTATTAAATGTGATACAAAACAAATAACCGAATCGTTTTATCGATGCTCTCGGTGAACACAAATATTTTCGCATGGTCTTTCGCTATATGGAATGGGCGCGGGGTCAGAGAGTGTGCGAATGGGGAAATCTGTGTCGGATTTAATTGCTCTTTTCAAGCGTTGTCCACCGCTTTCAAACAATGTGAAAGCGTGGGGGCGGGGGGCTGGAGTGTACACTGATGTCCTTGTTCGTCTTTTATTTTTTGGCGCCCGGACAGGGATCGTTCGAAACTGTTCGGACACAATGAAGCAACTGATGCGAGAGCAGCACTCGCATTGTTCATGTTTGTGTGTTAATTAATCGGGCGCAGCGGGTCTTGATTTGCATTGTTGTTGGTTCGCTTATCCGTGAATTCTGCATATTTCGTGTGCACTGTTTGCTATGTTGGTCCTTGTGTGACTTATTTACTGAGGAAGTAATTCTCAACGAGTTTTAATTAGCATTTTCCTTATTGTCCCGAACACCGGGAAAGTGTAATTAGGCGGGATCATGTCCCAACACAAACAGGAAATTCTATAATAGCTCCACCTTCCGGTTGGCCATCGTTGCAAAGAGCATCCACTGAATACAACCTGTTTCCTTTTCGGCTCGTGAAACGGTTAGAGTGTATATAAGGATCTACAAAAACTAAAGTCAAAATTAAACTACCATCTGGTCAACGACACTTGCGCTACTTCAGGCTGAATTTCGGAGATTGCGAAAAGCCACGGGATCCCAAGCACAAATCCTCAGCCGTTTCGGCTCAAACGTCACGCAAATCATACATCACAAGTGGCCGTCCCGTTCCCAATTCCCGAGTTGTGCCAGCTGGAAACCACTTCAGATGCTAAATATTGACAGAAGTCATTAAACGACTTTTTTTTGTGTTCATGTGTTTCGTCTTTTGTTTTTCCATTCTTCTACAGGGATAAAAAAAAAACTCCGATTACAAAAGCAAAGCATGTACCCATCGAGTGCGCTCGACAGCGACAGCAAAAGTGCATATTCTGGATATTGTTTCATGCTTCGATTCATGCGCATTGATGTTATGTGAGTAGATTACTTACACATGTGTCATTCACTTTCTGTCGCTGGAGGGCAATGTGTGATACCTTGCAGTGACTTATACTAACTTATGCTAGCTTCAAACGGTTGCATTATGCGATGGCGTTCAATGAGACGGAATGGTGACTTCAGGAATTCAAGTGTTTTGTTTCATTGCATTTGTTTTTTGTTGAATCATTATTTTCTCTGTACACGAATTCGAACATAGGAACAATATATAAATTTAAGAATAGTGGCAAGATGAAATAATAAACGAAACTTAGAAAAAAATTATAAGTTATGAGGCTTATGGTTTAATTATTCGTCAATTCAACGATGGTTTTTTCCGAATTGTCCCTCGGAAATTATCACATTTACTACATTAGCTTAGACAACAACAGCCTGTGCGAATGCTTCTCCTTGTCCAAGTTCATCCCAAGTTGATGGTCCCATGTTGGTGGCACTCCGAACGACTCATTGCTCATTCACGAGGCGTTCGCTTTCGCGGGTGGAACAATAGCGAAATTAATTTCATCCTGTTTTACCATAATTCATTCATTTATTATCCTATTTTATATCCCCCAAACACATCCCACTCACCACCAGTCGGGTGGGCACTGTGAGTGAATATTAAAGAATGGCACGCTGCCGCGGGAAATCACACGAACTTTGCCGCGGAAATGAAATGTCACATTGTTTAAATAATGGAGCCCATTCATCGCTGTTGAAAAAAAGAAAAAATGAGGCCGGGTCCAGGGAGGTGGCGGTGATGTTGACGTTGACGACATCGCACCCATGCGGGAAATAAATGCACGCGGTGTGACAATACTAGGAAACAAATGTAGAAAAAAAAGCGAGGAGAGAAGCTTTTTATCAGCTCAACCGAAAGACAAACACAAACTTTGACTCGCTAACTGTGTTTGACTTTTTTCCGGCCCCGACCCGGTGATAATGCCTCAGCCTGCGAAAGGTTGGCTATTTTTGTATCCCCGGTGTTTTTACCGGGCCACGTGCAAACACAACTCCAGCCAATGAATGCGGAGAGATTGGCCCTTTATTCGATAAAGTGATTCACGCTGACTGTTGATGATCTGGGCAACGAGCTGAGTGGAGTCCTTTATCTAGACGGACGCTTGTGTATGCTTTTTTCCTCCCCGACACTGTCCCATGCCGTCAAAGTGGTGATGTTTCGCCCATTCAGCGATAAGTTTTATGATGTTTGAACAATAATTGATATTATTTTCCTCTTGCTCTCTTTTGCGACGCACCTCTTGTTTATTCTGCCGGAATCGAAAGAAAACATATCGAAACCGATGAGAACTGTCAATCGAATAATGGTTCCAAACCGGCGATAGTTTTGAGATACACAATTATCGGAAGAGAAGCTTTATCACAAAATAAATATTCGGTGATCAATGGTGTATGTTTTCTTGGTTCTGCCGAAGAATAACCTTTTGGGTGGAATCATTTATAGCATTAATCACATTCAGTTACATTCTGGATTATTTGTTGAGACCACTCTCGTTAAAGAGTTCTCAGTATGGATGACTGGCAAATTACGATAGTAATATCTTCTTCTTGAATGGCGTTAACGTTTCCTGTGGAACTTTTGCCGTATCAACGTTTTTACTAACTAGCGTCATTTGCCAATACTAAAGCCAGCGCTACACGATGCTACGAACACCCTCGAATGCTGGACGCTCGATGATTCGACGCATCGTGTAGTCGACTGACAAGCTACGAACCTCCAATGTCGAGTGTCGAATATTCGCGTTGGAAGGTAATCCGTTCGTTGTGGATTACCTTCCAACGCGAGTGGCACGAGTCAAAGGATTTTTGTCATTCGTTGATTCGGCACACGATGACATTCGATACACTTATACACGATTCGTCCGAATCTATCTTTGACAGATTGGTTTGTTTACAAGTTTTAGATGAAGGAACTATGAAATTGATGCATAAAATTCAAAATATTGCAGTTTAATAATGTTGATTTCAAGCATTTTTAATTTACAGCCCGATATCAGTACAATTACTACGGCAGCACGGTATCAGTGGATGATTCGTCGAATTGTAAGAATAACGTTGATTACTATTTTCTAAATTTTTACTCATCGCTGTGATGTTTCATGACATCAACATTAAAGGGTGTGTCACATTAAATTGCATCACAGAAAAAACGCTGTAGAAATTTAATTCTTAGGAATTATATCTTCAGCTTTCGCTTATAATCAGATAAGAGTGTATAGATCACGTTGGCCATGCTTCACTGTCAATTTTTCGTAAATTTGGAAAAATGTCGTCGAACGAAAAAGAGCGTCGTGAATTAATCCTGTGCACTCATTTCGAGAATCCGGAGTTGTCACATCGGGACATCGGTAAGAT
This sequence comes from Toxorhynchites rutilus septentrionalis, assembly GCF_029784135.1. NCBI lineage: Eukaryota > Metazoa > Arthropoda > Insecta > Diptera > Culicidae > Toxorhynchites > Toxorhynchites rutilus. Next base: position 60,463,262 of record NC_073745.1, read on the forward strand.
GCTGGGAATCGTCCAATCCACGGTCAGCAGAGTACCTAAAACGATACTTCGAGAATCTAACCATCGACCGGATGGTGAAGAACGACAAAAATGGATGCTCCGTCAGTGAAAAAGATCACAAGCGCGTAGTTAAGCAGTTTAGACGTGATCCGAGAAGTTCGGTCCGGGATGTCGCCTATAAGCTGAATTTGTCAAGTTCATTCGTACAGCGGACCAAGCAGCGGGAGGGCCTGCGTACATACAAGATTCAGAAGGCTCCTAACCGCGACGAAAGGCAAAACATGGTGGGGAAGACGCGAGCCCGGAAGCTGTACACCGAAATGCTGACGAAGCCGCATTGCCTGGTAATGGACGACGAAACCTACGTCAAAGCGGACTTTCGTCAGCTGCCGGGCCTGTTGTTCTTCTCCGCAGAGGACAAATTCAGCGTTCCGGAGGAGATTCGCAAGCAGAAACTATCCAAGTTTGCCAAAAAGTACATGGTGTGGCAAGCGATCTGCTCTTGCGGAAAGCGGAGCGCCCCCTTCGTGATGACCGGCACGGTAAACCGGCAGATTTACCTTAAGGAGTGCCTACAGAAGCGCTTACTACCACTATTGAAGCAGCACGAGGGCCCGACCATCTTCTGGCCGGATCTCGCTTCGTGCCACTATTCAAAGGACGTGTTGGAGTGGTACGAAGCCAACGGGGTCACCTTCGTGCCAAAGGAAATGAACCCGCCCAACGCGCCGTAGCTTCGCACAATAGAGAAATATTGGGCGATTATGAAGCAGGCCCTCCGGAAGAACCCAAAAGTTGTCAAATCGGAGGCGGACTTCAAGAGAAAATGGATTTCTGTTCAAAAAAAAACTACAACCTGACGTTGTACAGAACCTTATGGACGGGGTAAAGAGGAAGGTGCGAGCATACGGGCTTGGGCTCGAAGTATGAATAAAAAGAAAATGCCAAAAGTTGTTTAATAGTTTTTATTTTATTGTCTAAAATTTTCAAAAGGATCAGTCTACTGGGCGAATTTCTACAGCGCTTTTTCCGTGATGCAATTTGATGTGACACACCCTTTATTTGAATTGAAGAGACAACAACTTCATATCTTTATTATTTATAAGGATAATAACTTTTTTTTCCCGAAATTTAATTTACAAACTGTGTTTTGACATAGAACTACGACTTTCAGAAAGATTTCGCAATTTTTACTGCAAATGAATTTGGATCATTTGCACACTAATCAATCGGAAATTCTTAAAGACTTGTTACAATTTGAACTATTTAAAATGATGAAAAAAATTATTGAAAGCATTCCCATTTTCCCATACATTTCTTCTACCGATTTGTATGCTTACCTTCCCGTACCATCAATAACGAACAACTGATACATTCGTTTCTGACCGTTTTCAATTTATTTGGTATAAAAAAGTCATCCGCGATTAGGAATCACAGTCGCGAGCGAGCTAACCAGAATCAACATATTTAGGCAGTAACCAGGTATGCTAGAAAGGTGTTCGCGTTAGTGTTAGTAAATAGCGTGCGAAATTGCCTGGATTTGCATGGATTTTTTTTATTTTTTTGTAAACTAATAAATAATTGATATATATTCATTCCTGAATAGTTTCATATTTGATATAGAAATATGTATTTCACGATTTCATATTTATTTTATACCAACGTTTCTCTACAGTAGTCTGATACGGATGACTTAGCATGGTATGCCTTGTTGACAGCGTCCATAAACAATAACTTGAAACATTGACGATACCGATACGATACCGTTGTTTCCAATCTTCAGAAAGGTCCCGAGGTATCCAGACTTGGACAAACAAATAACTATTAACATTCTTTAAAGGGCAACGCAGACAAATCTTAACGAAAATAGTAAATCGCCTGAACGTTACCATGAGGACCCAATGCATCATTGAACTTCCGATCATGTTCGTACACTTCACAACTCTTTAGGTGTTTCTTTAGGTGTTTTATTCGGTTTTTTACACCTAACAGCCTTAACAGCCTGCAATCCGATATGTTTTTGTTTAAATTCATTGTTTTGCTGGAATGTGATTTTTTGTGACGATACCAACATAAAAACGGTAGGAAAGAGGATTCCAGAAAATGTATGTAATCTTTGAATGATGTAAAAGCCAGCTTGAGCTTTCCGGTTGCACAGAATCCCGCCCAAACCATGTACGAGCCTACACCAAAATTCCAGGTTGAAAAATACTGTTCCTCCTTCCGTAAATCACACCAGTCACCATTGAAACCATCAGGACCATTCAAGTTGAACTTTTCTCCGACAGTGAAGATAACCTTTTCATTGAACAACTTTTCGTATGGTAGAAATGTATTCTTCTGGAAACATTCTTCGTCATAACATACCATGCCCCACTGTCGGTTTATGAGAGCTTTGACAAAACTCAGACGAGTTCCGATGTGAGATGGTGTATAGAAATACTATATAGAAACTTTAACCTTTTAAGCCCTCTTTATGTGAGGATTTTTTACCAAAACTTGACGAATTGTCACCCGAGAAACAATTAAATTGAAATATTGCTTTATTTGCATAAGTGATTTTGAAGTATTCGAAGCTGTTCTAACTATTTCCTGCTTATCCCGGCCAGAGAGCTTCGATTTACATGGAGCTCTCGCCTTCTTACCGTATCCTTGAGGATTCGCCGAATAATTTAGCACCACTTGATGGGATCGTCCAATTCGACGAGCAATTTCTCTGATACCAATATTTTCTTGGTGAAATGCATCGATTTGTCTTTGTTCTCTCTCCGGGAGTACTTCTCCCTTCGGAATTTGCCAGATTTATTGATCAAAAAAACTAAAACAACGGAAGATGTAATTGGTCTTATAGAAACTTGACGACAAAAAGACAAAATTTTCCCTTTTTTTTTAAAAAGGCTTTTTTGAAAAAAATCATAGCTTTTGAACAACTGGACCGATTCAGGTGCTCGATCTATCAAATTGAAGCTAATGACCTAGTCTTCTTTGAAAAAATATTACTGTTGCGAAAGATTTTGATTTTGATTTTTGTAATTACTGATTGTGTTAGTTTTTAATAGTTTTCTTGGTCTTATACTGCCGTTCTACGCATAGTTGTCCCATGTTCCAAAATCAGCAACTGAGAAAAACGCAATCGAAGTTTTCGCGCATATTTGTCTACCAAAAGCTATAAGCATTTCAATTTAGCAATACACCGGGTTTTTTATAAGCACTATACTATTGTTTATTGAAATGTGACGAGATCCCCTCTCTGAATCAATCAAATTTGATTACGGGTTTAAAAATTCATGGTGGGACTGTTATGCCTAGAATATCAACATGGGACAATTGAACTTGATGTTGTTTTTTGATATACTGGGAACAAACAAATTTTTTTTTGTGTTTTTTCGAAAGATTATGCATAGAAACATCGTTTTATGAAGAAATGAGTGATCTGCAACACCTTCGCAGAATATAAATCTCATTGTTATTAGGCATTCGCTAACAAGGTGTACACGTGTTCTGTTAAACTTTTTCTTATTTGTTTGAGAATTAGTTCGTTCTTCCAAACCAGAAATGAGTGCATTAGGTCTGCTGAAAGTGTGACATGAAATTCTTGTACTTGAAAAATACAAAAATACATGGTGAGACAGTTATGAATAGAATATCAACATGGGACAATTGAACTTGTTGAAGTTGGGAATAAGCTTTATGTTTTTTTTGTGTTTTTCCGTAAGATTATGCATAAAAACAACGTAAATGAAAATCGTCAAAAGGTAACATGGGACAACTATGCGTAGAACGGCAGTATAGAAGTTGGACAGAGTGTATATCCTTAATTTGCACTTATATATCATATATCATAGCAGAAATCATCGGTAGCGATTGGTAAACTTGAATCATTCATGTAACTTTATGTTAACACGTTAAGCCCCGGAGCGTTTTCACATCATCAGTGTCGGTCCCAGCTCTCAAAGATATTTGTTGTATGAATAGAAAATAATCAGAAATTCGACTAGAAAGTAGTCACATTTTGTGAAACATCCGAAAACAAACCATATATATATTTTTATTTTCGTATTTTGTAGCTGTCAATCCCAGTCAGTCAGTACTATCCTACCGAAAAGCTCAACGTCGGCCCCTAGGGACCGACGCTGAACTTAACGTGTTAATTTATTTCCAGGAGAAGCATCTATTCAGTCGACATTTTTGAAGGACAAAATTCACGCGCTTTCTGAATTAAAATAAGGCAATAGTTATTATTTAGTTTTTCCCCCGAGCTCAATTTTGTGAGACAAATAATTGGAACAACGGGTTTTAATCAACGAAATTTATAAATTTGATAGATTCTACGAACAAAATATCGTGATTCTGCACGCTGTTTTATCTGTGTGAGTAATCTTCGTATACGATACAAAAAAATATATCTCACCTGTAGTATATGTCAAATCACGTTGAAGCCGATGAAGACCCAACGAATTTAGACAGTTATCAGGTATGCTATAAAGGTCCTCGCGCTAGTATTAGTAAATAGCGTGCGAAATAATGTGCAATTTGTGAGAAATTTTAAACGAAATTATAACTCACTTGTTCTCCGAGTTCAATTTTGTAAAAATAGAACATACAGAGAAACGGGTTTATATCACAAAATTCATAAATTTGTGAAAGTTTCTGAGCATAACACTGCACGCTATTTTATAGGCGTGAGTAATTTTCGTGTACGATGCAAAAAATCTAGCTCACCTGTAGTGTATGTTGACGTAGACCAATGTAAATAGAATACCAGATATATTACATCACCACACACTCTTCAACACAAAGAAGTTAATTTTATTACATTGTACAATTGTGATGTGGAAAATAATTTCTGCCTTTTTTCTCTGCCTTCCACTACATGCAAAAAGCGGGGAATATATATGCCTGGTATTCTATTTACGTAGGACGTAGACCCGACAGCGACGTCTTAAGCCGGGATGCCAGAACATCTTTCATAAACTTGCCAAGTTACAAAAAAAAAAGATGAAGGGTCTGGGCCTAGAGGCACGGACGGAAACTTGACGTAGGTTTTTGAAGAGGTTTTGTAACTGTTCAGATATCCGTTAATTTAACTCGTTCAATACTCCAAATGGTGGCTCTATAAAAACCATTTGTTATATTAACTGAACTGATCTTCAAGAGGATTATAAGAGTTGTACTGACAGAAAGAACCTGGGACCATTAATTATTAATCCACTCTATTTTCGTTAGTAAACTGTTGTTAAAAATCCTTCATGATAAAATCGTCTCCATAAAAAATTTAATCGTTCGGTCGCCTTTTTTCTTTAATTTATTTAACACGTTGACTGCCACGTCAGTCGTCGGTGACTGACACCGAGCTTTCCGTTCAGGCCGCGTCAGTCACCGGTGACTGACAGTATAAAATATGATGATAAAGGTAGAAATTTATCTAATTTTTTTTTCGCATAAATTTTACTGTCGAGCAGAAATACCTTCTTACGACAAAAAACGATATCCCTAATACGATCAAAAATTTCCATCGAGTAAATTCTAATTTTCCAGTATTGCGCTTCGCATAGTTGTACTATGATATCAGCGCGTGGCCTGACGGGAAAGTCGCTATAAAACCGCGTGGCACTCAACGTGTTAATTTAGCTGAATACGAGAAGAAATCATCATCTTATAATTCATTCTTAAGCTTAAGTTTGAATAGCTAGCTTTCCTCGGCGATATTATCCTTGTTATCCTTAGATATTTCATGACCGTGAGTACTCTATTGTGAAGTTTGTGAGGATTACACAGTGAAGTGATCCCAACGAGTGATGTTTATTGTTATGGAAGGAAAAGGGGAATGGACGAGTGGATTTAGGGAAGTGTAGCTGGCTAAACAAAACCATTAGTACTTTTTGATAAGATGTCCAAAACTTTCCGAAATGAAACTTTGGAGATAATAGAGTGTTCACCTGTTCTTTGATTCTGATAAGTGCGTACCATGTGCAAATGTAGAATAATTATCACTTTGTTCGTCACGAAAAAACTTGTGGGAACGAATAAAGAAACTAGATTAAGGAGTAGCGATGGACAAGCAGTTCTCTTTGATGAACGGCTTAGTCGCTAACCGACCATCCAAGTGAACCAGTTCTTTTGAACCGTTTTTGAACATTGAATGTTAGCTGGAACCCAATATGAAGCTACCTCACAACTATTCATGTTCTGGCATTGATATCTTTGGATAACATAAGAAATTGTCTAATCTAAATGGAATTATTTTTTGTGAACTACTGGGGAAAGAAAAGGTGCTTCTTCGTTAAAAATTTTTTGGTAATATTCATGCGTTCAGCCAACGTAATCAGTTTATTCGGAATTAGTTCATGTGACGAACTATCGTTTTCTTAAAAAGTAACAACCGTTCGTTAAATTTTTTTGGCGAACTAGTTCTTTCGTATCGTTCCTGAAGCCCGAATTGAATACAAACATGTCGTTTTTTGCTTTTCTCCCACAGCGCAAGCAGCGAATAAAATCTAAAAAAACATAGCTACTTAATTCGCTAAATTATTTTCTCGTTTCACTATCGTTACCCCCCTATATAGAAATCAAAGACGCAGTCCTACGTCAATATGCGTTGGCAGCGGTGGGATTCGAACTCACGCCTCCAAGGAGACTGGTGCCTTAAAACAGCGCCTTAAACCGCTCAGCCACGCTACCTGTTGATAACAAGGTGAGGGCTAAAGGGTGTGTCACATCAAATTGCATCACGGAAAAAACGCTGTAGAAATTTAATTTATAGGAAATATATCTTCAGCTTTCGCTTATAATCAGATAAGAGTGTATAGATCACGTTGGCCATGCTTCACTGTCAATTTTTCGTAAATTTGGAAAAATGTCGTCGAACGAAAAAGAGCGTCGTGAATTAATCCTGTGCTCTCATTTCGAGAATCCGGAGTTGTCACATCGGGACATCGGTAAGATGCTGGGAATCGTCCAATCCACGGTCAGCAGAGTACTAAAACGATACTTCGAAAACCTAACCATCGACCGGAAGGTGAAGAACGGCAAAAATGGATGCACCGTTAGTGAAAAAGATCACAAGCCCGTAGTTAAGCAGTTTAGACGTGATCCGAGAAGTTCGGTCCGGGATGTCGCCAATAAGCTGAATTTGTCAAGTTCATTCGTCCAGCGGACCAAGCAGCGGGAGGGCCTGCGTACATACAAGGTTCAGAAGGCTCCTAACCGCGACGAAAGGCAAAACATGGCGGGGAAGACGCGAGCCCGGAAGCTGTGCACCGAAATGCTGACGAAGCCGCATTGCCTGGTAATGGACGACGAAACCTACGTCAAAGCGGACTTTCGTCAGCTGCCGGGCCTGTTGTTCTTCTCCGCAGAGGACAAATTCAGCGTTCCGGAGGAGATTCGCAAGCAGAAACTATCCAAGTTTGCCAAAAAGTACATGGTGTGGCAAGCGATCTGCTCTTGCGGAAAGCGGAGCGCCCCCTTCGTGATGACCGGCACGGTAAACGGGCAGGAAATGAACCCGCCCAACGCGCCGTAGCTTCGCCCAATAGAGAAATATTGGGCGATTATGAAGCAGGCCCTCCGGAAGAACCCAAAAGTTGTCAAATCGGAGGCGGACTTCAAGAGAAAATGGATTTCTGTTCAAAAAAACTACAACCTGACGTTGTACAGAACCTTATGGACGGGGTAAAGAAGAAGGTGCGAGCATACGGGCTTGGGCTCGAAGTATGAATAGAAAGAAAATGCCAAAAGTTGTTTAATAGTTTTTATTTTACTGTCTAAAATTTTCAAAAGGATCGGTCTACTGGGCGAATTTCTACAGCGTTTTTTCCGTGATGCAATTTGATGTGACACACCCTTTACAACATACGTTTTCTGAATCGCCTAATTTCTACCACGCTTCATGAACAGATGATGGAGGGGAACCAGATAATCTAATTCCACTGCCTGTCACTAGGCTAATGGATCTTAAGAACATCAATAATCTAAATCATCTATCATCCAATCGTACCAAAGCCGTATACAGACGGCGTCAGGCGCCATGATGAACCAAGTGACTGCCGTATATAGACGGCACCCGTCGCGAATGGGTTACAAAGTGTCTCTTGTTTTGCTGTCTCATATTGCTCTTATATTGCTATGGCATATATATTATACACAAACTCGCCTCTCGCATGAGCTAATGCTATACCAATATGGGCGGATAGCACATTTTTTGTCACTTTTAAGCTCATTTGATGTAATATTTGAGGATGTCAAAAAATGTGCCTCTCTTTTTCGGAGAAAACAATTTATACCATTTTTAAATGTGTAGTTTTTGTTTTGAAATATGACGTTGAATGGGAAATATTTGTGTACAACTATCCCTTTAGGAATTTTTGAATAAATTTGTTAGAAACATAAAACTTAGAGTAGTGCGGGGCAAAGGTGCGTACGGGGCGAAAGTGCGCATTGGCCTTATTGAAGCAAACGAGCATAAAATTTCGACAACAGTGTATTCGTTGGATACATTATTACACCAGTAGCTCACACATATAGACAAGATACATTTCATGAAAGTGGCAAAAAGTTATGAGGTAAAAAGAGTTTTGCGATGTTTTGATCTATTTTTTTCAGTTTTGGAGATCATCAAGGAAACCTTCATTCTATAGTAGATGATAGTGCGTATTCGTTTTTGTGAAAAAGTTCAAGAGCTTTTTTAAAAAAAATCGATTGGTTCAAAAATTGCTTGTGGGGCGAAGGTGCGCAGTGGCTGTGGGGCAAAAGTTCGCACACCACTGGACAAAACTATCTATGATATGACTCTCAAAGATTTACGTCGTCTGACGTTTGATTCTGCGGAAGCCAACAACCTCCAGCACGAATTCAATCAAGTTGCAAAACTGGCAGAAAGAGATTGGGATTCTAGCTTCATGAGGAACCATCGTCTGTCTCTTCGAATTCCACAACAGCGCAACGAAACAACAGCGCTCCAAGGCATAGCGTCAGAATCCTCAGAACCAAAATCCAAGATGAGGAAGAAAAATAAACAATTGCTTAAAAATAATTCAAGATGAGTTTCAAATGAAAACTGTTTTCATTTTCCCCATGCATTCAATCCAATAACGGTTATGTTTCGTTTATGTTTATGTTTTCACAATCAACTTCAAATAACTATCCTTTTTCTCAACAATGAGTTTCAAATAAATCAAGTGAAGGTAACTATGTATTTATAAACTTGATCTATATTAATAAAAATGATTTGGTGTCCGTTCCTCACGATTTAACTCAAGAACGAAGCAAAGGATTCAATCAGTCAGTATCAGGATTGATGCGTCTTAAGGTGGAAACAGAATGCCCCGTTGTGCGTTGCTTCTCATCAGCTGTCATTGCTTGCGTTTTGTACTAAAACATTCGCCCGACGCAGTCTGTTGATTTGCAGTCATAATCTAGCATTCGCGTCTCCGCTTTTCATGTAAACAAAAACAAAATAAAATTCGTATGAAAATCTTATTCTTGTTGTGTTCACGGATCAATTAATGTTTTTAAAAACAATGAAAATGAATGAAAATTAGCCTTTCTATGTCAAACTAGTATTCTATTTAAATGAAAAACATTTTTGTTTGATGAAAAAATGATGAAAAAAATTAAGCAACAATGTTGGAATTGTTTAGCCATATGGTTGAATGAAAGTCAGAAATACGTGTTTCAAGTAATCAAATAACATGATGTGAAAATTTTCATTCAAATTTTAGAATTTAAAAACCGACTTCGTGTCTTCTAATCTGATAGAGATTACACTAACGAGTTTTGGACCCAAATTATGGCCCTAATTTGAAGTTGCCACCAGACGTCGACATTATGCCACTGTCATCGCGAATTCTGCGCAAACAGTTTAGAACAAATGTTAGCGTTTAGTACAACGATGCTAATGACGCAACGCATTATTGTGTTCGACTAAATGGAAACACACATATTGAAAATGAAGTGTCAAAGCACAATTGTCGCAACGCGACGCATAGCGCGGCATTCTGGTCCCACCTTTGGCCTACATCAGGTTTGTATGTCAAAAAAGAAATTATATCCCGCTAGTATAAATTATGTATTATTTTCATAAAAATAATTTCTGTGGGAACTTGAGTGTTCGAATTGATTTATATCAATATATCAATTGTGGGTGGGACAAAGTTCGCCGGGTCAGGGTCAGTTTGTTAATAAAAAAGAATTCTGTTTCAAATGTTGGACATTTTCAGATATCTTATATTGTCAGTCTCCTCCGTCCCAAAACTATGGGGCAAAAGTACGCATTTGCCATTTTGTATTAGGCTGTCAAAAAAGTCCTGCGGTATTTCCGCGAGGTGTCGTTGTAAGCGCGTAGTTCTAGTTGTATTCATTGTATCGAGTCATACTATAGCTTGTTGGAAAGGTATTTTTGCGCGCTATATAGTCCTTGACAGTGTTTTGTTTGGTTAAGTCGTTCGTGAGTTATAGTGTCGCAAATATGGAGCAAAATAAAGAGAAAATCCGACATATTTTACAGTACTACTATGACAAAGGCAAAAATGCATCTCAAGCTGCCAATAAAATTTGTACAGTTTATGGACCCGATACAGTTTCCATTTCCACCGCACAACGATGGTTTCAACGTTTTCGTTCTGATGTAGAGGTCGTCGAAGATGCGCCACGCTCCGGAAGGCCTGTCGTCGAAAATTGCGACAAAATCGCTGAATTAGCCGAGAAAGACCGGCACAGTAGCAGCCGTAGCATCGGCCAAGAGCTGGGGATAAGTCATCAAACCGTTATTAACCATTTGAAGAAGCTTGGATTCACAAAGAAGCTCGATGTATGGGTGCCACACACGTTGACGCAAAAAAAAATCTTTGACCGTATCGACGCATGTGAATCGCTGCTGAATCGCAACAAAATCGACCCGTTTCTGAAGCGGATGGTGACTGGCGAGGAAAGTGGGTCACTTACGACAACGTGAAGCGCAAACGGTCGTGGTCGAAGCCCGCTGAAGCGGCTCAGACGGTGGCCAAGCCCTCATTAACGGTCAGGAAGGTTCTGCTGTGTGTTTGGTGCGATTGTCAAGGAATAATCTATTATGAGCTGCTTCCCTATGGCCAAACGCTCAATTCGGACCTGTACTGCCAACAACTGGACCACTTGAAGGTAGCACTCATAAAGAAGAGGCCATCTTTGATAAACAGAGGCCGCATTGTCTTCCATCAGGACAACGCCAGGCCACACACTTCTTTGGTGACGCGCCAGAAGCTCCGGGAGCTCGGATGGGAGGTTCTTTTACATCCGCCGTATAGTCCGGACCTTGCACCAAGTGACTACCACCTGTTTTTGTCCATGACGAACGAGCTAGGTAGTCAGAAGTTAGCCACAAAAGAGGCCTGTGAAAATTGGCTATCCAAGTTTTTTGCCAATAAGGAAGCGAGCTTCTATAACAGGGGTATTATGAAGTTGGCATCTCGTTGGGAACAAGTCATCGAAAAAAACGGCGCATATTTGACTTAAAACAGATGATTGTAACTAATTTTATGAACAAATGAAAATTCAAGGACGCAGGACTTTCTTGACAGCCTAATATTAAAATATGTTTTTGTCTACCTACAAACAAAGCTCGTCAAATTCTTGTACTACGTTCCGAAGGTAATATATATAGTTAAAATTTGGTAGGCAAATTGAATTTTATTTGCTTTTATTTCAAGAGTTATTGGACGACAACAATTAGATGCGCACCTTTGCCCCCCCCCTACTCTACTGCTAGCTTATTCAAAGAATCTTCCATCGCAAATTACAACCTTAACCCATCTTTCAAGCAGTACACGGATTCCATACTGTTAGAAGTCTGATTGATTCAATACGATCCACTTTTTAATTTCATTCAAAAATCGAAACCGCTCTTCATAAAGTCCGACGCCATGGATCGGAACGGATAGTAATCTGAGAAAGCAATGCCTAGGGAATATGGAGGGTGAGAGAATATATCTAGAGAATTCTTTATAGACCCATGAACATGTGGTCAGGCGTTATTATGCTGTAAAATTATCCTGTCTTGTCTGTTCTCACATTCCGGTAGATTTTACTTCAGAGAAAAATTATGTTCAAAAATATTAGTTTTAGACCATTCAGTATTAGTGTCTTCCTATGTTCTTTATCAAAATCATCGCTCATATTCTTTTTCGTAATCATAATCAATTCAATCATAAGCGTTCAGCTTACCTGTGGATTGTATTCTTTATAACAAGCAAACGATGATTATAAATCCCTAAAGACATACTGTAAAGCTGAACATTATAAAAAAGACTGTTGAATTTAATAATTGCATTGCACCAAACTGAAAATCTTGATTCAGTCTCAATAGTTAAAAGATATAACGTTAATAAATTTCATTTTCTAGCTTGAAGCAATTCGTTATCAAGACCGGGTTTTTTTCTGTGGAACACATATCGCTCGTCATTTTTTATGTTTTTGACATTTTCAACAATATCATTTTGTAATGTTTCCTATTAGAGATCTCAGGCACACACAAATTTTGTGGATGTCAAGAACTACGATCTGCGGAGATCATTGATTTTTTGTTCTTAGCTTTGTTTTATTCATTTTGTTACCTTGGCAAATCACAATGTTATAAATGGCTCAAAAAGTTGAAAGGTTTAATTATGATGTGAGGATCGAGGAATATTGAAAACCACCGGAAGCGTTTAAACACATCGAATTGCAAACATTATTGGATGAAACTTTTAAAAGCGAACGTTACCGAAAACAATTGAATGTGTTGAACCGTGCTCTGCTCTGAAAACAATACAACACAAAGTGATTTTTCTTGAAAACAACGCCCCGTCACATTGACCAGTCAGAGAAACGGTTGAGCTACTTAACACGTCACATTCCCAAAACCTCCGAAAAAAACTATGGCACGAGTCAATCGACATGCCAACAGCCACAGCAACTTCTCTAAACGTGATTCGACGATTTTCACGATTTTATTCAATACATCATCGCTATCTGTTGTTAACGAGCTGGTGCGTCCAGAGCGAGTTTCGTCATAATGAAAATAAATTTTAAAAAAATAATAAAAGTGGTACAAATTTTCTCGAGACGGAAGAGAAGATGCCTTCCTCGTCTCCTAAGAGGTTGTTCCACTTTTATTTCTTTTTTTTACTCAGAGCAGACATCTTATGAGAAAAATTGCATTCATGTCATAGTCTATCTTGCCAATAAAGGTTTGATCTCTTTGACTCACTAATAATATGACGAATTGGTGCTAACATGAACAGTATACTATAGGTTTGCTCCTGGATAAGCTGAAAACCAACAAAATAAATCATATGATTTTTAGTGTAAACATTCTCGTACCTTGCAAAGTCCGAAATGAAAAAAGGGATGTGTTATTTTTTCTTTGACACACTGTGTCTAATATGAAATATGCGTTGAATGCTTTATATTACACACCAAAATGCCCATAACTTTATTCAAAAATAAGAAACTCTACCAAAAATGTATCGCAATGAACCGGTCTCTTCGCCGCATTCCATCGCAATCTTATTCCTGATACAGACAAAATCTGTAATATATTCTGTGCCATGAAACACAAAACAGAATGACAATTTTGTTTATAATCATTCAATTGAAAATCCTCAATTGCCATCTTCATAATAGTAATGAAAACAACTGCTCAACGCCAACCGCACGGAATGATGTAAACAAAAGCGAACCAACTCTGAACACTTATCACAACCTCTTCTTTTTACAAATTATTTACATAACAACTGCACTGCCTTACACCCCATAAAACATCGGCTGCATGTTTTGTTGCTGCTTCGCTAGTGCTGACTCCACTCTAATGTGGTGTTACTCAACATAATCCAGTTACCTCCGCATTAGTGAACAAATTAAAAAGAAGCACAAAGTTTTGAAAAAAACATAAAATATGTTTTCTCCCCCTCTCAGGATTTTTTCTTCCACCACTCTGTTTACCAAAGAAGTTAGTTGACGGCTTCCAACGGAAAATTGAGTTTAAAACAAACACCCCAAATTAGATCACGATGTAAATTGTAGCGAAAAATCAAACTTCAACCAGTCGAACAATTGATGTCGTGAACATCCCCCTGCTCTCCTTCTCTCTCGTATCCGTATCTGGCGCACTATGTACATTATCCCGGAATTCCACACCCCTTTTGTGTATCCCAGCCCACCAGAGAGTACAAATGTGGCAACAATAACGCCCAAATTGTTCCCTAATCAGTGGGTCGTGGCAGGAATTCATAAAAACCAAACGGGGGTGCAGATAAGCGGGAAAGTGTTTCCACGCGCGCGTTCTAGTTTTGATTTTTCTTCCCGTCTTTCCGATATACTCTCATCCCCTTGGATCACGCGGGTCGATTAAACCTTCCACACTTCCCCTAGCGACGGTGGTTAAGATACCCGGGAAGGGGTGTCGGGTGGTGGGAGGATTCGGAAAATAAAAATCAGTTTATCGCGCTTCACGGAGAGGGTGCGATGTTCCATCGTGGGGTTAGAAAAGCTGTGAAATTTCACGGCGGCGGAAAGTATCTATGACAATTGCGATAAGATTAGTGAGCGTGAGAAGTATGATTAGTTAGGATAAGCAGCGTAACAATAACCGTTTATTTGTGGCATTATAGGAGTATTTTGTTTTCTTTTTTTACAGAGCACTTCACATGAAGGAACACCCGGACTACAAATATCGCCCCCGAAGGAAGCCCAAAACGTTGGTAAAATCTCCAACGCAAACAAACGCTGCGAGAGGCTCATCACCTGCGTCCTCCAAAGAGTCCCTTCGTTCACAGTCGCCCCAAAGCAAATCACCGTACAATCCTTCCCCACTGACCGCGCCGATCGGAATCCCACCCGGCATCTTCCCTTCCTATCACTTTGCGTACGATCTTCATCAGAAAGCCTTCTGGAACCTCTACGCACCCCACCTGCTCTCCTCAATGGTTCCATCCTACAGTGTCCCCTCACATTCCCCCCATCCCCTAGCCTACATCAAACCATCCAAATCGTCACCGCCTTCCCCGATCGCACCGCCCTCTCCGATACCTTCGAGCAACGTCATCTGACCAACACCGCTGCGCTACAGTGCTGAACATAGCGTCTAAGATCAGCCCTACGCAAAACGCCACGAAGCATCACCCCGAAATGTGTCCGATCTCCGGTTGCAAAACTTGCGCCGACACTATTTTAAATAGATCAGTTCTCTCGTTATCCCCCAAACCGGAATATAGAAACAAAAACAAGGTAGTAAAAAACCGAAACTCTAATCAGTCAGTGTGAACTTAGGGCTTTGTTTACGGAAACGAGACGAACGATAAGATTGTATATTTTTGTGATAAGCTCGGGCAGCAGAAGGGATGAAAACAACAGTAAAAATTTCATCATATCATATCAACATCCATCGCGTGGAAAAAGAGACCGAGTTCCACCAATAAACCCAAACATGAGGTTAATTTAAAGCAGCAATTAGTTGTATATCTAGGAAGTATCGAACCGTGGAAAACGCTCAAATTTGTTCATTGATTTTACAATGATTCAGTTCATCGCCAGCTTCGAAAGTTCAAAATTGTTATTGAGATAAA
The DNA here is from genome assembly GCF_029784135.1 of Toxorhynchites rutilus septentrionalis. Taxonomy (NCBI): domain Eukaryota; kingdom Metazoa; phylum Arthropoda; class Insecta; order Diptera; family Culicidae; genus Toxorhynchites; species Toxorhynchites rutilus. Next base: position 60,478,843 of record NC_073745.1, read on the forward strand.
AACACTTAGTTAAATTTAGTTTTTATGCGAATGCGTTGATGGTGTGACATATTTCGAGAACCTTCTCGGAGAGCAATCGAGTTTCAGTTGAAGAAAAAAGGAGGCAACTACCAGTGCTTATATGTTTATTTTAAGGGAGTGCAATAGACGAGTTTTCGGTACTAAAATAAATTAGCTGATTATACTGAGAGCAAAAAAAAACACACAAAAATAACGATAGATGGTGTAAATAGTTTATAATCAAGACAGATCCTGCTAGAAGGAGGTATCAAATAAATCCGTTATAAATCTTTATAGTTGTTTAAAAAGTGAACCAGTGCCACGTCAGGCACTATCTGCCGATAATGTTTTATCTGGCGGGAAAATACTGCATATGATTACGTACATACATTATCTAAACTATAAAATATATGTAACTGTGAGCGCTCAGTGGATTGGAACTGCTCAAATTCTCATTGAGTTTTACATTTAATAATAAAAAATGTCTGAAAAAAAAATGCAACTCTTTTGAATTCGCCATCCGAAAATATATTTATACTTTTCTAAAGACGATGTTGCAAGGATGGTGTAACATTTACCCGAAAGAAGAATTTCCCCGAATGTAACTAATACACGAATGCGTCAGGTACCCGAACGCAACATTTACCTCAATGTAACGAATGAGGAAGTGACTTTTATATCAATTAATTATGAATTTGAATATGGTACGGAATTTGATGTTTACATTTGACGAATTTCACGCCAACTCGACTGGACGTCGGCAGCACCATCTCAGATGGTAGTGAAACGTTTTTTTTGAAAATTGAAATTCATTTTTCTCGAAAACATATGCTTTTAAAATTCTGAAAGAAATAGATAGAAATAGCCTTCAAAATTTCCAACGAGTTTTCCATACATCGCAGGATGGGCACATTTACATGGAAAATGTTTCTCGAACAACGTTACATTTTTTGTAGAAATTATCGCATTTTAAATGCTCTGCTAACTTTTCTCTATTTAGAACATGTCAAGAACATGTCAAACGTAAGAATATACACACAAAAATGTTACGAGCAAAACATTATTTTTTTCAAGAGTCTTCATACAAAAATGACATATATTCCAAAAACTATAAAAAATAGAAAGTTGATGTCTTCGACAAAAGTTTATATTTTACCAAGATCTAAAACTTTGTCGAATACACTATATCGCTATCTTGACTTTAAACAAAATTAGGATAAGGCGTCGTGCACAAATTACGTAACGCTAAAAATCCGGATTTTTATTTCGTAGTAAATAAATGAGTGTTTCTTCATGTTTCTTGATTTTTCTCTACAATGAATATTTTCGATGGTACAGATTTCTTGAAGAAAAAGTACAGATGAGAAAAAAAAATTTCCTTCTAGTACAGATTAAAATGTGGCAACACTGACCAATAGTTATATTTGATAACAATTCGTTTCTCCTGTCAAACACAGTGCATACATACGAATAAAAAACGAACAGCAAAAAATTCTATTGTATTGAAACTACAGTATTTCATTCCAATCAAATATAATTTGGGAATGTTTTCATACTCTTTTCACACCATTAATTTTCTAATGATTTGGAACAACTTACTCGAACATTTATGCTAACTTGGCGATATAATTGATATTAATCGTTCTATCGAAAAAAAACTTATTATTCGCTAATTCGAAATCAAATTCAGTTCATTATGCTTTTCAGAGCTATTGTTTCAGCTGTCTATTCCAATCTGACGGCATATTACTAATACAAGAGCAGAGTTGCTAAAGGGTGTGTCACATCAAATTGCATCACGGAAAAAACGCTGTAGAAATTCGCCCAGTAGACCGATCCTTTTGAAAATTTTAGACAGTAAAATAAAAACTACTAAACAACTTTTGGCATTTTCTTTTTATTCATACTTCGAGCCCAAGCCCGTATGCTCGCACCTTCCTCTTTACCCCGTCCATAAGGTTCTGTACAACGTCAGGTTGTAGTTTTTTTGAACAGAAATCCATTCTCTCTTGAAGTCCGCCTCCGATTTGACAACTTTTGGGTTCTTCCGGAGGGCCTGCTTCATAATCGCCCAATATTTCTCTATTGGGCGAAGCTCCGGCGCGTTGGGCGGGTTCATTTCCTTTGGCACGAAGGTAACCCCGTTGGCTTAGTACCACTCCAACACGTCCTTTGAATAGTGGCACGAAGCGAGATCCGGCCAGAAGATGGTCGGGCCCTCGTGCTGCTTCAATAGTGGTAGTAAGCGCTTCTGTAGGCACTCCTTAAGGTAAACCTGCCCGTTTACCGTGCCGGTCATCACGAAGGGGGCGCTCCGCTTTCCGCAAGAGCAGATCGCTTGCCACACCATGTACTTTTTGGCAAACTTGGATAGTTTCTGCTTGCGAATCTCCTCCGGAACGCTGAATTTGTCCTCTGCGGAGAAGAACAACAGGCCCGGCAGCTGACGAAAGTCCGCTTTGACGTAGGTTTCGTCGTCCATTACCAGGCAATGCGGCTTCGTCAGCATTTCGGTGTACAGCTTCCGGGCTCGCGTCTTCCCCACCATGTTTTGCCTTTCGTCGCGGTTAGGAGCCTTCTGAACCTTGTATGTACGCAGGCCCTCCCGCTGCTTGGTCTGCTGGACGAATGAACTTGACAAATTCAGCTTATTGGCGACATCCCGGACCGAATTTCTCGGATCACGTCTAAACTGCTTAACTACGCGCTTGTGATCTTTTTCACTGACGGAGCATCCATTTTTGCCGTTCTTCACCTTCCGGTCGATGGTTAGGTTCTCGAAGTATCGTTTTAGTACTCGGCTGACCGTGGATTGGACGATTCCCAGCATCTTACCGATGTCCCGATGTGACAACTCCGGATTCTCGAAATGAGTGCACAGAATTAATTCACGACGCTCTTTTTCGTTCGACGACATTTTTCCAAATTTACGAAAAATTGACAGTGAAGCATGGCCAACGTGATCTATACACTCTTATCTGATTATAAACGAAAGCTGAAGATATAATTCCTAAAAATTAAATTTCTACAGCGTTTTTTCCGTGATGCAATTTGATGTGACACACCCTTTAATAATATTTTCCAAAAATTGCTGGATCGTGCAAAATGGTTTTTTCATGATTATGAATGATTTTTTTAAATTAATTTTTTTGATTTTTTAAGCTTCGTGTAGTATTTATATGTAGTTCATGAAATATACCATTAATTAACCATATAATTCTATTATAATTTTATATTATAATTATAATTATAATTTTCTTCTAAAACCTCCAGATCTACGGTTTTATTTGGATAAAACTTGAAAAATCTCGTATTTCGTACTTTCATGTCCATAAAACCGCTCATAGAAGATCGTTGAAAACTGTTTGATAATGTGAATAATTGAGGTGCATGGAGACACATTTCCTGGTTATGGATCACTACATCGAACCTCAATCTTCTGACGTTTTTCATCTAACGCGAATTTTAACATTTTTGTAGTGTTTGTTTTGACCATCTTGGTTGCTATCTCTTTAACACTCGCGAAAAATCTATATAAAAATAAATTTGGAATGCCAAATGTGTTGGTAAGCGCAAAACTCGAGGAAGGAATGGTTCGATTTGACCCATCTTTATTTTGTTGTATTCATATCTTTCCCTAGATCAATATAGTGATGATTGATTGATTCTTTGTTTTTAAAAGGCTTTAAACTTTGCAGTTCATTCTCCTCTAATATAGCGATGAGAGAATTCGGAAAATTTTCGGAAAACTCTGAAGGAAGATCGAAAAATTCGGAAAATTGAACTCCCATACCTTTTCGAATTACATTCTGATAAGCGCAATTCGATTTTTGCGCTAACGAAATTGAGCTTTGTTAGAAAGTGGAAATGGATTTCCAGGCGAAATAACGCACTCCTATATCTTCTATCTACGAGGGTCGTTCAAAAAATAAGTTTCAGTGCCTCAGAAATCGCGGAAAAATAAAATTAGGACAAAAAACACGGTGATTTTCGTAATCTACGTTTAATTTTCTATTTTTCTACATAATCGCCGTCACATTCGAAGCATTTTTCATAGCGTGGCACGAGTTTTGAAGTACGATGTAACTGCGTCACGAATTTCTTCAGTGTTATCGAATCGTTGACCGCCGAACGCCTGTTTCATCACCGGGAATAAGAGATAGTCGCTAGGGGCGAGGCCTGGAGAGTAAGGAGGAACACAGTCCATTTGAATTTTGTCAATTGCTCTTGAGTTACGCGAGCAGAATGGGGCCGCGCATTCTCGTGGATGAGGAACACTCCTTTCGTCAATAAACCTGGCCTTTTGTTCTTAATCACGGTTCTTAATCGGTCCAAAACTTCACAATAGTACGTTGATGAAACAGGCGTTCGTCGGTCATTGATTCGATAACACAGAAGAAATTTGTGACGCAGTTACATCGTACTTCAAAAAGTTGGACGCTACGCACTTCGCGCTCGGAATAGAAAAACTCGTGCCACGCTATGAAAAATGCCTCGTAGATTACGAAACTCACTTTTTTTGTCCTTTATTTTTCCGCGATTTCTGAGGCACTGAAACTTATTTTTGAACGACCCTCTTTTATAAATAAACATGGAAGGCCAAATGTGTTGATAAGCGCAAACCCCGAGGAAGGAATGATCCGGTTTGAACCGTCTTTATTTTGTTGTATTCGTCTCTGCCCGTAGATCAATGTTAAGGTGAGATTTTTTTTTTATTTTTTTGAAAAGCCTTGAGAGGGTGTTAGAAAAAAAAATTTATATGTTCTACTCCGAAAATACTGAGAAAATGCCAATGGATTCTCAGGTAGAATAATGCACTTTGAAGATACAAATTATGAATGAAAATTTAATTTTCTATAGCAAACATGTATTACATGTTACGGAGAAACATGTTATTTGCAAGTAAATCAAGAATCTTAAGCGAAAATTGTGCCTGAAAATGAATTTATGTTATAATGACGAGTTTTGGTAGAAGTACTAGGAAATTTACAGTAAAAGTAAATTATAAAGGGCAAATTAAAAGATCACTCAATGAAAAATTCTGCGATTAAATCCTCGAAGGTTCGCTTAGTAAGAGAGCGTGAATGTTCGAAAGAATTCATATTAAAACTCCAATCTTTGGTGGGACGAAGTACGCCGGCTCAGCTAGTTCAATAAATTTCGGAAAAGTTGTTTAATTGGAAAGAATTTTTTTTTTGTAGATACTTATGGCAAGCACGCTCTATTATTATCGCTGGTTTTATTTAGAAAAAAGATTTTTGTCCGAAAATCGACATTCTGGGCCTAAAGGGTGTGTCACATCAAATTGCATCACGGAAAAAACGCTGTAGAAATTCGCCCAGTAGACCGATCCTTTTGAAATTTTTTGGCATTTTCTTTTTATTCATACTTCGAGCCCAAGTCCGTATGCTCGCACCTTCCTCTTTACCCCGTCCATAAGGTTCTGTACAACGTCAGGTTGTAGTTTTTTTTTAACAGAAATCCATTTTCTCTTGAAGTCCGCCTCCGATTTGACAACTTTTGGGTTCTTCCGGAGGGCCTGCTTCATAATCGCCCAATATTTCTCTATTGGGCGAAGCTCCGGCGCGTTGGGAGGGTTCATTTCCTTTGGTACGAAGGTGACCCCGTCGGCTTCGTACCACTCCAACACGTCCTTTGAATAGTGGCACGAAGCGAGATCCGGCCAGAAGATGGTCGGGCCCTCGTGCTGCTTCAATAGTGGTAGTAAGCGCTTCTGTAGGCACTCCTTAAGGTAAACCTGCCCGTTTACCGTGCCGGTCATCACGAAGGGGGCGCTCCGTTTTCCGCAAGAGCAGATCGCTTGCCACACCATGTACTTTTTGGCAAACTTGGATAGTTTCTGCTTGCGAATCTCCTCCGGAACGCTGAATTTGTCCTCTGCGGAGAAGAACAACAGGCCCGACAGCTGACGAAAGTCCGCTTTGACGTAGGTTTCGTCGTCCATTACCAGGCAATGCGATTTCGTCAGCATTTCGGTGCACAGCTTCCGGGCTCGCGTCTTCCCCACCATGTTTTGCCTTTCGTCGCGGTTAGGAGCCTTCTGAACCTTGTATGTACGCAGGCCCTCCCGCTGCTTGGTCCGCTGGACGAATAAACTTGACAAATTCAGCTTTTTGGCGACATCCCGGACCGAACTTCTCGGATCACGTCTAAACTGTTTAACTACGCGCTTGTGATCTTTTTCACTGACGGAGCATCCATTTTTGCCGTTCTTCACCTTCCGGTCGATGGTTAGGTTCTCGAAGTATCGTTTTAGTACTCGGCTGACCGTGGATTGGACGATTCCCAGCATCTTACCGATGTCCCGATGTGACAACTCCGGATTCTCGAAATGAGTGCACAGGATTAATTCACGACGCTCTTTTTCGTTCGACGACATTTTTCCAAATTTACGAAAAATTGACAGTGAAGCATGGCCAACGTGATCTATACACTCTTATCTGATTATAAGCGAAAGCTGAAGATATATTTCCTAAAAATTAAATTTCTACAGCGTTTTTTCCGTGATGCAATTTGATGTGACACACCCTTTAAACCTGAGGGACAATGAATGTATGGAAAAAATGTATCATCGAATTTGTTTATTGGTCAAAAAAATGAGCCGTAAGATTTTTGCATGAGCTTCTTTTTTATATCCCTTCTTATTCAAATGGTACCAAACAATTTTGGGGCAAGGTTTAGCTCAGAATAATAACCATTAGTTTAACGACGTTTTCGGCAATTGACCGATCAAGGCGAGGTGAATATTTGACATCAAAATCAAATTTGTAATTTTTTTCGATACCCTTGCCTCTGAGGTTTAAGATAAATACTTAGCAAAATCTCTCATTACTATACAACCTGGACAACAACCTTTCCAAGGGACTCACAACATGGAACTCTGAAATCCAAACAGTTAAACCTGAGTCCAACCGCTAACAATTTATTTTTTTCGACAATTTCTCAACCATCAAACACATCCGGGACCGTGAAGAAGTTGATTTCTTCAAAGAAGCTATGACTCAGAGGAATGTCTATGGGAGGTTTGCTTGTGAAGGCTTTGGAAAACGATTGTTGTTGAATAAAATAAAAAAGTTGAAGAGACCGATAGCTTTTCGATTGATTTTTAGTTTGAGTATCCGACAGAATAAAATCAGTCGTTTATCGGTTACGTGATTTAATTTGAGAACGACTGTACCGATGAAGTATGCTTGGAGCCTTGACTTGGTCCTAAGTACAATATGTTGATTGTTGTTGTTTACTTTAACTCTCAGCACCTATAGAACGGTACATTTTTTTCTTCAATGCGTAAGCTCTCAGCAGAACAACGTTGGAAAATATAAATGGTATACAGATCCCTGATTATCACTAAGAAAGTTACCGAAAATGGAAGGTGAAAGCCATGCGAACTGCGATCAAGAAATTCTTTAAGAATAGCTCGTTCGACGATAAACCGAAAACTGGTCGAAAAAAGGTACTACCAGCCCACGCTTGCATAATTGTACAATTAAGATATTAATGCTTGTCAGCAAATTTACTGATATCCAAGATATTCCAAAGAGCAAACCCAAAATTAGTTCTGTGTCATCTGTAAGCTGCAAATATTTTTTTTTTAATATTAATTCTTGTCATAAATTCATTTGCTAACTTACAATTGTCTATCCAATAGTTTCGTTCCTTATCGCAAAATATTAATCCTGTATTTTTCAATAATATCCTTGGATCGATATCCTTGGACTGATGTTAAAAACTTAGTGAAATCTCGTGATATCAGAGGACCTAGACGAATATTTTCAATTCAAATAAAAATTTAAATCTGAATCCCATACCTAGGCCTTGCATGACCAACTTGGATTACGTGTAAATATTTCATTGAATGAATAACAAAAAATCTTATATTTTCACTATCGAGAATAGCACTGCGTAAACCTTAACTGAGGGGCTTAGAATGCAAGGGGTGTAAATGATTTGATCAATTTCTCTACATCGACTCTCTCTTTTGGTCATAACTTAGCAGCAGATACATTCTCAGCTGTGTTTGACAATGTGGAAGATAGGTCAAAACCTCATCTATCGGATTCTATAGCAAACATAAACTGTAACGTTTTTGCAATTGAATTATTAACTAAAGAATAAGTTGATGATGAGAAATCGATCAAGTCACTTACACCCCTTGCATTCTAAGCCTCTCAACTATAATCGTACTAGAAATTACTGATGGAAACACAGCTTACGATACCCCCATTCAAGGATGCGGCTTTTGACAAAATTTATATCAAAAGCTTGTTGAGGTATGTTGCGTTTGTTTCGAAACCAGAAACCTGCAAACGTATCCGTGTTTTATACTTTTCCTGTTGTAAGTGTCACATGGCCAGTTGATATTTTCAGCTTGAATGAACGCAAGTCAACGTGCGTGACATTTCAAGAAACCACGTGGATGCTCTTCATCCCGTTGGAAAACAAAACAATTCAATGTCTGAGTCAGCGTTTCAGGTTGACATTCAAAACTCATGCGCATAACCTTCTCATTGTATTGACTCCATTTGATCGCAGTTAGGCGTCCGGCAGCCCCTAAAATACATTATATTGAACATTACGTACAGGTGAATAAAAATCGCCCTTCCCATTTTATTGATACACTCGACGAAAAATCGGAGGAACACCTTGCAACATCAACAGATTTTGACTGGTTTTGAAAGATTGCAACTTGGTGAAAAATCAACGCAAAAATATGTCATTTCAAAGATTCAAGTTCACAATTTTAGAATATATCACGCACATATTTCGCCTTGCTAACCGCAGCTTTTTGGCAGATTAGGCTTTTCTAGCAAATTTGTCAGCAAATACGGACTTAAACTTATTTGGGACATCCCCTCGAGACGATGCCTTGTATACGCTATAGAATTGAAAGAAAAAAATCACAAACAAAATGATGTCAAACATTGTGGAACCGCTGTTTTATTATATTGGGTATCCCGAAAAGTAATTGCCGAATTTTTCATTACAAATAAAGTACATTTTTTTGGTTTGTAGAATGAACGCTTAAAGATAAGATGTACTTCATTTAAAAGCTTAGTTTTGGAATATTTTATGAATATTTTCTTATCTTGGTGTGTGTAGCTGTAGAGGAAAAAAATATCGGGAAGAGATAAAAAATCGGTTTTTACTGGTTTTTCAAAGATTTTGTGGACTAACACATTTTTTTACAAATAATTCAATAGCAAATCCAATTATCCTTATCAGCCAACTTTCAACTGATTTCTATAAATTTCCTGTATTTGTGTTTGAATGAAAAATTTCCAAATTTCCAGAATTATCCATGTCAATAATTATCAATCAAAAAAAAACTTATTCTTAATGACGTTGTAAACAAACTAAAGGACAGCACATAGTTAAGATTAAGACCATTGACAACAATACCAACTTCAATGTTTACAAATCTCGGTATATATTTGACAGAATGTACATTAGGGTGCCAATGAAAATGGTCATCTCGAATTTCAAAAAGTTACCTCGTAAAAAATGTTCACCACCTCGAAAAAACACCCTATGCCGAATTTTAGCTTAATCGGACTTAAGGGAAAGTGGCGCAAAGCGGTCAAAGTTTGAGTTTTTTTTAAAATCGAAAAATCGTGAAGGAAATCGGGGTTTTCGAAAAAAAAAATTGATGCCAAATGTCTTAAAATTTCATGAAACGTCAAGATCTAGTGTCATCTCGAATTTTTTTTGGCGAAATTCGGCATTCTAGTACTTTTTTCGGAATACGAAACGAAAAGTATGGTTTTGGGTGCAAATAAAAATATTTATCTTGATTTTTCATTCGGAGCATGCTACGAAATGTTGATTTGCACTATAATATACCCTATGTAAAATGTTAGCTCATTCGGGCTTCTTTTACTGGTGCCATAAACGTAAAACTTGAGTTTTTTTGAAAAATAAAAAATCACCAAAAATCGAGGTTTTAAAAAAAAATTGATGCCAAATGTCTAAAAATTGCATTATTTGTCGAGATTTACAGTTATCTCGATTTTTTTTATGTCAAAAAAATGTTTTTTAGCACTTGGTCGTTTTTACTCCTGAAAAATCGATTTTTGACAAAAAATTATTTTATATAACTGTAAATGTCGACGTTTCATGCAATTTTAAGACATTTGGCATCAACAAATTTTTTTTCGAAAACCCCGATTTCCTTTACTCCCCCATTGGGTAATTTTTCGGTTTTCAAAAAACTCAAACTTTCACCGCATTGCGCCACTCTCCCTCAAGCCCGATTGAGCTGAAATTCAGCATAGGTTGTTTTTTCGAGATGGTGAACATTTTGTATAGGGTAATTTTTTGAAATCTTAGGGTCGATTTTTTCCCATACATTCATTGACACCCTAATGTACATTCGACCTAGTTAACTCTTTGTGGTCGTTTGTCTGCTCTCAGCCACCACAGCAAGAAACCATGCTAATCTTATATTTAGTCAACCAAGTATCAGTTTATGCTTTTCCTAAACGAAGCTTGATGTCTAATGAACCTGTTCACGGATCAATACGGTGCTCCTATGAGTAATAGATAACGGTACTCAGTATCAAACAATGTAGTCACCAACACAAGACAACGCACAGTGTGTTGATTGCATAGAAATGTAGGACAAAAATCATAACAGCAGAATTTAGCCTTGGTAACACTTCGTTGTGATGGAAAAGATTGTTCATAAGTTTCAGAACCACTATTTGCATAAGTGTCTCATGTTATCGCAAAAGTATCTCAAGCGACAAAATCTTTGTTCTTCTAAAACGAAAAGTTCTGATAAACTCGGACCACAGAAATCATTATTTGAGTAACTACTGGTTCAAATGATGTTGAAGTAGTTGTTGCCATGGAAGAAACTCTAAATTCCTGAATGTTTCACTTCCTCCTTGCTCCTCGTGAAATATATTCCACATTACAATGACAAACTAGGTTTGAAATTACAGAGGATAATAGAAATCGGTAAACTAGACCCCTGCTCAGCCCATTTCCTTTCAGTCCCGAATCATTGCAGAATATTTTCCATCAACTTTTGCACTTTGCCTTTGCGAATTTATTATTATTCATAACCCTTTATTTCTTTGATCCGCTTTGTTGCAATCACGGCAGGAAACACGTCGGAACCGCTCAAATTTCGATTCAGCCGCAGCCTCTGTTAGGCTCCTGCTCCTGCAGAACCAAGGTGGAACCACCGAGCGAAGGAGAGAAAAAATGCCAGAGAAAATAGCACCATTAGGGCACGGGGCACGAGCTGACCGGAAATAAGAAGATTCCTATCGCTAGCCAGGGCCAAGGAATCACAATTTGTGCGGCTCTCGAAAATTGGCATAAGCCAAAATCATAAATTCACGGAAAATAATGTCCTTTTCCCTTCATTATTTTGGCCGGGCGCGAGCGTGAAGAAAGAAAACACAGTCCCCCCTCCCTCTCGAGGGGTGGTGGTGGACCCGGATATCGAAGGCCGAAATGCGAGATGCCTTTTTTTCCTCTGCAACAAATAATAAAAATTTGGCGAGGAGTGAGAATACACAATTCTGATTTATTGAAACCCTTATTTTCTTATCGACTTCCTTTTTCTTTTGCCCCGAGACGGACCAGCCAAATGAAATTTTCGACAGAATCAGACGTCGTTTCTTTCGGCTTTCGTCTCCTTTCATGTATTTTTTTTGTCCTCGCAGTAACAACACAAAAAAAAAACTTTCAGACAATGCAACCCACGATTGGGGGAGAAAAGTCAAGTTCATGTCGCGAACGAACAAAACAACTGTTGGATAATTAGTTTAAAAAATTGATAAATGTCGCGCAAATGAAGCGTTCTTTTTATCGTCCCTTTCCATCCGGCTCCGACTTTCGCTGAAAAAGGCAGTTAATTTCAAATTCTTGCCAGGGAACGCCGGTGGAAAGTCTATCTCCAATTTTGAAACACACAGAGCACACGGAACCCCAAAAGCGCTCATTTCGATTCGTGCTGCCTTTGTGGGCGAATCATTTTATAAAAACTCTCGCCGTAAATGGCTTCATTATCGTGCTGATTTTTCTCCGTATTTTCATTGAAGTCACTCGATGTCTTCTCCTGGGTGGGATTGGTCCTTCTCACGCGACACTGATTGTGTGGGAGTAAGGTGTGCCCGCACACACATATAGACAGTGGAAAAATTAGACACAAAAGAAGCTTTATTATGACTGGTGCTCATCAGGGTGACAGTGTTTTCTTGTGGTACAATAAGAAGCTGGTGTTGTCATTGTGGGGAATAAATCCTGGGTAGAAGGTTTATTATGTGATTATACTAAAAAGGACTTGATTTGGAAATTAAATTGGGTAATATGATTACGTTCGTAACATGGTTCCAGGTCCTAGTGAAGAAGATGTCAGTCCCTACTATCAGCCGTTATTGTACAGAGGAAGCGTTATTGTAAATGAATTTCACTCTGGATCATTTGTTAGCTATATCTAATATGTTTAGATAAAACTAGTTTCTCTATAGGCGTATTTGTTGCGTATTCGAAGCTTCATGCTTATTAGCACTTTACCATTCACAAGTTTCGTAAAAAAATATTCGCTTGGCGCCGGCAGCGCTAATTTGGATTATTTGACTTGTCGTTGACCGTTCTTGACATTATCGAGAAATCATAAATTGTTGAGTCTTACTAATATCATCGTTAGATCTCATAGGTTCTCAATCCTGTTTCCTTACTTTCATGGTATTTCGAAGATATACAGGGTAATTTAGATGTATCGTACATTTCACTTTCAAAATTGTACGTTATATCGAAGCATAATAAAGAACTCAGAAACGTAGCTTATATTACTTTATCGTGTTGCTACAGGGTGGGCCATTTAAAGTGGAAGGATTTGTTTTTGCAATAGCAAAGTAAAGAAGTGGAATTTAAAAAAAAAATTTTGAAATTCATTTATTTTGGTCCAAGGAGATTTGTTCTAACTACTTTTTGATTATGATATCTCGTAAATGACCGCCTCTGGCCTTGACCGCAAAATGTGCTCTTTTTTCGGTATATTCCATCACTTTGCCCAATGTTTCGGCCGATATGGCAGCAATTTCTTGTCGGATATTGTCTTTCAGCGCAGCCAGGGTCCTTGGTTTACCAGTGTATACCTTGGATTTTAAATATCCCCATAAAAAAAAAGTCAGGAGGCGTCAAATCAGGTGATCTCGGTGGCCAGTCATAATCGCCGTTTTTCGATATTAATCTTCCGGGGAACATTTCGCGCAATAATTTGGTCGTGGCAGCCGCTGTATGGCATGTAGCGCCGTCCTGTTGGAGCCAGTAATTGTCCAATTCATTTTCACGAACAAATGGCAATAAAAAATCGGTTATCATTGTCCGATAACGCTCCCCATTCACGGTTACCATTGCTCCATTTTCGATTTCAAAGAAGTACGGGCCGATGACTTTATCGGCATAAATGCCACACCACACAGTAACTTTTTGGTCGTAAAGAGGTTGCGTTTCGATGAATTGAGGGTTTTCAGTAGCATAAAACCGACAATTTTGTTTATTCACTCCTCCATTCAAGTTGAAATGCACCTCATCAGACATTATGATTTTTTGCCAAAAGCCACGTTCATTTTTGGCCATTTCTATGGTCCATTTCGCAAAATCAAGTCGACGTGGTAAGTCAGATGGGTTAAGTTGTTGAGCCATTTGAATTTTATACGGAAACATTTTCAAATCAACACGAATTATGCGTCGGAGAGTGGTTCGAGCGATGCCTAACTCTTGCGAACGATGGCGACCTGATGTCGATGGAGTCTCTGCAACACTGGCTCGAACGGCATCAATAGTCTCGTCGAAACGTCTTGGTCGTTGTCTGGACAGATGACTGGCATTACCAACACTACCAGACGATGTAAATTTGGCATATAATCGACGTATAGTGTTGTCTCCAGGCGATGTTTTAACTTTATTTTTATTTTTCCACGCACGTTTAGTTAACACAATTGAGAAGTTATTTTGAATGTACAGCTGAACAATTTCAGCGCGTTGTTTAGGTGTGTATTGTTCCATGGTTAAAATTGTACTGAAATGACGCTTCCAACGCGGTATGACATTTGTTAATCTGACATCTCAGTCAAAAGTTATGGGGTTGCCAGATGCTTCCACTTTAAATGGCCCACCCTGCATTTGGGTAAGATTAATGAATAAATTCAACTAGAAGACGAAGCCAGACTTTCTCATGATATTTCCCTTCGTACTGTTGATTAAAGCTTGATTCATTTAGAATCCGGAATCATAAAACCAGTTGTATTTCGGGATTGAATAATGGTACAAAACATGTTCTAGTATCAATATGCAGATAATTTATTGTTCTTTCAGAAAAAAATATTCAAAAAATTATTCCTTAACACATTGGAAATGTGTACGTTATATCGAAGTTCCTCTGTACATACGTAAATATTACTAACCTGTCCATATTTCCTCCAATATGTGACCATATTACCCGCTTCCAAAAAAAATCTACTTTTAGGCTGTTTCAATTTCAATAAAAACATTGGAAGACACTGTTTTGTGGAACATTTGTCCGATTAATTCGAAAAACAGAATATTTAAATTCAAGAAACTGCATTTAAGTTTACTAAAAACTAAGCCTTTTTTTCGATTTTTTTAAAATACTATCTAAATGATCAGTTCACTTAGCTATCCTTTTGTCTTCAGTATTCTACACAGCACATAATTAAATCGAATGCCAAAAACACAATTAAATAAAATACGAAATGCCAATTGAATAAAATGCAAAAATCGACGCATATAAAAAAGCATATAGGAATATTACGATGAACTTTGTATAGATATACAACTTAACCCATCAATGATGTAGAAAATCGTGCTTTTCAGTTTATGCGATTTTAGATACACATGATACTTGAATTGATATTTTATGCGATTGTGATTTGAAACGAACTTATATGTTCCTATCATGTGCAAAAGTTCTACGATTCAATGTTTGCTGAGTATTGTCTATTAGATGTACAAGTACGGCTTGAAGGCTTTTTGGCATCGAACAGGTAGATATAAGGTGTGAAATAAAAATCTCAATGTTATAAATAACGAAAGACTTCGAACGCTTGTATAGTGATGGGCGCAAAAAAAATTTTTTTTATTTAGACTTTCGGTTATTCCAGTCAATACTACGTAAAAGTGGTTGATTGAGTAGACCATTTTGCCTTTTCAGTATCGTTGATTTATTTTTTTAGAAAAACAAAAAATTACTTTTGTTACTAAATGTGTAACCTTTATGGTATGACATAAAAAAGCCATGGTTGGGTTTATTTAAAAAAAATGACCCCCTTTGGTCTCGATAACCATCTGAAAACGCGTAGCATATTCTCCACGAGGTTCCGGAGTTGTTGGGGGTCCAGTTCGTCCCAAGCCTTCTTCAACACGGCAAAATAGTTTTGATTGTTCGTAACATCAGTTTTGTTCACCTTGTTGTCCAAAATCGCCCATAAATTCTCAATAGGACTCAAGTTGGGGTGGCCAGACTTGAACTGAGCCGATCGAAAGAATGCAGCTGTTTTTTTCGCAATATGCTTCGGGTTCTTATCTTGCTGGAAGGTGTAGTCCCATTTTCAGTATGGATTCTTCCAGATGCTCACACGAAATGTCGAATTAACCATCGACAGTCATAATACTCTTTTTTTATCCCTTTTGTTTATTTTAGGCTCATTAGCATTTTAGCTGTAACAAAACCGAATTTTAATCGTGTACATGTCACATGTTTCTCATGTCTATAATTAGCACATTACACAGTTGCCCTTTTCGGCGTTAGAGTTTTCCCTTATACACCATTGCATATGGTACACATTTACACAGTAGTCGTTTAGGCGTAAGAGTTTTCTTTTCTGTTCTTCCATTATCCAGTTAGACCGGACAGCGGAGACTGTTGATTGATCATTGTTGAGTTATTTATAGAACAGCAGCCCGATGTGTCTTGCAGAGCAGAGCAGTTGTATGGATGAATCGATCTTATTTCGATCTCCATCGCTTATGATTGTTGCTTGGACGTAGTTATTCTGTAACAACACAAAGATGGTCAATGAGGGCCCTGAGTTTTGAACTCACGATCGATCATAATACCCTTGACCTGTGCTAAGTTTTCTACCCCAGCTCACGAGAAACAGCCCAGTGCTTCAAAGGCGGTTGTAGATCCACAACACTCGGAGTCTTGTTAAAAAGCTCGAACTTGGACTTGTCCGATCAAATAATGCACATCCAGAACTCCAGCGGCTTGTTGACATGGTCCATCGCAAACTGAAGTCTTTTTATGTGTTGGTGTTGCTGATAATCGATTGCTTTTTGACGAAGTAGAAATTTATCTAAACGCCATAACTGCCAAGTTTTGATTGGCCCGATTTACGGTTTCCCCAACACAGACTTCAAAATCAATGTACACTCTGTCCAACTTCTATAAAACCAGGTGATGATCTTACTGCTTTGTGTCATTGTAAACAAACAGTGCTTTAATTTATATTCTAGTGTGTAGGTATTGTTGACTACCATACACTGCATGATTTTCATGTGTGTGTGTGTGTGCAAGCGCTGAGCGTTAATGAATGTTCCCGTATTTTCAACTGTCAAGTTTCTATAAGACCAGTTACATTTTCCGTTGTTTTAGTTGTTCTGATCAATTAAATCTGGAAAATGCCGAAGGGAAAAGTCCTCACGGAGAGAGGAGAAAGACAAATCGATGCATTTCACCAAGAAAATATTAGTATTAGAGAAATTTCTCGTCGGATTGGACGATCCCATCAAGTAGTGCTCAATTATTTGGCGAATCCTCAAGGATACGGTAAGAAGGAGAGAGCTCCACGTAAATCGAAGCTCTCTGTCCCGGATAAGCGGGGAATAGCTAGAACAGGTTCGAATACCTTAAAATCGCATGTGCAAATAAAGCAGTATCCGTTTGCCTGTCGAGACATGCACCGATTAGGAAGCGCCCTGCAACTTCACGCGCGCTCCGTCACAGCCACCCTCGCAGGATTTCGCCAAAACCAGCAAAACAATGGTACTATTCATACCAGCAAGTAAGCTGAGCAATGGATTAAGGACCAAAAACCTATTTTTTTGGACTGGCCGGCTCACTCTCCAGACTTGAATCCTGGTGGAAATCTTAGGGGGATCCTTGTACGCAGAATCTACACTGAGTGAAAACGGTACACCACGACTGAAGAACACAATGTCACAATTTCGGAAAAATGGAAAAATATCGAGAAATCCGTTCAGCAGAACTTGGTAAATAGTATTCCAACACGAATTTCCAAGGCAAGGTTACCGATTCTTGCCATGCAAATCAGCCTATCGTCTTAATTTTTATTGATAGTACTTATGAATTTTGAAGTGGTCCTATAGAAACTGGACAGCAGAAATTATCATATTTAAGCACAATAAATAAACAAACAACTCTTTTGAACGGAATTGACGTTAAATATACGTTATTCTAGGCAGTCTACAATGTATGAATGTATCTTGTTGAAATTCTAACTGTTTGTGTTGCAACGAAATAGAATCAGGGTGGTCTTCTAGAAGTTGGACAGAGTGTATCTGTGGGAATCCGCTTTGCAAATATACATGCAAGTAGGCGTTACTTTAATTCCCACCGAGCTGTGTTTTCCCAACACAGAGTTCAAAATCAATGTGCCTGGAGCGATCCGCTTTGCAAATACATCCAAGTCGGGGGTATTTTTGTTCCCATCGAAATGTGTTTCCAAAAGATGGATTTCAAAACAAAGAGGCGGGTGAATCCGCATTGCCAATATATGCAAGCTGCGAGCACCTTTGTAGTCGCTTGTCTTGGTGTAGACCGGAATATGTTTCCCTAAATCGTACTTCTAAACTGAGAAGCCTGGTAAAATCGTCATTTCAGATACTTACATGGCAACTGTTCAAACTTTTTACTTACAAAGCAAATATACTGAATTCAATTGATTTCGAAAATTGTTCCATTCAATCGATAATTTAATCAGTACAATACAAATACTTACTAAGACAACGGTAGTCCCACGTCAACGTTGCGGTTATATCATAGCCATAACCCACCCATTTCTTCTGTTGAGGGCCCGCATTGATTTCCATCTTGTCTGGTGGAGATTGCTTTCGTATTTTGGCATCAAACGCACACCTTGGTGTTGTGTCGTGCTTTGCCAAAGATAGCCTAAGGTGGTTTAGGAATGGGGAATAATTGTGCTGCTGGAACAAAATGTCGCGTATCGATGGTGACACCCGGTATTATGCGCTGCGGGCGATTTACATGAGTAAATTGAAGAAATCCAGTGATTCAGCGTCCGTAAATCCTGCGCCTCCGGTGAGACCTCTCAACATACGGCTACCGGAATTGATTTCGCCTAAATTTAGCGGAAAACTGGAGGACGGGTGTGTTTTTCGCGATTCGTTTGAGTCAGCGGTTGGTTCTCGTGACGATATCAGCGCGATCGAGAATATGCACTATTTGAAGGGCCTAGTGCAGGGAGAAGCATCCTCGGTTCGATAAAAATCAGTGAGCAGGGATACAAAGACGCCTGGCGATCGTTGCGTCTGCGGTTCGAGAACAAACGTCAGCTGATTAAATGTCACATCAATACTCTCTTCGATACTCCAACGATGCGCAAGGAGAGCGCCGAAGAACTTCTGGCCTTAGTGGACCGTTTCGAGCAGCAAATTTCCGTTCTCAAGAGCTTGGGAGAACCAGCCGATCGATGGAGTTCTCTTCGGGTGTATCTGTTGTCTGTCCGCCTTGATCCGAGTACGGCACGAGAATGGGAGAATCACTGTGCCGAACTCAACGCCGATAACATCGCAGCTGTTCACGATTCATCAGTCATTCATCTAGCGACTGCGAACGACAGCGGCGGCTCAATGAACATATAGGATGTACCGTATCAGATTTCTTAGCGTGAAGTCGGTTTTATATTATTCTTACACGATACGTTGCGGAAGCGTTACATTTGATATAATACTACTATCATTGCAAGTGTTTTAGATGTGTATGCTTACATACAATGTGTTCGATCTGACAAAGTCATCACGAAATTTTGGAAAAGAATATCTCATTGGATCCACGCCGTGTCAGCCGGATAATGTAAAACCGCCTTCGGGTGAGGGGGTGTTTGTGTATGATTGAATCACACGCACGCATTTTAGATTTTATGCATCTTCAATGGTGCGGTTGCTATCGCCTCCGCCGCCATCGCATAACCGATTCGGTTTAGAATTTATGTTGCCGTTCAACTAAAGGGACTGCATAGTATAATTCGTGAATCGTTTCCTATGGAATGATGTTGGGAGAGTTGGGAGAATTGGAGATGTAAGCTATACTAAAAACACTCAAGATATTTCAAGATATTCAACATGTTCACTTTCCAGTTTCTCTCATGACAGCGAGTAATTAACAGAGAGAGTTTATTCAAAATTTGTGTTGCTTCGCTGCTTTGGGAATGGTCTGTTCCACTGCTATGCATAAAAATATGAAAAAGAATCAACATAATGACCTATGTATTTACTGCTTATTTTTTGAACGCTTATAACTCGATTATCTCTCGACAGATCGCAAAGATGTTTGCATCAATCGATATTTCTACGCATTATAGTACAATTAATGAAGAAGATTATGTACTTGTTAAAAAAAACAAATTATAGTTGTAGAATAAAAAACTATTTTTTTCGAATTTCGCAGATTTTCGCACCGCTTCTTCATGCTAGTGTAATGTGCCTAATAATTTATTGTGCGCTGGTTGTTTTGAAGCGATCCAAAAATCAAGCCAAATGTTGATTTTTTTATAAGATCGCAACCGAAAAAACTAACAAAATAAATGGTGCGTCTTCACTGGTACGACAATACCCCACGTCTTCATCCTCCAAGCGGCACCGCATCTCAACGCAAATATGCTTCTTATCGCCGGCGGTAAGGAAAATAAACGGCCCGACAGATTGAAAAGTGCCAACCGTGGCGGATTTTATTATCGCTCGCGGGAGATCGGAAAACAATGAGAGGCTGAGGGAAACTCCGTCACCAGAAACTGGTCGTCTCTATAAAACGTTCCCACTTCCCCCACTTCGTCACGCTGTTTCCCGGTTCCCCTCCCATCGGGCCACTTGATGACTTCATATTCATCGCCTAGGGTTTTTTCCTCCCTCCGAGCAGCAGCGTAAACATTATGATAAGATACGCTCTATTATTACACACTTCGTTTGTTTCTCACTTACAATTTGATATTCAATGAAGTGATTACCGCTTGATTGTTTGGTATGTGTGTGTGTGTTCGTGTGCGCCGAGTGGTGACGTTTGCTGCAGGAGGAGGGTTCGACTTCCCTACCAATGATGACAGTGAAGTGATGAAGTGGAACATTCTTCACTGTCTCAGCTCAGCTCAATGCAAATGAGAGGCAGATTTATTGGGCACCTTACACGATCAAACTGATTGACAATAAGTGTCTTCAATATCGTGACAGCTACACTGAGAGAAATAATTAGTAAATATAACGAATTTTTTGGTAAATACTACCAATCTATAGTCATTTTCGACCGTACTAATAAATACATATGTCAAGCAGAACCATGATTCGGAAGCCCAATATCGGCTACATTTTCTCGCCGAAAATGCACGTATCAGAATTATATCCTTATTATACCTCCGTATTGCCTTATGGGAACAATGAAAATGGTTAATACGCGCTTTTCTCACCAATTTTCAGATATGACAATATACAAGCTTACTAATGTTATCGAGTAAAATATACTAATCTCTGGTAGGGATGCGGGTTTGTTGACAATATGTACAAAAAAAATTGTACATTCTACTAATTTTGCATTACCAAATGTATTTAGTAGTTTTCGACCGAGGATTTTTCTAAGGGTAGGCTTTCGACATCCGATCTAACCTCAATCAATATTTTGCCACCTTACACGGTCAATATCGCCCTCAACCCGAGACAACGAAAGTATCCACGATGGCTAGTGGTGACATTTGAGTTTGGGATCCATACTTTTCTCCATCAGATTAGAAGGCTAAAAGGCAATTTTCAATTGGTAAAATTTGAATGAAAATATCTACTTGGTATTATTTAATTAGATGAAGCGCGTAGTCCTAACCCTAACCAAACCTATTTCCTCTGAATTTTCAGATATTCCTACTAAAATTTATTATTATAATATAATGTCAATTTCAGAAACAATTTTTGTACAAGATTTTCTCACCACTTGCAGAAAGAAAAAGGGTTTTGCATTCACATTGAATACTAATTTGATTCAGAAAGGTTAATTTTCATTCATAATTTACATTTTAAAACTCGTTTTTTCCTCTTCAAAAACTCATCATAATACTCACTTCACAAATACAGACTGTTCCTTTCAGTTGCAGAGATGCCAGATTATTTTAGTTTGTGAAAATATATGCAAGTTATATCATCTGCAAGCAAATGTTTTTATTCCATAAATAAGACTATGACAGTAGAACCCCGATTATCTGCGAGCGGGTGATCCGCCGTGCGGATTATTCGCGACTGCGAGTTCCGTAGTAAATCAATAGGCCTTTCCGGAATTTGTTGATGAGTGGTAGGCCCATGATCTTTTGTTGTGGTCATGGCTTTTACATTATTTAGCCACTGATATACACGACCTTATAGATGGATAGTTTAATGATTTCTGTATTGATAAAGCATAGTTTTTATATTGAAACATCTTTTTTCGTGTTTGAATTTCTTTTTTTGGTCCTCTAATGGGACATCCGTGATTTTCATTATTCGCGGTGAGTTTACCCGACTATTCCGCGGATAATCGGGATTCTACTGTAACTTGAATTAACACGTGATGTTTTTTCACCTGTGATTTTCCCAGATCTTCTCATTCTCCAAATTTTATAGCGGAGTGTGAAGAAACACACAACTTAGACTAAAAAGGGTGCCCCGCTCGCTAGCGCAAAGAATGACCGAGTTCAACGTTAAAAAAAATCCTAAGACGTTATTAATTTTCATTCACTCTCTCATCATCACATTGTCAGTTTTCCTTGAGGTTTTGATTTGTATCGTGAAAAGTACCGTATTTTGCTATTAAAAGTACAGTAATTTAAATTTAATGCGACATTTTTCTAATTGGACAGACCTGTAATGCGACACGTTTAGTTAGATATTTTTGTAAACATCGAGTTCGGGGCCCAAATAATGGCCCCACATTAAAATTCGCCACCAGACGTCGACACTGTACCACTCTCATCGTCAATGTCCAAATACAGGTCGAAATCGCCTCCCATCCGACACTGAGTGGTTCCTCGGCATGTCGCATTAAATGTAAATTATTGTATCAGTTTTCCAAACCAAAAGATTTCAGAACTTTATAAATTTTAATTGCAATCGCATCCATATGAAATGACACGATATTGATGCCCGAAAATCAGAATATCCGGATTTCTGCGTGGTCGGCCATGTTCAGCTGTCATTATGCTCTCAAATGTCATCATAATGTCAATAAAATTGACCGTGTAAGGTTCGCTTATGTTGTGATAATCATTTGCTGTTTATTTTCCGCCTAAGTTTTTGTGCGGTGAACGCTTTTTCTTTCTAGAAGACCCTGATGACTTTTCGACTTTTCGATTTGATTTGAACATTATTCACTGTGTTTAAGAGGTTAAAAATATTACATATACTGAATATGTAACGATTGGTAAACGACTGAACTAAGCGTACCATAAAAAAGACCCCATTCGTGGTCCTAAACTTCTCGTCCAGTAACTCCTATCCCTACCTCCTCGCGATGCCGACAGGAGTACGAGTAACCATGGTGAAGATCGGGCAACCAACCCCGGTGGGATTATGGTCATATAAAGACAGGGAAGAGAACCTATCCGAGCGTCTATTCACCATGGAGGTGCGGCTCAAAACACCGTCTGTTTCCCATCTCAGGGGCGGCTGATAACTGTCCTCGTTCCAACGTGGGACTCTAAACAGAGCTGTGAACGATGGTCCTCCGGCGAGACAGGGAGTTAGTGCAGGCCCTGCAAGCCGTCCATAAAAATGAAACGAACAGGAAAGTTTAAAAAAAAATCCGAGACAGGACAATCGGACTAAACCCACGCAAAGAACACGGGTTAGAGATTGGAAACTAGGGACATGGAACTGCAAGTCTCTCAACTTCCTTGCAAGTACCCGAATTCGAAAATATTGGAAGGCCGCAATTTCAACATCGTAGCGCTGCAGGAGGTGTCCAGAAAGATTCGATGGTACGATCGTTTCAAGGTGGTATAGCTTTCATCGTGATGGGGGAGATGCAGAAACAGGTGATTGCCTTATGGCCAGTCAACGAAAAAAGGCTTTTGAATCTGAGCTAGATCCATAGCGTCTTAGATAAACCATTTAGATAGCACGCTCGACGCTCCTTTAGCGTGATGGAGGTTAATTTGCAGAACCTTATTGTGCACTAAAGTAGGAACTGTCAGATTGATGAACTACGTGGATTTCGAAGAATACCAGAAGTCCTTATAAGGTTTTTTTGATTTTGTACTGGAACTAAAGTTTTGGCGGCACTAGTCTTGGAAGACCTTAGATTTCCAAGGTATATGGAGTTAAGTATTATTGTTTTTTGGGATTACATACTCATAAAGGTCCCGCGATAATGCAGTAAGGGCACAAAGTACTGTCGGGGGCGTCCTGTTACTCCACAGGCTACTTTCGTGGCAGGGTATTTCATTGAAAGCCAATACACCGTCCCCCCTCCCCTGACCATTCATTCCTCGGTACGGGTCGCATCACTCTTAGATTTAGGGGTTTATCCATTTCTTTCTTCACTAGATAGCCATGGATAACAGCCATTGTAACCATCCTCCTTCGGCGCTTTGGGCGCCTTATCTCTGCTCTGGCTCCCAAAAGTTTCAAATTCTTTTTCGAACATGTTACTGAAGAGATCCGTCATTCGCAGGCGGAGTAACAAGATGCAAACTTCAACAACTTGATAAGGCTATTCTGGAGCCCAAGGAGGGTCGGTTTGTGTAGCTGATCAAAATTATAAATTTTATCAGACAGATTATTTCTGATTAGCACCTATCTCGCTGTAGCTTCCAGTCTACTCCTTCATCAATAAGCAGTCGATATGCTTTAAGCGTAATAGGAAAAATGGGGCATACCACAATAGTTCAAAACAATGGACGCAGTGGTTCACAGCCAACAGAGGACAAACATGTCAGAGAAGATAATTTGAAGTTGAAACAGCTTTTAGAAAAAAACGGAGGGGCTATCGATTCGAACAAAAAATCTGAACGGACAATACTCCGCCATTGTAACATTGTTACATCGCTGACTGTCCGGGTAGTATCAGAGTCAGTTAATTGACGAATTTACATTAGATTTACAACCAGATGGCGCTGCGAGTAAAATGGTGATGTTTTGTTTCTTTTACGTAGAACTACGTTTTTCATTGAGGGTAAGGGTGCCAAAGCCGTTATAAAATACTAATGTGTTGTTGAATGATATTATGTTAATAGCTAGCATGTACTTGGTTCGCTCTGGCTGCAAAGAGAACGAAGTTTTGCGTGTCTAGCAGCAACATAATTTTGTTACAGCATGAAAGGGAGTATTATGTTTGACATCCCGTTTGTAACACGTGAGCGGTAAAAGGATAGATTTGATCCGACACAGTCAATTAGTGGGAGCCCAAACTTCAAATTGAAATATATCAAAATAATGTTTTTGGCGCTTGGTTCGTTTTGGCAGAACCCCGACCACCTAATGTTAATTTCACACATATAGACAAACGCAGCTCGATACAAGAATGGAAGATATTGCGAAACGGCGATGCAATTTCATTCGCATTCACTACACACCCTCGAAGAAGAGGAAGCCATCCGAATCAAAGTGAGCTGCGACAAAAAGGGTGTCAGCAGCATACGGAAAATTTTTGGACTAGTGCGGATATGAAAGAGTATCCAGAGTTTTGGAATACGGACATACACTGCGTTTATTTAAATACAACGTATCTTTCATGTAAGTGTGTTTTAAAATCCCAGTAGGAAAACCTTACTGATGCATGTTCTGGGGTCGATCCCACCTCATATAGGAGCATTGGTGTTTATAGTTTGTGATCGATATCTGAGTGGGATAGATATAGTTTGCTGCAAGTTGGGAACGTGATTGTGTTGTTCTACGTCGAAAATACGGTCGTATCCTAGATACAGCCCTTTACTTTTTTTTTGGCATGAAATTCGTTTAAATATGTTAGAAAAATCTGAATTTTGAATGTTTTCATTGGCCCGATTTACGGTTTCCCCAACACAGATTTCAAAATCGATGTACCTGTGGATATCCGCTTTACAAATATACATGCAAGTCGTGGGTATTTTTGTTCCCAGCGAGCATTGTTTCCCTAACACGGACTTCAAAATCAATGTGCCTGGGGGAATCCGCTTTGCAAGCAGGTCGGGAATATTTTTTGGTGTTGAGTACTTTTGTACTCGCTTGTCGTTGTGCAGACCGGAATATGTTTCCCTAAATCGTACTTTTAAACTGAGAAACTTGGGAAAATCATCATTTCAGATTCTAGAGGTTAATGAACTTTCGCGGATCGAGAACTACGTAAACATGAGATGTGCAATATTTTCAAAGGGAAATGTAAAATACAACGATTCTTCCGTTCACATATTTTGGTAGTCCTAAGCATCATATCAAACGTAAAACGTAAAATTTCGATGCATTCCAAAATAACATTCGAAGTGGTAAACAAGTGGATTGCAGAATATAATTGCGTAGATCTACGTCGAAAATATGCGGTCGTATCCTAGATACAACCCCTTACAAGTTTTTTCAACTAGGTAAACGATAAATAGTATGTGTTGCGCTAAAAATACTGCAAATCCTTTCCGTATCGGCCCCTACATAATTAATTATATCAGCCAACTTAATATGATATCGATTTCATCGCCATTACCCGCAGTATTAATAACTTGTATGCATTATCAAACTTATAATTTTCGAAGATTATCTATGACTTCGGCCAAATCGCGTGTTGAAACTATCGTAAATATACAAAACTCGAACTTACATGTTCTGAGTAATATAATGTAGGTGTCGCATGAGCTGTTTCAGATTTGCGTAAATTCGTCAACAAAACAAATTCTCATCATTCTTGCACTTAAACAATAATATATTTCAAATAGTTATGACTTTTTAAATATTAACAAAATTTTGCTGGTCTTACTCTTCTTGTTATCTTTTTCCTGTAGATGTTTGAAGTCGCAAATATTGTTAGTTCCGATGGAAGGCGAAGATAGTCATGTACGGCGATGGGCATTAAAAAGCCCACCTTGCATATGTGAAAACTTTTCTCAATTTCTGAACTGTTTAATCAAAAATTAAACTACCGTTATTTCATATAATTGTATATTAACTATTACTCTTTCAAGTAAATCACAAGTTTTGCCATTTTTGTTAAATTTTGTTTTTTCCTTACATGACTTTTTCTAAGTTTGCAAATATGCGATGACAAAAATAAAAGCCCATCCCCGAAAAAATAATATTAAAATCATTCAAAACCTTTGGGGAACCCCTCGTTTCCACATGTTATGACAGCTAGGATTGTACGATATTATCTACAACCTTTCAGTGATTCAGTTGGCGCGATATAAACAAAGTGCTGTTCACGTTGGTACATAAAAGTCGATTCTTGTTATCTACACAAAGAGTTTTCAACAAAATCAAAATGGGTGGGAAGAAAATCAGCATGCAAGTCCGAGATCTTGTTGTTCAGATTTCACAGCGGAAGATTGCAGAAAAGTTCCGTGCAATAAGGGGAGCAGTACGTGAACTTGTTCACGTACTGCCCAGAGCTTACGGAGCCGGAAGAGGCCGTCGTCGGAAGACTGATAGTCGGACGGATCAACGAATTATCAGGGAAGTGAAGAAATCTCCCAAAGTATCAGTCAAAGTCATTCCCTCTCGTTGGCGGTATTGGTAACTTAAAGATGTAGAACCCTAGGTTGATCACTTGATATGTAGTACTTTATTATAATGTAAACCAAATTAAGAAATAAAAAGAATTTAAGTGAAAAAAAAGGCGGTATTGGCCAGGACCGTACGCCGTAGACTAGCTGAGCATGGACTCAAGAGCAGATTCACAATAAAAAACGTTAACAAACCTGAAGACCTGAAAGATTGCAGGAATGCCAATTGCAAGCTACAGTCAAGCACGGAGGAGGCAATGTAATGATGGGGGATGCTTTTCCTGAGCTTGTGTTAGAAATCTGGTGTGAATTCACGGAATCATGACAGCAGATGTCTACGTTAATATTCTTAAGGTCAACCTGAAGGAATCGCTTCTAAAAACTGGCCTACGAAACAGCTTTGTTTTCCAACAGAAGAACGACCCGAAACACACTGCCAAGATGACCAAAGTCTATTTCCGTTCACGCAAAACAAAACCACCTGAATGGCCAGGTGATTGAAGCTTCAAGAGCCCACACTAATTATTGATGCTTATAACTTTTTTGCTTCTGTTGTGTAATTTGTTATTTCTCGAACTTTTTTATACTTGTTTTCTTTTTTACTTTGTGTGCCATTGAAATAAAATGTGTAGTTTAATTTTTATGAATTGAATCCAGCTAATTATGATGGAAATATGACTTGTATGTAATATGATTATTATGACTTTTTGAACATTGACAAAATTTTGCTGTAACACGTTGAGCCTCAAATTTTTCTTGCTGCTCTTTCCATTCAGCCCGCATCAAGAGCGTTGGCACAATATCAATATCGATCCCAGCTTCCATAGGTATTTACTGTATAAATAGAAAATAGTCTGAAATTTGACTAGAAAGTAATCACATTATGAGAAACATCCGAAAACAAACCGTATACATTTTTTTTCTTATTTTGTTATTGTCAGTCCCAGTCAGTCAGCGCTTTCCTACCAAAAAGCTCACCGTCGGCTAGGGACCCTAGGGGCCGACGCGGAGCTCAACATGTTAAAGACCCAAACATTGTTTATTTCGATGAAGGATGGCGAAGATGGTAATTTACGTCCTTTCCTTTCCATTTTGCAATAGTACATTCTTAATGTGCATATTGATATCATTTGGTGATAGAGTTTCTGCCCCCAAAATCAGACTACCGTCGCACTCCAAAGAACCGAAGACCTCAAAAAGTAGCCTCCATAAAGAGCATCACTGCAATTTCGATGTGTTCCCTTTTTGCTCCGTTTTACACTCTTCTATTGGTGCTATTATAATGCTACACAATGCGCCGTAAAAAAGACCAACTCATCTAATAACAGTGCTCCGCCATAAAAGAAACCGACTCACAAACGAAACGAATAAAACCAAGCCCGAATAATGGGGTTTCTCCCCTTCAATGGCATTTTTCCTTCCACATTTTCTTCTGCTGGAGAGCCCAAGGATGTAATGACAGAAAGAACGCCCCCACATCCTCACTCTTATCATTCACACAGCAAATATAACGACTATCAGCTCTCTCTTCAAACAAACGAAGGGATCATTTTGCTGGCTGCGATGGTGTTCTGTGTCCGCGCAACTACCCAACTGGCAAACTCCGTGGGCATCCCCATCCCCATTCCCTATCCGGAGGGAGAAACTCGACCGCTGTTCTCACACAAAAGCCATTACAGTGCTGGCACAAAGCGGCCATAGAATGAAGAGGAAGCATCGTGTTCCGATGCCGGAGGAGGAGACTATTTTTCGCACCCGAACAGAGTCCAGCGGTGAATGGAATTAAAGATTTCGGTAGAAAATCATTTTTCGTTGACTTTTTCTGCTACGTTCTTGATGATGGTATTATGAAAAGTATTTGAACTATCTATCGATTAATTTGTAGGATAGTTCGCACTCCTTCTGTGATTAAGTCAAACACAGCGTTTTCCCCGCGTTGAGCTGGTTCTACCGTGGGATGTACTTATAAACACATTTAACTTATCGTCACGCTAGCATCCTGATGAGAGGAAGTCGAAGTCACACAGAGAAAGCATAAAAATGGGAACTAAAAATGATACGAAGAAAGAGAACCCGAGTAGAAAACAGAAATAAACGATTTCGAGAGCTTACCACCCATCCTCCTTCGAGGGTACAATATCGACGCGATTCGAGTCAAGCTCCCTTGTAGCCATGCTAATGGGGGGTGGAAAACAGCATTAGTGAGGGGGGGTGGGGTGTTTAACGCAAAACGTACCAGAGAGCATAAAAATGGGAACATAACCGCGGAAGTTTCGGTTGGGTCTTTCCTTTCTCGGCACCACAACGGATCTCGCAACGGAGGAAATAAAGGATAGGCTATCGCTCCCTGAGATCGTATTATAAGCATTATAAAAGACACTTTGTTGTGGAGAAGAAAGGGAAGAAAAGCGAGCTCTGAATGTTGGTGGGTAATATGTTTTCTGTCTTGAAGAACCAGAAAAAAATGTTCTGAGATTTCTCCATGATTCAGTGAATTCAATTGTTTTTTGTTTGAATTTTTAACTTCTAAATCAAACAATAATTATTAAATAACACCCTTTAGCAAACACTCCGACACCTCCGTGCAACCCCCAAAACGCTGTTCATATTCTGCTGTTGTTCTCTGTCGAGGAAAACACAATTTTTCGCATTGTTCCCCAAGCTTTACGTGATCCGACTCCTATATGGAGAGTTCCTACCATAAAACAGATTTTTTTTTTCATTTTTCTCCCCATTCTGTCCATTGATGAACAGTCATAGTCACATCATCATCATCACCTTCGTCACTGGCGGCACTCTCCTATTGTTATCATCTATTGTATCCCATCGTATGAACGCCACTGAGTGCCCTGCCGCTGGACAGTCATCTTTCATTCGACCTAACCGTGGAATCCGTCCACTATTCATCCAATCAGTTAACAGTCGAACCGATGCGTGATTCAATCATAATGTAAAAAATACAAATTTGAATGAAAATTATTGCTACTGTTCTTCATGAGGGGGGTGCCCAGAATTTTTGTTGCCAGGTCTCTCCTATCACGTACCATTGTTGAACCGTGCGTACGTGAGGTTACCTCCTGGCGAAGAATTGAATCAACCCCACGCACATCATTTGGAATGGCACCTTTGTTGTTGAGCTCTGTAGGAAACGTCAAAATTCCATCGTTTCGCTGCACCAAAAAAGGCCAATCGGTAACAAAAATGGGGGGAACACAATGGGAGCACCGGCCCACACACACAATCGGAAGTCAGGTCATACTCTAGATTTTGGTACATTGGCGCTCCCCTTTGTGTCGGAGCAATTGTTTGTGCTCAGTGGGGTGGCAGGGGATAGGCTTTATCATTTGACATGCGGGTCACATGTGCTCGCAGACAAAAGAGCCTGGTGTGGGATGTCAAATACGTGTGATTCGATGTAGGGATTCAGAGGCCTGTATGGAATTTTTGCAAAGAAATTGTCTTTCTCCCAGGTGATTAGCGGTGAAGTTGTGAAGTTGTTCGGTGATTTTGCTCTGTTTTCATTTCCCTTGAACAAAGATAAATTAAATTTAAAAAATCAAAGGATTGTGTCCCAGACAAGGCCGCATTATTGACGCAGGAATGCAAAACTATTGCTATACTGAAGAAACATTGTATCTTTTCACTTTGAGAATTCTGTTCAATCTAATCTATCTTTGTACTTATAAAAACATACACCAATAGTTAGTTCAGGTAGATATAATGATTGAAGTCTATACTCATAAAATCTATATACTCAGGAAATATTGAGAGGTTCAAATTGAATCCAAGAAACTGGATTCTAATCCAGTTTGGGCACGAATTCACCAGAAACTCACACAAACGTGAGTCCCAATAATGCAATATTGTATTGCTTGTAACATAATCTATGATTGTTATCCTGTAGGAATCTTTTTATTTACAATCTGTGAAATAAAATATTAAAATTTCAAAACTCTATTTCATATGTTGCTTCGAAACAGCCGGTCCGAATACACATACACGAATACACAATTCAAGAATTAACTATTTAGTACAAATATTTGGTTGCAACGACAAAGGCCAACGAATGGATGCTTCTACTGCTTCCAAACAAAATGTCAAATTAACTCTCAGCGTTAACATACAAATATACAAAATATACAAAAGTGCTCTTCACCCGATGCCATGAAAATCGACGCACTGCACTTTTGTAAACAACAATTGCAATTCATGTTAATGCAACCATCACACAAATGATTTCATTGAGGGGAGATTCTGAGCTGTAGCGGCAAAAACATGCATTTTTCGCGATTCATTATGAAATTTAATCATGATCAGTGTTGCCACACGTACAGATTGATTGATTTCCAATCTAACAAGCATCAAAGAAGTATTGAGAGTATTTCCAGGGTTCTACGATGGAGTTTTACAACATCTGGAGAACGAACTCCGTACCCTCTAAGTAAAATTGTTGATCAAAAATTCGATGCCTAATGCCGCTGCATACGATTTCTCTGTACATAGTCGGAAAAAGAATAAGCTTCGAAATAGTCTCAGCAACGACACGATGAACTCAATTTCAAGATTGAATTAATTAATTGAATCGTGGCGAAGATCGAAAATTTTATTGAATGATGCAATCCAAATTTAGAAAAACTATGTGTGAGGATTATCAAACACATGAGTGTTTATCAAACAAGGATTCAAGGATTATCAAACACATGAGTGTTCCGAGGCTTACAAATGATAATGTACATTTATAGCAAATGTAGTATTTGTAGTAACCAAATGAAAAACAAATTTCTGCATAACTGCATAACTAATCAAGCAAATAGAACCAAATTTGGCATGTAGAGGTTTTAGGAGACACAAAATGTTTCTATGGTGATTTGACACTCCTCCCCCTCTCTAATGGAGGGCTGGAATACAAATGAAACAAATTTCGATGAAGAAATATAAATGACAGTTCATAGTTCAAGTTCAAAGTTCATAGTTCAGTTCAAGAATCATAGGTCTTGTTCAAATTTAAATTCATTTTTGGAGGCTGTCCACATAACACTTAGATAGAAAAAGCATGATTTTGGACTCCCTAATCCTAACATACCATATTTCTTCTGTATATTTCGACATTTTTAGGATAACAATTATTAGCAAAATAACGAAATTACAATTTTCGACACGCAAAATCGCACTGTAGCTTAGAATGGTTACTGCTAGCTTAGATAGTCAGCAATACATTTTACACACATACATTTTAATTCTAATCATTCATTTATTAATTCTCGCGTAACTTTTGAAAAGGTCCAATGTAACATTTTCGTCAACTCGAGAAAAACGAAGTTGAAGACCCAAACATTATTCCGCGAATTGTCTTAAAAGCTTTTGATCTTTATCGCTACTTTCACCACTAGCAGTCAAGAATAACTCTGAAAAACCAATCGTAACTGTTGTTCCGTGATTTGAGATTAAAGTTGAAGACTAGGAGCGAAAAATGTTACATTGGACGTTTTGACTACCCGCATTTGCACATTGGACATATTACGTTGCACGATAAGGATTTGAAACTAACTACTAAACAACAATCCAAATAACAGCATTTCATTCTAAAGGCAGATTATTATTGTTATCACTCGTTGAATTGCACTGAAATCGGTAACAACACCTGTAAGAAACAAAAACTCGAAACGACCGAAGTACGACTTCGTATTGTTTTGACTGCTTTGTTACTTCGGACGTTTCGGGCGTCGGAGGAAGGAAGCGTCCGAAGTAACAACCGGGCGCTTAAAATCCGAATCTGTACATTGGATATTTTTTGTATCGGCGATAAAATGATGAAGAAGATAGATACGTGAACGATTGTTTTTGTAATACATTCAATGATTGAAAACTAATAGCGTGCATCCATTAACTCGATTTGTTTACATTTGTTACATAGGACCTTTTCAAAAGTTACGCGAGAATTCACAAATACAACAAAATATACAAGGCAATAGCAAAAATGTGTAATGCAATGGTTTTGTATCACAACAACACATACAAATCTTTCTGATAATTTAAATTTTATATAATTTTTTTAAAATTTTTGCAAGGGTCAAATGACCCGTTGCAGTAGTTAGGGCAGTTTACATATATTTCTCAGTAAAAAATAACAAGACTCCTCAGTAAACACTGAAAAATACATTCGATGTATGTTTTAAGAAAAATAGTGTAAGCAAATTATGTTGTGACAATGTAGTTTACAAGAAAATTTTGACTAAAAGCTTAAAATGGGTCATGGGGGGTCATGGTAGGTTTAGTGTTAAGAATATGTTTAATTACGGGGAAGAGCGGTTCATCGGCACTCTCGATTTTCGATCCACCTTACTCAACTGTGTCCTTTTCCATATTTCAGTTAGTATTTTGAAAAAAAATTCAAGATCTTATCGACCATTCGGCATTAAGTATCCAGATGACTTCTTAAATACTCATGGAACGAAAATCATACCAGATAACACTGTGGGGTCATGTTTCGGGGCAAAAAATGAAAGCATATTGGCCCTATCAGTAAACTTGTTTTATTAATTTTTTGTTAATTTTCCACTAACAAGCCCGAGAATTCTTAAGTTTCTTACAATTTCCTGAGAGTCTTGCCTAAATTACACGTTTTCCGCTCGTCGAGTATATAAAAAATTCTAGCTTTTCTGTAAAACAGTTTTTTGACATCACGATTTGCCAATTCATCGGCAGCTAAGCTTGTTTACGATCTCAACTCCTGTGCTAGAGTCGAATGAATTACAAACTTTAACGCCTCTTTAATACAAAAAGTAAAGAAAGCTCGTGTGCACAAAATACGTAGCGCTGGAAATACGATTTTTGTAATTTCTCTTAATCGGTGTCGAAAATTACGATTATTTCTGAAAAGATACATTTTTGTTCTCAAGCTCCCCAAATGTTTTTTTTAATTTCTTCTAGTTCTAGTTCACTTAGAAAAAAAAATCAAAAAGGAAAGCTTTGTTCGATATTCTTTATTCCACACACAAATTGTGAGTTATATCTTTTGCCCCATTGGAAAATTCCAAGTTTAAAAATTTTCATGATAACCAAATTATTGCTGATCGGACTTCCTCGATAAGCAATTTGTGCAGTATTCTCCGAACAGTAACTCGTTTTCTTCTCCAGTGAATGTGGCTAGTCTGCTTGATCATTTACAGCATGAATATTTAAACATGGTTTGTGGTCTGTTCGATGAAAATTAGTTGAAACATTTTTGGTGAACCATGTATGAGTTATTGCACAAAGTCACCTTGCAAGCACTTTTTCCGTTCGCTCCAGATGCTTATTCCGTTCGTTTCTACGATTCACGGCAAGAGCTACCTCTCAACTTTTATTCAGATAAAGACCAATGAATGATAAATACGTTTTCGAATAATGCAATTTTTGCAAATTGCTGCAAACGCAACATCGGATTTCAATTTGTATCTTGGACCAACCCTAATTATTTTAAAATTTCAAACCGAATCTTGTATTGACTCTTTGTTCTTCATCATTTTTTCGATTAATACCCGAAAACTACTCCCACTTAATGCGTTGAATTGTGGTTCCCATTGAAAAGGTTTTATTCAAGCATATCTTCATTCAAAAGACTCTAATTCCAGATATCCGTTACAACTTTCATTAATTTATAATTATTACTAGCTGACCCGGCAAACGTTGTTTTGCCAAAAAAATTATTTCTAGTGAATATGTTGGTTGTTAAATAAAAAATAATTAATGTATTGTAAGTGTGTTTAAACGTTTTAACGATCTACATATACGTGAAACGTTCGATACTCTTGTGTTAGACATATCGAGGAATAGAGCGCCAAGTCGATGACGATTGAAAAAAAAAAACACAAACCATTCTTTGTAAAGGGTGTGTCACATCAAATTGCATCACGGAAAAAACGCTGTAGAAATTTAATTTTTAGGAATTTTATCTTCAGCTTTCGCTTATAATCAGATAAGAGTGTATAGATCACGTTGGCCATGCTTCACTGTCAATTTTTCGTAAATTTGGAAAAATGTCGTCGAACGAAAAAGAGCGTCGTGAATTAATCCTGTGCACTCATTTCGAGAATCCGGAGTTGTCACATCGGGACATCGGTAAGATGCTGGGAATCGTCCAATCCACGGTCAGCAGAGTACTAAAACGATACTTCGAGAACCTAACCATCGACCGGAAGGTGAAGAACGGCAAAAATGGATGCTCCGTCAGTGAAAAAGATCACAAGCGCGTAGTTAAGCAGTTTAGACGTGATCCGAGAAGTTCGGTCCGGGATGTCGCCAATAAGCTGAATTTATCAAGTTCATTCGTCCAGCGGACCAAGCAGCGGGAGGGCCTGCGTACATACAAGGTTCTGAAGGCTCCTAACCGCAACGAAAGGCAAAACATGGTGGGGAAGACGCGAGCCCGGAAGCTGTACACCGAAATGCTACGAAGCCGCATTGCCTGGTAATGGACGACGAAACCTACGTCAAAGCGGACTTTCGTCAGCTGCCGGGCCTGTTGTTCTTCTCCGCAGAGGACAAATTCAGCGTTCCGGAGGAGATTCGCAAGCAGAAACTATCCAAGTTTGACAAAAAGTACATGGTGTGGCAAGCGATCTGCTCTTGCGGAAAGCGGAGCGCCCCCTTCGTGATGACCGGCACGATAAACGGGCAGGTTTACCTTAAGGAGTGCCTACAGAAGCGCTTACTACCACTATTGAAGCAGCACGAGGGCCCGACCATCTTCTGGCCGGATCTCGCTTCGTGCCACTATTCAAAGGACGTGTTGGAGTGGTACGAAGCCAACGGGGTCACCTTCGTGCCAAAGGAAATGAACCCGCCCAACGCGCCGGAGCTTCGCCCAATAGAGAAATATTGGGCGATTATGAAGCAGGCCCTCCGGAAGAACCCAAAAGTTGTCAAATCGGAGGCGGACTTCAAGAGAAAATGGATTTCTGTTAAAAAAAAAACTACAACCTGACGTTGTACAGAACCTTATGGACGGGGTAAAGAGGAAGGTGCGAGCTTACGGGCTTGGGCTCGAAGTATGAATAAAAAGAAAATGCCAAAAGTTGTTTAATAGTTTTTATTTTACTGTCTAAAATTTTCAAAAGGATCGGTCTACTGGGCGAATTTCTACAGCGTTTTTTCCGTGATGCAATTTGATGTGACACACCCTTTATTCCATTCCCGATGTATTTCATTAACGAATTTGAAGTGAAAAAAGGAATATATTTTTGTCGTAAAGTAGACAAATTAAATGAACAGTATCAATATAAATTTCGTTGTTGCAAATGTATTTGTAGCTCTTCATCAAACCACAGAACTCAACACTAATATGAGCATTGAATGTTTTGCTCAGCTGAGGCGAATATGGCACTGCCGAACGATTTTCCATGTCAATGTCTGCGTTGTTAATTTTTATGAATGATTGTCTGTCTCTATCAGTTTTTAGTCGTTGATATATTGGACATCCACCTAAGGTTGCGGTCGTGTCGTTGGGGAAATCTTTAAGAAAATGCATTGTACATTTTCCATCTGCCATGCAAGGCTTTAAAAGTTTTAGATTATCACACGGTCATGAACCATGTTTGTGGTAACAATATTGAACAATCACCTGACCTGACCTGAAAGCAATTTTAAGTTGTTGAAATTTGAATGAAAATTTTTATACAATGTTGTTTCATTAGACATAGTCCTGGCCCTAACTTAACTATTTATCTATTGATCTTCTTGCATTTCAACCAAAATATCATTCAGAATACAAAATAATTATCAGAGACTATTCTCGTTCTAGATATCTACAGAGAATGTATTATTCTGTTACACAGACCACACAATAGAGCCAAATTTTGTTTATTTTTTTTGTTTTAGAAGCGTGTTTATTTCACTCGAAAATTCATAACAATTTACGCTTCACAGAAATGGAACGCGAAGCTCAATGACTGGAATTTTTGAGGAAATTACACTATCGATTTCCTCAGAGTGTATTTTGTCGATTATACAAATTTAAAATGTGCATATGAGGTAATCCTAATTTTTTGTAATTTTGCCATCCAGCCGAATAAATTCAGCAAAGGGTGGAATCGAATACATGTAACGTTGTAATGAATCTCATTCTACATTTAATTCCTTTTTTGTTTGAACAAACGTTTTGTAATATCATGACAACGCGTGTGTTTAGACCTGGCAATACCAAAGGCTGCGTCGGCGTTGCTCATGATAGCGTCTGGCAAGTGAGTGTATTCTACCTCACACCGCTTATGATTGTTTAGAATCGCAGTCGTCCGCTCTCTACCTCTATATCGTTCGCAATTCATTCTACGTTGAGATGGTGAACGCGAGGAACATTAGAAACATTAGTACCATTGAAGAAGAAGATGGAAAGTTTCGTTTGAACGGTGGGTGTCAACCACAATTTCTCACAATCACAATTTCTCGCGTCACTGTGCAGTCGCCTACCATGACTCCAGCAATGTATTCAGCGACATACGCTTTGAATGTATACATGTGTTCTCCAGTCGGTGTTATATTAGAATTGATGAAAATAACATGATCGTCACCTTGCAAACCGAGCACGTATGATATGAAGAATTTCAATAATTCATTATGTTTATTCAAAAAGTCTTCCAGCTCGCTGGCAATACGCATGGCTTTAGCCGAATTAAGGTTTTTGGCGCATGTGAGGATGAATGTGTTCAATGAAGTGAACTTAGCGTCATCTGTCATTTAACAACTTAAATAAATCCGCTCTCTTTGGAAAACAAACTACGGGTCGATTATTTGAATATTATTCATACCTAAATGCCAGAATCGCGATTAAAAATAGGTGATGGAGGTGAACCTTTGAGGTTATAATTAGTTTTATGCCAAATTTGAGAAAAAATAGGAATCAAAATTATTTAGATTTTTTTTTGCATAGGGCCACCCTAATCGGTATTAAACATATGGTAATTGGTACCCTAGCGGTATCATATATAGTTAACGTCCTATTCTCATGCCTACCAAGTTTTTTGGGCATAACTTTTTGAAAATCGTTCGAGCCGTTTCGGAGGAGTTCGACCACGAACATCGTGACACGAGGTTTTTATATATAAGATTACTAATTATGTTTTTGAGTGAAATGTTAAACGCACTTATCAACAACTTATCTGTTTTTGAAGACACTAACAAGAGTGCTTATCTATTGACGTTCCAAACAGTTTATCAAGGGTTCTAACTCGATGCGCGCAAGATGATTTCTATGTAATTTATTATTTTTATCATTGGAAATAGCGCTTCACATTCATGCATCGGAAAATCTCAGCCTTCAACAAGGGCTGGAAGAAAATGTTGCTTATTTAAGAACACATACGAATTCCGCTCAGATAGCGCCACAAGCAAGATTAAAAACACGATAAGTGGGCGCGCGCAATGAGGCGGGAAATTATTCGCAATAATTTCCCAGCGAAGAGTCGAGATTCGTTCGCTTGCTTGCTCACTCGCGGAAAATCCTTCTCGAGTGGAAGTAAAACTTTAGCCGCGAACGTGAATCTGAAGTGGTGAAAAATTCTGCTGCAGCAGTGGCGGACCAGAGCAGCGCGAAATTTATTCGGATTGTTCGAAACGGGTTACCAGTTTCCACCGATGCCACCCTGGAGGAATCGAAGGGAAGGCGCAAAAATGCGAATGATTTACCTTCATCCGTCTCGGTTCCAACAGCAAACAGTGAACACGTTGTTTTATGAACCTAATAAGAGCGTTATCTCGGGTTTGAATAAATTACTGTTTGCGAAACAATTTGCGGCAGCTCATTTTCTTGGAGCGCGTCTTTGGAGGACGCGATATAAAAGTTAACCGTAACAAAGTGTTTCCTCCGTGGCGGTGTTGTCTAATGAGCAAAGTTTTGGGCTTCCAACTACTGAAGCTGCTTCCGATTTTGTAAGAATTGTGATTAATCACTGGGCGTTCATTTAAATTTTCATACACAAAGTCAATAACATAAATCAAATATTCCCGAAATGAGAGAGTAAAAAACCATTGTCACCAATTAATCTGCCCTTCAACCGCCAGCCTTCTAGTGGCCGGCCAAAACGGCTGGTTTCCAATCGATTTGCCAACAATTGAATTATTTCCGTCCAGCGCGATTTTGTCCGCTTCGGAAACAATAATTCCATTATAACAAAACTGAATTTACATCACTTCAGACCAGTGTCATGCGTTGCCCCGAACAAGCGGCCATTTTTTCCATTGCTCGCTTTCATAAATCCACTTCTCGTCGGTCGCACAGAGGAGGGACGGGAAGAAAGCGGGTACCGATGCACAAAAAAGATGGTAATTGGAAAAAAAATCTTCCATCTGTTTTCCATTTCCATTTTGCGGCCGAACGGTAGCTTTCGCTGTGTTTCTGTGCCCTCGGGGGGTGGCAGCGAAAAAGAACTCCAAAAGCGCACTCATGCTGCAAATCGTTGTTTTTCCATCCGAGCGTAACCCGCCAACGCAATCATCGAATGCGCGGGCAAAAGACAGGGCGCGAAAAGTCAAACGGATTTTTGTTTTTCGCTTTATCGCAGATTTATCGCCCACCTCCCTCCCAAGATTACTTCTGGAGGGGGTCTAGTTTTCTGCTGGTAGTTAAGCGAAAGAAAAGGGGCGTGAAAATGCTTTCGAAAAATTTGATTTGGAGTAATAAAAGCGTATAAAATAATTTCTTTTCCGTTCCAGCTGAACAACGGAGAAAATAAATATTTAAAAAATGTTTCTCACCATTTGAGACAATGTGATTACCGAACGCTTGAAGGGTTTTTTAATGCTTCGCGTTTTTTTTCATAAATTCAATTTATTGTCAATAATTCGGAAACATGGATAGATTTTCTAGGCAGAAAATAATTCCCAATGGCATCTTGTCCTCATCAAGAGTTGTGTCATTCCAGAGCGCACGGCTGCGGGATAAAATATGAGCCATAGCATTTCCGTCTGAACTCTGTCTATGCTCAGCAAGTGCAATCATGAAAGGCAAAATTAATGTTTCATTATTTTCATTATGTACAGCATATAAAACACCTCAGCCGTTGACGGCACGGAGCTACTGTGTTGCTCTGATACAAAGCATTGCTGGGCGTGGCAATGAATTCCGCTACATTTTTGTAATTCAAATTTATATCATGTTTATTTATGGTATTTATTTATTTATTTATTTGATTTTTATTCATGTAACTTAAGGAAAAAATTCTTTTCAACTACGTTACACTGTGGTGGGAAATACTGATAAAAAAAATAACATATCATTACAACTATCATAACAAGTTCCTGAATTTTGAATTTAATTCAAACAAATCCTTTACTGCATGCGATCAAGTTCCCCGAGTAGACCCCTTTTAAAGCTAGAAATAGTTATAGACGATTTAAGACCAGGTGATAAGCGATTCCAATATATAACACCTCTCACTAACATTGATTGCCCATAGTAAACAGATGAATATTGTGGAATTAAAAAACTCACGGTTCTCGTGTTTCTCATAAACTGAAGTTGTTCAAATAGGTACTGTGGCACGCCACTTTTAACAATTTTAAAAAAGTTTATGCATGTACGATACACATAAAATTTGGT
The DNA here is from genome assembly GCF_029784135.1 of Toxorhynchites rutilus septentrionalis. Classification (NCBI taxonomy): domain Eukaryota; kingdom Metazoa; phylum Arthropoda; class Insecta; order Diptera; family Culicidae; genus Toxorhynchites; species Toxorhynchites rutilus. The sequence continues at coordinate 60,519,370 of NC_073745.1, forward strand.
GAAACTACATCCTAATAAAGTGCTATGTAAGTGTGAAACACTGGAATATCTCGATAGATTGTATACATATCTTACACATGAATTCAAAGCAACTCTTAGCCTGTTGAGTGCGGCCGCAGAAGCATTAGTGTAAATGAAATCTCCGTACAAAAAATGAGGAAGAATCAACGACTTGAATAATTTTATTTTCGTAGATGTTTCCAAATGCCTAGTCACTAAATTCAAACGTTTTAAGGCGCCGTAGATCTTACCACATTGTGAATTGATGAAAACATCCCATGACAAATTAGATGTAAATATAACACCCAGATTATTGAGTTTATCGACATATTCAACAAATTGTCCATCAAAAATTATTGGAGGTGGTGTAGGTGTAGTTTTCTGTTTGCAAATAAGCATTGCTTTCGTTTTCATAGGATTTACTGAAAGTAGGTTTGTCCGGGACCATTGCAGAATATTCCTCAAGTCATGATTGATATTTTTAACCATGTCCGCCAAATTAACATTGACGGGAGCGCACAGATATATCTGGACGTCGTCGGCAAACATATGAATGGAGCAAAACTCGAGAGTTGATGGTAAGTCGTTAATAAAAAGCGAAAACAATAGTGGACCTAGGATTGAACCCTGGGGTACACCTGATTCAATATAGCCGAAAGGAGACATGATTCCATTGTGAAACACAGCTTGACTTCGTCCGGATAGATAAGATCTAATCAGGTTGGCAGAGTTTTGTGAGAAATTGAAAAAGTTAATTAACTTATTAACGAGTTTGCAATGTGACACTCGATCAAAGGCTTTAGCGAAATCAATCAGAAGCAGGATAGCAATGCCTTTTTTGTCAATCGCACGAGCTATGTCGTCATGGACTTTGATTAATGCAGTATGTGTGCTATGACAAGTACGAAAACCGGATTGTAATGGATGCAGAAGATTATTATCATTAACATATTTCGAAATTTGAAATTTGATCATCTTTTCGAAAACTTTCAAGAAAGCACATAAAATACTGATGGGGCGTAGATTATTCACGGAAGAACAATTTCCTTTCTTTTTGATAGGTATAATCTTACCTCTTTTCCAAGCTTTTGGATAGACTGACGAAGAAACTATACTATTGAATAAATGTTTATAAAGGGGCAAAGCCAATGGGAGAACAATTTTTATAAACATAATGGGAATATTATCCAAACCAACAGCATTGGATTTAATTGAAAAAATAGAATTAATAATTTCGTAGTCTAGAATATCTCGAAAACGAAAACCATTTAAGTTTGAAAAAAAGCGGAATAGAAGATGTATCGGAAGTGTAATTGTTAATAAAATAATCGTTTATAGCTGAAGCGCATATATCATTATTGTTTGGAAGCTGAAAATTACGTTTATCATAATTTAATTTAGCTTGGTTAATTAAACAGTTGACTCGATTTCTCACTCTTTTATAACGGTTCCTATCATTTTCACTTTTTGAACGTCTCCAGGTTCGATAAGCAATATTCCTATTGATAATTGCTCGCTCAATGTCATCATTAAACCATTCATTCTTCTTCTTCTTTTGTTTTCTCAAAGGTATACAGTCATCATGAAGCCTAAGCAAGTGATGATTCAAAAATTGGATCATAACATTCGGATCGTCCATAGAAAAGTACACATCCCAATTAATGTTATGAAAGTCTTCTGACAGCTTATTTGAGTCAAAATTAACATAGTCACGGTAGACGACCGAATTCTCTGGTTTACTGCTTGACAATTTTAGGGTGCAAAATAACATGTCATGATTGGAAATACCAGGCATTGACAACTGATCTTGCCTCAGAATTCTATCTGGCGTGTCTGTAATGAGTAGATCAAGCAAAGAGCAACCAGATCGATGGAAAAATGTTGGTTCGGAATTAACGCACACATACGAAAACTCACACTGTTTTAGACTATTTGGTTCAAAGTGTCGTTCGTATACTAACAAGCACTTTGGCTTCGTGTACGCCCAGTATTTACCGATTGGACAAATTTATGGGGTGTTTGAGGGATTGCATTCTTTTAGCAAAATGTTGATATTATTTCTCGCATACCACTTTCGATCATCTTTTTCGTGATGATAGAACGCCAAATCAGACCAGAACAACACGGAACATGTGTACTTTTGAATAAAAGACAACAGTTGATTGTGTAGGCACTTTTGTTGATTCATCGAGCTTGAAGTAGTCAATGAAGTTTTTGCTCTTCAGTCCACAACAACATATGGTCGGAGTTAAGTCAGAGGGGACCAAGTCGCAAAATTGAAAATTTCGACTTATTGATTAAATTTGGTTAAGCCTTATGTAAGCTACATACCACATTTATCAGATTTGGAAAATCACGCATACAGCAGGAATAACGGATCGAAATTGTTATGATTGATCAACGAAAATCCCTCATAGTATGCAGTCAGAGCGGACCATGTACCAGTCACCATGGCGAAATGGCTCTATATCATGTGCAGACAGAGTGGACCATGTGACAATCATTTGTATATTGAATTTAAATAATATCCAAGCGCCGAATTGAAACCAACAAAACATTTTCTTGACGCTAATAGGTACCTTGTCGAAATGTGCTTGAACCCGTTAGTGTAAAATGTGCACATTCTGAGTATATTAAAAAATAAACTTGGTCCACTCCGACTGAACGGATCATTGAAAAATGCTGGTCTTCAGTGTGAATGATCGCAGAATGTACTATTTCAGAGTGCGATTTAGGCTGTAGCAATGACAATTATTTCGAATTTTATCATTCTATTGACGAATACTGTCTAAGATGATTGAAAATGGGAAGTTTCTGCCTTAACTTGTTTACCGTACAATCATATTCAGATGGCAGAGACTTTTATGCTGCACGCAACCAAATGTTTATGCAGTTCCAAACACACAATCCCTCTCGCTCTAATGTGCAGAATGGCACACTTTGACTCACAACTGTTCATTGATTGAGAAATATTTCGAAATTGTTCAGTCATAGTGAACCGACTCTTAAAAAATGCTTCATTTGGTTCAGTCAGAGTGGACTATGTACGTATAGGGAGCCAAATAACTGCCTTTTTTGGCATGATACTTGTTGTTTTTTTTACAACTATCATACGTCAAAGTATTGCCAGAGAGTAGCTAACATTTCTGAAAATAATATTGAGCGAAAACAATTAATGTTTTGAAAATTGCAGAGCATTAAACTTTATGTTCGTTTTTCTCGAAATCATAAAAATGTCTTAACTTGACTTAACACCGACCATATGACCTTCAAACCATATATTTTTAGAGAATTTCGATTGCCTTTTGATCGTAAAATAGTCACTGACCTTGCCACGTGCTACTGCGACTACTCAAGACTACGGAGCTGATTGAAGTCGTTGGCGTTGACGTTGATTTCATCATCCATCATCAAAAAGTCAAATTTCGTGACCATCGTTGCATACAGCATTTGTGCTCTCTTTCTTGTACTGTTTACCTGTTTATTTTTCGGGCTCGGAGTTTTTATCTGTATTGAACTATTTAGAACGTGCTGAACTCTTCAATTTTTGGGCGTAATAAGATGACATCCTTTATGTATTCCTTACACTCGGCTACACTTGTATAGGCTACCATATTCCGAAGTGAATCTATCTGCGAAATTCATCGAATCTTCCCAACCCTAGACTCTTCTCGGTTACAATACTTTTGAGCATTTTCTGAATTCCATACTACGTAAAAGTAGGTGATTAGTAGACCATTTTTCCATTTCAATATTTATGTTCTAGAAAATCAAAAAGTCACTTTTGTTCTTAATTGTTTGATTAGTGGCGTTACAGAAACCCTGATCTACAAGAATTGTTTTATTCCGTTCTTCCGTTTTCCGGAAAATGACAAAAACTCAAAAAACGCCAAACAAAAACTTTGGCCCAAACCTACATTTTTGTTTCTGTAGGAGGTCCAATCCAATGGTTTTTTTCTTACGTCACAATGTCTGGTCTTTTATCAAAGTAACATTGTACAAAAGTTTACAAATTTCCAAATTTTGTAAGGTTTTGTTTTTTGTTAGGTTACGTACCTTCCGCACATAGTTGCTGTAAACTGAGTTTTGTGCCCTATAAAGTTATACAAAATTGAATGAAATTGATAGTAAGTCCTAGCTAATAGATTAGGCTGTCATTTCATGCCAAAACCTTACCTTATGGTTGCTTTCCACAGCCACGAAAAATTATCGAAATTGCTGTTCGATTTTTCGAACGCTTGCCTTAAAACGGGTTGATACCTCTTTGCCGACTGAACGGAGTGGTATGTAATCACTTCATCCGAAAGACAAAATATCCAAGAGTTGTATACTTGTTAACTATTGATCCGGAAACATGTTTCAATAGCTTAATAAACAGGCTATTGAAATCACACTAATCTGTATATAAGCCGGTGCCCACTCGGAAATCCATTTAGTAGTGATTACAAAATGGCAAGGAAATAGGCTCGCTCGCTCGCCTAAACACTATACTGGTTTCTCCCAATCCCATTTCTTTTCTGCCACCGGACTGAACGGTGGCTTTGGCGATTTGGTGGCCATCCTGCGGCCCTCCAGCCGAGTGGTGGCCACCCTGCGGCCCTCCAGCCTTGTTTATACGACCCGCGGCCTGATTTGAAAAATTATGGTAATTTGATGAAAAAATATAGTTAAAAATTTCTTCAGAAAACTGAGTAAAAAGCATCCTGAGTAATTCGTGTTAACCGTCTGTATCCAAGCGTATCATTGTCTGTTATCTCTCCTATTATATCTATGCTATTTCAACCTTCTAGTATGTGTTCTTGTTAGTACTCAATGGAATTTTTCACGTTTTTGAACAACAGAACAGCACCGGCTCACACTCGCATTTATTCATGCGAGTAACTGCAGTAACTACTGCTAATGTTGGTACTTACGTACTAACGCCACAGGAGCACTTCATTTCGTTTTCGTATTAAAATTTATTCTTAGGTCAATGTAATGGGGGTGAAGTCCCCATCCAACGAGGATAAGGAAACGAGGCGCAAATAACGAAGGTAACGCAATCTGAGGTGACCGTTCTGAAGCGGCGGCCTCTCGCAAGCAAAGCTGTGTTTCACCGACTTCCCGGTTAGATTGAAACATAGAAGAAAATCCTAAATGGTGGAATAAGCAAAAACTCATTTCCAATGGGATGCCAAAGACGATGACTTCATATTCCCCTAACTATCCTCAGTTGAATATGACTTTTCCGAGCCCTGTACGAAAGTGTGAGTCCATGAAAGAGAGAATGTTTTGGAGAGAATTCAGTTGATTTTTTATGCGCTTTCGCCATTCGCCAGTCGAGTTTACCGTTTTGTCTCATATTCCGAACAGTTTCTTATTTACTAATTTACTATACTTCAATGTTATAAATAATTGAGAAATAAAAGCCCAGGCATTCTTTGGGGCATAGGCTAGATTTTAACATCATTTACAGGTATCGTTACAGCCTATAATTTATAATATTAAACATTTGCAAAAAAGTCAGTCAACAGTCAAAACCAAAGATAAAAGGTTAGCGGTAGCAAATTCCGTAAAAAACAAGCATCGTTAATTGTTCAGTTTTTGTAGTTTTTTCAACTATTTTGTTTGTTGTTTTCATGTTAAGGGCTAGAAACGGTAAGAATCTACAATAAATGGATGAAATAAATGATATTTCATACAGAAATCTTTATTAAACTTAGTGTTCGGAATATGAATCAAGTCAAATCGCATGATTCAAATTGCGAACACTTCATTTTTGAATGTGAATTTACTGAACCTTAATGTTATGAATAATTTATTATTCAAAACTCTGACATTATTTAGGTTATAGACTTCATTTTAACGTCATTTACAGGTATCGATACCGATATAGCGCCCTTGGCCTCGAAACCATGTAAACTATAAGAAACAGATACAATCAATTATTATCAAAGCAAAATCCAACTTTTGCGAGCGTAAGATTTTTCCAAAAAAGACTAGCTAATTGCCTTTAATTTGGTATATCGATCATATGAATCGGTGCAGTAATTTGAAAGTTATGATATTTAAAAAAAATGCATTTTTGCTGTTCGGAATTTGAGACAAAAGTGTTCGGAATATGAGTCAGTGACAAAAACGGTGTTCGGAATTTGATACAAATGTGATTAGTGTAGTTTACAGTCTTTCACCATGAAAACATATTTGTAAATCAATTTTTTTTAATTTCGCGAAAAAGTACCGTTTTGAGTAACGAGACACCGTTCAAATGCCATTCAGTGTTCGTAATTTGAGACAAAACGGTATTTCCATTTCAGTGTTTTCTGGAAATCACTTCTTTTTGCGTGTTGTGCACAGAGGCACAAGACACATTGTATGGAGGCAGTGGCTCAAATGAATAGCCTATCACGAAACGATTTGAGAACATAGCAGAAGATCTGATTTAAAGTTTGTAAGTATGATCTGCTGACACTGTATTTTATTCAGTTTCGATATTTCTGATACAATCAATTAGTTTTTTTTTGGTCATATTGATTAATAATAAGAATTGATTTGGCTTTTCCTAAGAAAAAAAAACGACAGGCACAGGCATCCATATCTTCAATGCATCGCGTAAAGTTGAGCAGACATTCGATGCATTGTTGGAAAAAATATCCGGTGCAGTAGCTGATGGAGCTCTTGATTTTTTAAGTTTAATTTCGATTTCACTTTCCATATTTCATATTAATATTGACTTTTACCTTAGTAAAGAACGAAGGTGCTATTTTTGAGTGCCAAGCTTTTCTTGAAGATAAAAACGCACAGTATGGCCAAATTGCATCTTTCACTTGAAACCGGGCAAGAAATTCAAAAACGAGGAATATATAGCAGATCTGAACTATTTGGACTTAAGCCTGTCATGTAAATCGGTTCACAACTCAACTGGATAGGAAAAAAACGAAAGCAAACTCATGTTGTTCGAAAAACAAACGGGAAACTATAATTTTCCCGTTTTCTGACACTGAGAATTTGAGAATTTCCAAAGTATCGTCAACTAGGAAACGTGTTGACGCACTCCAGGCGATGAAGGCTGATTTTTCTCGCAAATTTGGGAACATCGAAGAACATGAAAAAAATTCTATAAACTTTTTCTATTCCTTTCAGATTCCTTTATGAATACGTCCCTTAAAAATACAGATGGAACTCATTGAAATAGTGTGATTCCGAACTACGTGACAAATTCGTGAACTATGATCTTTTGGATTTCTTCTCTAAATAGCGCGATTTTCAGAGCTAAGAAAACATGCGCTTCTTATTGTTTCTTCATTTGAGTTCACATACATTTGTAAGAGACTGTTTTTCGTTATAAAACAAGTGAAATCGAAATCAATGAGCAAAACAACTGATGATCGTTTGGCTCAATAAAGTTGTTTAGGTAATTTCAGCATTTAAATGCTGTAGTGAGCCATAGAAAGAACCGGCTAAATCCGTATATTTTACATTTTATCATGAATAGAAGTGAGAGAAAAATTATTGCGGCCCGCGGCTATGTTGAACAATTTGATGGGTATTAAATGAAAGGGATTGACTAGTAGAACACAGTTATTCCTGAGGAATACAAATCCAAAATGGCAGCCACCACAAAATGGCGGATTTCATATTTTTTCAAAAACAAACCCCATCAAAATGGATATCAAGTGAAGTGACTTTACCAGTAGATCACAGTTATTTAGGAAAATTCAAATCCAAGATGGCCGCTGTAACAAAATAGCCAATTACTTTCTTACACGGTTTCATTCAACTTGACCTGTTTGTATGTCTGTAGGGTTGTCCCACATTAATAATTCCATTATCTTGAAAAATCCAATTTGGCCGCCGGTAAAAAATGGCTGAATGGCTTGACTTGGAGAACACACTACATTATGAACAACATTCAAAAAGGTGTATGAATTTTTTTCTAATCCCCTTAATATCGGTATCGAATGAAATGATTTGACTAATAGCCGAGCCTGCCGACCTGCTACCAGAACAGTACATCATCAAAATATTCCGAAGAAAATTAGGTATGAAATAAAAATAAAAAAAAGGTTGAATGGTTTTATTGTAGAGAAGTATACTAATCATACAGATAATGTACTAGAAACAAGGAAATAAAAAAAACTTTTTAAGTTAAACGGTTTAATGTACTAAAAAAAATAATTAGGCAAGTAGCAATTATTAGTTATCACATCCCTTCCTTCAATTATCTAGGGCAATGATGAGACTAAAATAAAAACGTTGACGAGGATATTTTTAATTTTAATATTCCAAAAGGAGTTTCAAAGATGACGATGAATGCCAAAAGTGCGCGCATGGATCTAAATAATACCCTAACCTTTCGATACGTCGATTTGCAAAAAACAGGATTTGCATTTTCTGAACGTTAGACTTTTGAAAGGTAACCAAGAAGTGACAAAAAATATAGAATAGGCGGTTCGTGCAAAGGACAGAAAGGTGAAGAAGATGTTGGGGAGGTATTCGCACCTCGGAAAATAGGAATGCCACCAAGATTCGTGCAAAAGTCAAGGAAACGACCGATATTGGAGCCACACAAAGTCAAAAAAGCCCCCAACCGTAAATTATCTTGTTTGGCAAGCAATCTGCACTTGATATAGGAAAGATTAATTTTTTATCATCACAGGCACAATTAACAAGGAATTCTACCAGGGTGATTGTTTGCAATAACTGCTGCTGCTGCTTGTTGCCTTGCATCAAGAGCCACGATCCTTTGTTTACATCTTAATTGTATCATGTCACTAGGATGAAATTTTGATGGAGTAATATGTGTGGTATTGACACCTTCTGGAAATAAGTAGGAGGTTAAAAATGCCACACAGTTCCAACAAGTCTGGACCTGAGCTTCCGGTAACGTAACTGAGGAGTCTGCACAAACTCTCAGGGCTGGAGTGAATTTATAAACCATATCCCGTACAAATAGTTACATTGGAAATTTAAACGCACATGGTTGTTTTATTACATGTTTTGAATGCGCAGATTATTGCGTATAATGATCTTATTTGAAATGGTCTATGCACAATTATGGATACTTGGCTATACAACTTAACTTCGTCTCGATCATCAAACTAATTGATATCTGATTAAAAGAACCACGTTTTTTATTGGATTGTCAGTTAAAGGAAGAATAATTTCAAATTCTGTGTACAACGTTCCATTGGAAAAATATGGTTTCTAATTATTATTAGTACAAATCTGGATGAGCTAAAAACGTTACGTCATTGTGAACTACCCCATGCTAGTCAGACAAAAATATAATCACTGGAATGCCTCAGGAAAATCGAGAAGCTTTATCCGTGCAGCCTTTGCGGTGCCGCGCCGTAAAAAGGGATGTTAGCACTGAATCGACCAGACACAAAACAGCACCAACATAGTCACAGCACACCCTGGTGCTGTTCTCTTCATCATCCACAATGATAATTCAATTTCCTATATTGAAAATTACTATAAAAGTTATTCTACTGCTCAAAAAGGTGTGATAAAGGTAATTGAGCGTGGAATCGGTATTAATGAAAAATGGTACCGTAGCTGCTTGAAAATAGCCTTTATTCCCTCCCGGAAAAAGATATAAATTACCGCCAATGATTTACACGCAGATTGCGAGAACACTTCTCGGGATTGACGAGAAAGATACCCAATAAAAATCCCATTACAACCAATATCAGTTTATCGCTTATCGCACATCGACCGTAATGAGCAATCGTCGCTGTTGCTGTTGATAATCACATACATGATCGTGTGAAAAAATGAGTTTTCTTTTTCTGTCCGTTCCTTGGCGAAATCGAAGGAGAGAAATTATGTAAAAATTTTCAATCACCACATAATCAAATGAGTCTCCTCTAGTGATGAGATTTTTTCCCACGCAGATGCCGTTATCAGAGGATTTCAATTACATATGGTGCTGGTGATGACAGATATGTGATTAGATGTCATTACATCTGATGATTCTGTTACGATGCTAGCCAACGAATTTATTCCTAAGCGTGTGTATTCGGTAATGGAAACTGAAGTAATAGCAAATATAAACTCGGAAACCCTTCTTGTACAGTGCATTATACATTATACAACACTCGTGAGAAATTATAATATTTTCTCCAATTCAATCATTTACATTGTCCGAAGTGTCCAAGATAAGTGTCGGATATTATTTTATAATGCTGTGGCTTGAAGCTACTAGGAATAGAAACGCTACTATTAATATTACTGGCTCGAAAAAAGTTGCATTACTTTCTCATGCCCAAAATAAGCGCAGCTGTCATCATTAGTGGAGAAAGTTTTGCTACTGGCAAGCGAAACCAAATCACATACAAAATTCTAGAGCGACATTTACTTTCTTGGTGACTAAATAAACGAAATAAACTCTTTCTGTTAATTTCAACAACCTCGAGAAGAGTACCATTGCTTCTTTATGATCAAGATTAGCGCAAATCCAAGGCAGTTTTGGGACTGGCACGCGAACCCAAATAACTTAAAACACTCCAGCACGACATTCAAGATGCTTGGTAATCCCCAAATAATTTTTCGGCGCACAACTTTAACGCCTGCTTCGCCTTTATGATGACGGAAAACGAACAATGTTAACTGCTTGGAAAAAAAACTCAATATTTGCTTCGGCAGAGATTCATTACTAATGCCCTAGCGCAAATATTTCTCTCTCGCTACCTCTCCTCCTTGTTTATATTTATCACTAGCTGACCCGGCAAACTTCGTCCCGCCCAAAATTTGTTTTTTTGTTATCAATACCTTCAACCATTCACGTTTTCTTAATATGAGCAAGTTCATAGGTCCAATCGCAGAGCTGTTCATTGATTGATCTTCTAATCGACCCCATGGAATTTACCTTTTACTATAAAATTCCTAGTATTTCTAACAAAACTCATCATTATAATATCAGATTATTTTCAGACACAATTCTCGTTCAAGATTTTTTATTGGTATAGATAGAAGAAGATGCGTTTGCGTTTCATCGTGCGTAGAACATATGGAAATTGAATTTTCCGAATTTTTCCTTTTTACTTCAGAGTTTTCCGAAAATTTTCAATTGTCATGTTAGGTTGGAATATTTTTAGTTGAAATATGTGTAATTTTGTTATGGGACCCCCTCTCCATTCCAGGAGAGGGAGGGGTGTCATACCATCATAGAAACATTTCTCATACCCAAAAACCCTCACATCCCAAATAGCGTAGAGCCACCAGTCACCCCCCCCCCCCCACCCCCAGAGAGAGGAGAGGAGAGTCTATTCACCATGGGAACGTTTCGTGTCCTCTAAAACATTCGCATGACAAATTGGCTCCATTTGCTTGATTAGTTTTCGAATTATGCAGAAATTTGACTTTCATTTGTATGACAGCCCCACCTAAGAGAGGGGGGAGAATTAGCAAACAACCATAGAATAATTTATTGCACTCTAAAACCTCCACATGCAAAATTTGGTTCCATTTGCTTGATTTGCTCGAGTAATGCAGAAATTGGAGTTTCATTTGTATGGCAGCCCCCCGCTTGGATAGGGGGGTGGAGAGTCTAGCCACCATAGAAAAAATCATTGCACTCCAAAATCTCCATATGTCAAATTTCGTTTCATTTGCTCGATTAATTCCCAAGTAATGTGAAAATTTGTGTTTCATTTGTATGGCAGCCACCCCTTAGAGAGGGGGGGGTGGATAGTCTAACCACCGTAAAAACATTTATTGCACTCTAAACCCTTCACATGCAAAATTTGGTTTCATTTGCTTGATTAATTCTCGAGTAATGCAGAAAATTGGGTTTCATTTTCATGGCAGCCCCCCTTAGAAAGGGGGGTTTAGAGTCTAACTATCATAGAAACATTTATTGCATCCTAAAACCTCAATGTGCCTAATTTGGTTTCATTTGCTTGATTAATTCTCGAGTAATGCAGAAATTTGTGTTTCATTTGTATGGCAGCCGCCATCGGGCAGTACGGCATACCCTCGATCGGGGCAATTTGCCCGCTTTTAGCCGGATAATATTCTCACGAGAGAAATAGCTTATATGTGAGAGATGCCAGATGTTTTTTTCAAATATCTCTGCATGACACGAATGAATGTCTTCAAATGTAATCCTAATGAACAGAGTAAGCAAACCATCACGATATTTCTCAATCATGTTCGGTAAATCACACAAACAATTGTTTTCACATACTTTGAAATGACCTCAGTATATTTTCACGAAATTAAATATCTTCAAAACGAAAACATGTCTTCACATCTGGCATCTATATTATGTGCTCAGAGAATGTAGGAAAAAAAGAGCGCGTACTGGAGAAATGCACGAAATGCATACTGGAAGAACACGCTCATCAGAGAAACGGTTTCTTCTCTTCGCTGGTGGGCATGAAGCGAATATATTGATGGAATCATTCATACAAACTGTTTCTCTGAGCTTTATAGTCTCTGAGAGAAACAGCTTGTGAACATATTATACTTCTGCTGGGCCATTTAACACCGTATGATTAGAAAATATAGAATTTGGGCGCCTTGCAAAATACAATTCGTAGCACTTTTGTTATGCAGTATCTAATATACAGAACGATTGCAGATAACTGAGGGTTAACTAATCTACGTACTGACGTAGTTGTTACCCTAATTTTTAAGAGCACGATCAAGATAAATCCATTCTCGCTTAGGGGGTGCGTATTACACACTTCTCCTATAATTTGGTCGCGTCCACAGCTCAATCTTAAACGAAAACATGTGATGACGCAAAACAAGGAAGAACAACCGATGTTCATTGCTTTGATTGCAGAACGAGACTGAAAGTTTGCCTTTGCGAGATCCACTATTTATACTCTAGGCAAATATTCCCCTTGGACATGCGGACGACATGGGTAGAGAAGCTCACAAATCAGAAGAAAAAATGTATGGGAAAATGGAAACGATTGTAGTTCTGATGAATTTTAAACATTTACACACCAGGGAATTGTAATGTATAACATATCAAACAAATCTTAGGGAATTTCCGATTCGTTTGGTATGTAAATCGCCAAAATCCGTTCGCGGCAAAAATAGTTATTAACGTTAACTTGATCGTGATCTGTTTTTGGCACACTGAATGAAAGACGTGGTTCTACGTCAAAAAACAGGAAGTGGGTTATATCTATGGTATAACCGCAAGGGTGACGTAGGACTAGCGTTGATTTAGAGATCATTTGTTTGAAGTTGAATCTAAATCCATCCTGAATGAATGGATAAATAAATATTTGGGTGACTTCAAAAACGAGAGCGTTACCGATAGGGGCCATGGATATTGGATTTGATAATGAAGAATATGAAACACATGACATTATGTAGTGAATATTTCCCCATATCGAAGAAATCACTTTGATGAAACTGCATTATAAAATTATTTGTATACGAATGCCGCAATCGATAGGCGACTCTAATTTGCGCTGGGTTATTTCCTCGGAGGACTCGATTCCTCCTTTGAGCAATAATAATCTCTTTCTGGCAAAACGAAGTGGTATGAATCACATTATTCGAAAGATAAAATGAAGATGTTTTCTGCCAATTTTCTTCAACCTCCAAACATCTCTTTCTCCCGTTTGTCGTTTTTGCGTTCGCTAATCCTTTCTCACAACACACATTTCTCACTTGAGAAATTGTTGAGTAAACATCGTTTACCAGTGCGCGTAGAGCGGGAATTCCTCAAGATTCATTGCACCTCTAATAAATTGCCGAAAGACGTGGTCTTACATTGATCACACTTGATTGAAAAATCCAAAACGAAATGTATTTGGTCGCAGCATTATATGAGTAAGAAGCAAATGATTACTCGAATATTACATGATTTTGGCGATGTGAAAATTTTTCCGTTTTTCATAACATCCAACATTGGATACGAAAATTATCTACTGATGGGGGAAAATAATAGAAGCTTTCCTGTCAATTGCGATTGATTGAAAAATCACAAAACCAAATGTATTTGGTTGCAGTGTTGTATGGATAGAAAACATTAAAATAAACTCTTTCGCATGAATGTATTTTTCAATTCCCAGGGGAACTGGTAGATTATTTTTCAGCAACGATGATAGCAACGAGGATTCCGCGCGTGTATGTGTGTGTGTCGGCTGCTCCGATGTTTCAAGCGGAACCGTGGCATCACTCTCCTCCTGATGGATTCCCTTCTGGCCTAAGGTGTACAAACAGGCTCTTGGTAACACCGTTCATCAGCGCTTTCATGATAAACGAAGTGACCTTCATCACAACAGCGACAACATGCTCCAGTCGCTGTTCAATTATAACTGAGTGGGTTTACGAGCGGTGCTCGCTTATATACCGATTGGTGATTTCAATAGCCTATTTTGAAACCAATTTTAAGGCTATTGAAACAAGTTTTTGGATGAAAAAGTAACAAGTATATGACGCGTAGACATTTTATCTTTCGAATGAAGTATTCATCATACCATTTCGTTCAGTTGTTTAAGAGCTATTAACGCTCAAAATCTCGGTCTCCGGCGTAACGCTTTCGTTTTCGAAACTTTGATTTTACACCCCGGTATAGAAATGAAAGACGTAGTCCTACGTCAAAACTACTTACCAAGTACCGAGGGTTGCAAAGAACGATCGCAAAGCATTGGTTTTTCAGCACAAATCCTTTCGTTTTGCGATTCAATCACTTCGTCTGCACGGACGAATACTTACATACTTACAGCCCATCTTTTTTCACACCCTCTTGAGCGCGATTGGCACGAATTTCCCATTCATACTCCCTTTGTGTGCGCGACTGTTACGGCTGTTGCGATGCCAGGATGTGGAGGGTGAAGCGATTGTGCTTCGGCATTGTGGCGGTATTCGTTGTTCCGCTATTATTGCGGCTTTGGGAAAATTTATTTCGGTCTTTTAATCGCATCGGTTACCGAAATAGGGAAATGTCATCGGAAACAGTGTATTGACTACAATTGTATGAAGTATTTGTCCCTGTTTAAAAAAATAAACCTCATTGCCTATTACTCTAACCTAATGAATAACATCATAGAATAAACATTCCAAACCAACAATCACTGTAAGTAACGACGAAAAATTCGTTTAAGCCAACGTGGCTCGTTTAGCCACAAAATCCCTTGGAGTTGGTTCTTTGTTCGTGAATCGTGCGTACCTGGAACACGAAAAAGTTTATCTCAAGAAACGCAGTTCCGGAATTAAACCCAGAAACAACACTCACGTGTCCTTGTACTTCTTCACATCCAGGGGACTTAGCGAGGGTCGGGTGCTGGCGAACGCTTCCAGAAGATGTCGTTGACTAATCGTTATCTTTTCCGGAACATGCTGTGGGGTGGTACGATGAGAGAAACAAACATATTATCATTTAATCGGCCATCAAAAAAGACTTTGTGTTGCGGTGGGGTGTTCCGCTGTGTGCTACTTCCGGTCGGAAGTTTGCTCTTGTTCGCAGCGCAAAGTGTCGTTTGGACTCATCAAAAGCTCATACTGGGGTTAATAAGTGCCGTGTTAACGCTCAGTAGTGGGTAACATTGTACCTATCATTACCATAACCGCGTAAGCAGCGAAAAACGTTGACACAAGTCAATTTCGTTTGCATCCCCCTGAAAATTAGGGCGAGTAAAAATGTGCAGGTTGATACTGTCGAGTGAGAATACTTTGACACGCAAGGATACTTTCAGTACTTATGTTTTCCATTATCCTCTAACGGAATTGTTTTTTGGTATCTTCGACAATTTTGTAAAATATTATTGTTGGCTTTGACCATTTTCCAAAATTCGCTCCACTGTCAGCATCAGCACCAAGAGTCGTACAGATGTGATTCGGAAAGGTTTGTTTCATTCATAAATTGTCGTATGCATGATATTGTTTGCAACAAGCTCATAGTGCCATGTCACATATACCCAGGGATGACATTTTCACTGAAGTGATACACCAGCGCGCGAGTTTCATGCTTACACTAAGGGTTGCCAATATTCCAGTTTAAACTGAATTCTTCCAGTTTTTTCTCGAACCAGTGATCCAGTTAAATCCAGTTTTTTTATATTATCCAGTTTTCTTCAGTTTTACCCAAATTAGAGAGAGGGAGGAGTATCTAACCACCATAAAAACATTTATTGCACCATAAAACCTCCACATGCCAAATTTGGTTTCATTTGCTTCTCGTGTAATGCAGAAATTTGTGTTTCATTTGTATGGCAGACCCCCCTTAAAGAGGGGGTGGAGAGTCTAACCATCTTAGAAACATTTATTGCACCCTAAAACCTTCACATGCCTAACTTGGTTTCATTTGTTTGATTAATTGTCGTGTAATGCAGAAATTTGTATTCCATCTGTATGGCAGCTCCCCCTTAGAGAGGGGGAGGAGTATATAACCACCATAAAAACATTTATTGCACCCTTAAACCTCCACATGCCAAATTTGGTTTCATTTGCTTAATTAGTTCCCGAGTAATGTAGAAATTTGTGTTTAATTTGTATGGCATTTGTATGGCCCCTTAGAGAGGGGGGAGGGGTCTCAAACTATCACGAAAACCTTCCCCGGCCCCAAAAACCCCTACATACCAATTTTCATGTTGATCAGTTAAGTAGTTTCCGAGTCCATAAGAATCAGATAGACAGACAGACAGAAATCCATGTTTATATATTAGGCTGTCAAAAAAGTCCTGCGGTATTTCCGCGAGGTGTCGTTGTAAGCGCGTAGTTCTAGTTGTATTCATTGTATCGAGTCATACTATAGCTTGTTGGAAAGGTATTTTTGCGCGCTTTTATATAGTCCTTGACAGTGTTTTGTTTGGTTAAGTCGTTCGTGAGTTATAGTGTTTGCAGCAAAATAAAGCGAAAATCCGACATATTTTACAGTACTACTATGACAAAGGCAAAAATGCATCTCAAGCTGCCAATAAAATTTGTGCAGTTTATGGACCCGATACAGTTTCCATTTCCACCGCACAACGATGGTTTCAACGTTTTCGTTCTGGTGTAGAGGTCGTCGAAGTTGCGCCACGCTCCGGAAGGCCTGTCGTCGAAAATTGCGACAAAATCGCTGAATTAGCCGAGAAAGACCGGCATAGTAGCAGCCGTAGCATCGGCCAAGAGCTGGGGATAAGTCATCAAACCGTTATTAACCATTTTAAGGAGCTTGGATTCACAAAGAAGCTCAATGTATGGGTGCCACACACGTTGACACAAAAAAACATCTTTGACCGTATCGACGCATGTGAATCGCTGCTGAATCGCAACAAAATCGACCCGTTTCTGAAGCGGATGGTGACTGGCGATGAAAAGTGGGTCACTTACGACAACGTTAAGCGCAAATGGTCGTGGTCGAAGCCCGCTGAAGCGGCTCAGACGGTGGCCAAGCCCTCATTAACGGCCAGGAAGGTTCTGCTGTGTGTTTGGTGGGATTGTCAAGGAATAATCTATTATGAGCTGCTTCCCTATGGCCAAACACTCAATTCGGACCTGTACTGCCAACAACTGAACCGCTTGAAGGTAGCACTCATGAAGAAGAGGCCATCTTTGATAAACAGAGGCCGTATTGTCTTCCATCAGGACAACACCAGGCCACACACTTCTTCAATTCTCCTCGTTAAACTTGATAAACTCGTGTTCTTCAAGTCGTTAAACTTGATAAACTTCGTGTTCTGTTAATTGGTTCAAATCTTACTTATTGGATCGCTCAGTTCGGGTCAAGGTTGGCCTCTCTGAATCGGAGACTTTTTCCAACAATTCTGGATTCCCGCAAAGCAGTAAACTCGGATCGCTATTATTTTCATTATTTTTAAATGGTGTTTCGCTGTTGTAACCTCCGGAATGCCGTTTCTTTTTTGCTGACGATGCAAAAAATCTTTAAATTAGTAAAATGCTATTCGGACTGCAAGGATGTGCAAACTTTGGTATGTACCTATGCAAATTGGTGTTCCAGAAACATGCTGAGTCTTGGTGTCGAAAAAAGTAACATGATCTCCTATCACCGTAAAAATCAACGATCATCCATGACTACACCCTGTCTGGCTGTCATCTTGACCGAGTACAACACCTCAAAGATCTCGAAATTATCCTGGATAGCAGACTTTCTTTTCGGAATCACTATCACGATATTGTTGCCAGAGCCAATCGCCAATTAGGGTTTATATGCAAAATTGCCGACGAATTTCGTGACCCACTGCGTCTCCGATCCCTGTACTGTTCACTTGTCCGATCAATTTTGGAATCAAACTTAGTATGGGGCCTCTATCACGCCAGATGGATCGCCCGTATTGAAGCAATTCAGAAGAAGTTCGTCAGATACGCCCTCCGATTTCTTCGTTGGTGCGATCCGCTGAATCTGCCACCAGCGTTGTTGTCTGTTGAATATTCAACCACTTGAAATTAGACGCATGATCGCTCAAGCTACATTTGCTGGGAAATTATTTGCAAGAGACATTGAGTACCCACCACTGCTGGCCTGGAAGACCATTACGCCAACGTGGTTTTCTTCTGTTGGAACCACGAAGCAGAAATTATGGGTTGCATGAGCCCATCCGTTCGATCCGTTAGCATTTCAACGACAATTTCAATCTCTTCAATATTTCTGCCAACAATTTCCGACAACGGCTTCTCGACCTTTTTCGTACCGCTGACCAACACAGATTAGCTTAAATTTTTTTATTCATTGAGACAACAATTGTCAGTTGAATTAAGATATAAATACAAATACAAATATAAATGTATTTAATGTAACGGAGAAACATTAGTTGCAAATGTATCAAGAATCTTGAGCGAAAATTTTGAGAAGTACTGGGAAATTTATAGTAAAAGAAAATTGGAAAAGGCCAATTAGAGGATCAATCAATAAAAAAAGACGGGTGGGTAATGTCGGGGACATAACCGGAGTGACGTAGGACTATACAAAGGGGACAGCTTTTGTTAAATATATATTTTAAATATATTGTTTTATTTTCTTCTCATACGTGAATACCTACCTGTCTACCTGAAAAATAGATTAGTTTACTGTTTACTCTTTATGAATATGTTGATGGTTCTGAAAAGAACCTTTGGTGTTGTGTTTTTGTTATCACTCGATATTCCCATCTTGTTCGGCTAAACCTTTCTGTTTAGCGATTGCATTTGCCACTTGCCACAGCTTTCACAGTTGGAAAATTTCTTCCCATCCAGCTTGTGACATATTTTACAGTAAATTACATTCAATGGCACGTCGCATTACCACCACTCAGTATCGGATTGGAGGTAATTTTAACCTGTAATTGAACATTTGCGATGACAGTGGTACAGTGTCAACTTTCAATGTGGGGTCATAATTTGGACCCCGAACTCTATGTTTACAAAAATGTCCAACTAAATATGTCGCATTACAGGTCCTTCCAAACAGCTAAATGTCGAGATAAGTGTAAATTACTGTACTTTCAATCTAGAAGCAATTTAAGAATTGGTGAAAATCAATAAGCTCAGAACAACTGCCAAATTCACATACTCATCAGATCCTGGCAAACAAATTATGAAAAAATCAATTTGTGTTTTATTATTATTTTGGATGATGTTTTAGAAAGGATTGAACTGTATTTCCTAAACTCTTTTTTGGAAGGTTTAATGGCCCTGAAAAGCGCCTTGTTTTATGGAATGGTTCCAATTTAGAAAACTTAGTACTCGTGGTTTTGAAAAAAACCATTTCGAACGCCATCGATGCCGCCTTGCTCTGGATTTGCCACCAAAGCAGTTTGTATAAAGAACAAACTTTTTTCTTCTGCTACCTGATGCCGTTTTGTGATTGCGTTTGCCACTCGCCACTCGCTGCAACTGCCTGTTGTCTTGATGTCCACCGAACCGAATGTGTTCTGTTCTGAATGCGGGTTTTCTTATCGTCGCGAGTAGCTTTGCCAGCCAACTCGATCACTTCGGCGACCGAAACTATATATCGCCGGCTAGGTGGACTGGTGCACTGGTACTAACGCACTCGGCCTAGCTACCCTTGCGGGGAACTCCAGATCAACACGGTTCGAGCGGGATTTTGCCTTTCCCTTCACTTTTCCTCCTTTACCATGTCCAGACATGGCTGCTTGGGTTGGTTTGTTGATGTATTGTGATGCGAACCGATGTGGTGTACGGCTTGAATGAGAATGATCGTTACGGAAGGAAGGAAGGAAGATATTGTATTATAGAGACTTTAAACTTTTGCAGTTCATTCGTCTCTAGCCTTGAGAAAGGCCCTTTGAAAACTCTACTCTATTCTACTCCAGCGCTACCACCTCCACCCTCTTGCCTTGAGAAAGGCACTCGATCCCTCGCCGTCCAGCTCGTCCAGCAACGATGTTGTCCAGTCGGTGTCCACACAAAGAATGATCGTTACGGCAGCGGAGCGGGGATTTTTAAGCTGACTGGCTGGCTCGAGAATTACGCATGTGTGAGACTGCGACCAATGTTTCGTTCATTTTTTTCTTTTTCCTTTCCAATCGTGCTTCATTCTATTTCGCTGCTGCTCTGGTTGCCCGTTTTGGTCGGTACGATTTGAGGAGCACAAAATAGACCAATCAAAAATGGGCGCATTTTGACAATGCTTGATATTTCACAATTATTCAATTATTTATCTCAAGAAAAACGAAATGTTATTCGTTATGATAGATGCGTAGATATATTTCCTATCAATTGATGCAAAAACCTTTGCGATCTATTGAGAAATGCTCGAGTTATAAGCGTTCCAAATCTTGCATTTTTTCCTACTTATTCAGTGCCTAGATTTCCATTTCACCCCCTATATCTTCCGGTTAGACGTAGTCATACGTCAAAAAATAGTGATTAGAAGAAAGAAATAGAATATGAACAGTTGGAGAGTACTTATTGAAAGGAGACCTATTATCAGAAGGAAAATTAGAGTTAAAATATAAATAAATTGTACCAAATTATAATCAATAAATTGTGAAATGTAAATATTGTGAAACAGTAATGTAAATAAATTGAATAGTGTAATTAGATATTCCATCAACCAGGTGTTGCACAATATTGATTCCCAATCTGAGAGATGTTGGTAGAACAACGAACGTCCCACCTTGTGCATTTAAACATCTTGTGTGCGCACGGTGGCAGCATAGCAAAGCGAGAGCACACCATCAGCCTTCTGCTGTGTGCTTGAACAATCATGTTCATTCAAAAGTTAGAACGCACAGTGAATACATCTAATTAATAAAACTTTTATTCGTCCGTTTAATTATTTAAACTTGGCTTTTCATTCCACTGGAACCTCAGTCCAACAAGAGATTGCCAAGGAAAGAACCACCCAGAAAGCTAGGGCCCATATTCTAACTAAGACAAATATATTCAAAGTATGAAGAAGTCACGACGCACGACATTATCACCGGATCACCGGAGAGCAGAAAACATCAAATTGCATAATCCAAAATATTAGTGTTAACAGTTTTCAATGCTAATCCCATAGAAGAATTTACATAATCAGCACATGTGTTGAAGGAAACTCATACGAACAGTCATTACCCGAGTCATCTAACCCATCCCATAATCACTCGTCTTAGTCCCTGTCCACAAAATCAGGCAAGAAAGAGCTAACCGCGGAGAAGAAAACAATTTCACCAAAGCGAGCGAAAAGGTATTATCTCTATTTTCTATTTACTCCTCCACGCTTAGAAGCTCTTGATTACTCATGCCTGTCACCAGCTCATACCCTCTTTCGAGCAGGGCGGAGCGGAAGCGCGGATCTTATCTATTCTTTGCGGAGGAAAACTTCCCTTCTATATCCACCGTCGGTATGAAAAGACAACCCGGTAATTAACGGGCTCAAAGCTACTCTCCTCTCCATGCAGCGCTCCGGCGATGACAATAATTAAAATCTTGTAATTAAATGCTCAATCCTATACGCGACTGGTTTCTTATCTGGTGCACTCGCTCCCATTTTGCTTCCGAAAGCGCGCCGAGAAGCTTACCGTAATTGAATTAGTTTTGTTCCGTCACTCGGCGTGATATTTGTCGGAACCCTTGCGCGCACTATGAACATACTAATTGACAATAGACGAACAAACGTACCTCTTCTTTAGTGACACCGGCTAGACACTCCTGAACGGCAAGCATATTGGCCGTGGTGAGAACGCTACGAATATCCGCCCCAGTATAGCAGTTGGAGTTTTTCGCGAAGTATGGCCACTGTACGTCCGGCGCCAGATCCAAACTTCGACTGTGGTTCTCAAAAATGGCATGGCGTGATTTCTGAAATTACGCAAAAAATAATATTTAAATATTCATGAGTCGTATTGATCAGCGAACCTCATCCGGCAAAGCACATTCAATCAATCGATCGATTCTCCCCGATCTCAGCAAAGCTGGATCCAGAAGTTCCGGTCTTGATGTTGCACCGATCACCGTAACACCCTGCAATCCTTCCACGCCGTCCAATTCCGTGAGCAATTGATTCACCACTCGATCCGTTACCCCAGTCGAATCATGACCTCGCCGCGGAGCCAAACTGTCAAACTCGTCAAAGAACAGAACACAGGGTCTGGCGCTTCGCGCCCTGTCGAACAGATTGCGCACATTCTCCTCGCTCTGTCCAATGTACTTAGCCAGCAGCTCGGGACCCTTTACCGAAATCATCCGGAAGTTCCAGGTTTTGGCTAGTTTTGAAACTGTGGGATGAACATTCAATAAAAAAAAATCAATCACTTTCCAACCGAGATTATACTCTTGTACCGAGATATGTTTTTCCGGTGCCCGGGGGACCGAACAACAGCACTCCCGCCTGATTCCTCAACGGGGAGTTTTCGAATATCTTCGGGAATTTGGTTGGCCACATGAGAACCTCCTGGAACACATCGATAGCGATTTCCAGCCCCGGTATTTGATCGCCTGGCACATCGTCGTCATCCTCCAAATCATCGGACCGCTTATGCTGCTCAATGCCTTGCAAACAGTACGAGTTGGTGACGTCCAGAGCGTTGTTCACCATGTCCTCCGTTACGAGCGGATATTTGGAATCTTAATGAGAGATTCATAGAATGAAAAATTCCCTATCCCAGAACCATTAAACTTTTATTACTGTTTTTGAAAGCGTAGAACACGGCCCGGTCCACCATCTGGGCCAAACTGCCGACGGTATAGCCCTCGGTAGTATGCGACAACCGCTTCCAGTTGATCTTTCGCTCCAACTTGCAGTGCTTATTCACGAAGAGACTCTTGATCGCCGTCTCTCGGTCAGTCTTGTCTAGGTTTGGCACGCGACAGATGTGATGAAACAGATGGAATCCCCTTGAGGAATAAACCCTTCGGTTTAAATTGCTTACGCTGCCAACGGACGCTATCACCGAAATCGGATTGGAGCTGGTGAACTCGTCGATTTGTTTCCGGATCACGTCCGAAACTCTGAAAAATTGAGGTAACCAAGTTTAACTTTTGACGTGAAGTCACCATCGAAAAGACACATACTTATTGTGATACTCCGAATCCTGAGTATTCTGCTCCCCAGCATGATGTGCCAGCACATCTAGGTCCTCCATGAAGACAACGGCCGGACTGTGAAACATGCACAGATAGAAAACGTGCCGCAGATCCTTCTGAATCGAGTCCGGCTTCCGACCCTTGTGTTTCGAGCAGTTGAACGTTGTGGAAAAACAGTGAAACGGAGGTTCGCTCAGGCGACCCATTATGATCTGGCAGATTGTGCTTTTACCGCTCTGGGTAGGACCTGCGGAGCAACGGAAGTTTCAAAGAAACTTGAATAAATGGGTGTAATAAAAGTGTAAAAAAATGAAAGTGTAATAAAAAGTTCACGTTCATGCCGGCGCGTACCACCGCACTAGACTACCTCATCTTCATTGTGTTATTGTGTCATGATTCGTAGCATGTAACAACAAACGAATGTCACTGGGGGAATAGCTTCTGCAAGATCATATTTGAACAAACAAAAGTGAATTATTCAGAAAAGCCTCCAATCGGCAAACACTGCCTGGAATAGATTCCGTCCAATAGAGCGAAAAGCATTGCGTGCGAGCTACTTCCAAGTTTTACTCGCACTCGCATCCTTCAAAATGTCAAAAACAGCATTTGGCGTTCGAATCAGGGATGCCAAAATATTTAAGAATATGCGGAGATATTAAGAGACTTGAAAATTATTGGAAAAACAAATAGTTTCTGTTTTGCACGCTGGCATAACATGCTTTCTTTTTGATATAGTTTTCTTGGAAACAAGAACATAAGCCATCCATGAGTGTAGACATCAGAAGATATCTCCATATGCCGTGCGAGGATACTTGATAAAGATACCTGTATCCTTAATCTATACAGTAGAACCTCAATTATCCGCGAACGATTGATCCACGGTGCAGATTATCCGCGAAAGTGAGTTCCCTAGTAATTTTATAAACCTTCCCGAAATTTGAAATTTGGTAGAGTCTTGGATTTTTGTTTTGGTCATGGCTTTCACATTATCTGATCACTGATGTATACGACCTTACAGATTGATAGTTCAATAATTTCTGTATTGATGGACCATAGTTTTCATGCTAATATCTCTTTATTTTCGTGTTTGTACCTCGTTTTTTGTCCTATATTGCGTTATAGCCCGACTATCTCGCGGATAATTGGGGTTCTACTGTATTTATATTAAATGGCGGCAACCGTGACTGTAAGGAATATAAAGAACATATTTTTGATTTCTCTATCAGATTAGTATGTTCGAAGGCAATTTTAAACTGTTGAAATTTGAATGAAAATTTCATACTTCCATGCTGCTCGCTCTCAGCTCTCTAGAGCACTGAGAGCACAAGGCCGACAATCGGATCCCCGTCCAGGATATCTTAGGTAGCCGTGATCCTGATCTTCTGCTTCATCTATACCTGTTTCACGCTGATTTCAACGTTTACTGATGTTTCCTTCGTTGTGTCCCTGTTTCATATCCCTCCTATCCGATCTATAAACTTTTACTTAGTCGCGGCAATACATACACACTCTTTACAGATACACGGGCCAAAGGTTGTGCAGTCCACTGATCATTCAACAATAGCCAAAGGTTGTACCGTTCATGTCAACTCTACACGAGCTAATGATTGTGCCGGCTAGTGACCATTCTATCCTGCAATATCAGCCTTGATAAAAATATATATTTTGAAAAAAAACGTATAAATGGGTATTTAAGCGCAGCCGTCAATGGGCGAGAAGCATGAACTACAGGGCCGGCGTGAACGTGTTGAAGTGAATCTGTTAAAGTATTCGAGATCATTTTTATTTCTCAATAAATCTCCATCATAGCTAAGAAGAACCTGAGAAGCTGTTATGTAAAGATCGTCTAGGCTAGCTATACTCAACCTGTGGCCCACCGGGATCTTCTGATTAGTCCACCCGGTGTTGCTTTATTCTAAACCATTTTGTATGTGTAACAAAATGCAAAGACTACTTTTTGGAAAAAGCCAATTTTTTTCTTAATTTTTTACAAAAAATTATAACTTAAAAACTATGACACCTACAAAATTCTTATCAAAGGTGAAATGTTCAAAAAAAAATACCAACAAAATTTCGCTGATAAAAAAGTTATTTTAAAAACTGAAATTCATTTTTCTCAAAAACGTATTTTTTTTAAATTTCCAAAAATATATGTATGAATAGCCCTTACAATTTCCAACAAGTCGTCCATACATTGGAAGATGGGCACTTTTACAAGGAAAATTTTTTTCGAACAGCAACTTTTTCATGTTTTCTTCGAAAAAATACAACTTATCCTAATTTTGTTTAAAGTCAAGATAGCGATATAGTGTATTCGACAAAGTTTAAGATCATGTTAAAATATAAACTTTTGTCGAAGTCATCAACTTTCTATCTTTTATAGTTTTTGGAATATATGTCATTTTTGTATGAAGACTGCTGAAAAAAATAATGTTTTGCTCGTAACATTTTTGTGTGTAAATGATCACGTTTGACATGTTTCTTAATAGAGAAAGGTTAACAGAGCATTTAAAATGCGATAATTTATACAAAAAAAAATGATACGAATTGAACATCAATAGCATTTTTTCAAAGAAAAACATGAAAAAGTTGTTGTTCGAGAAACTTTTCCCATGTAAATGTGCCCATCGTCCGATGTATGGAAAACTTGTTGTAAATTGTAAGGGCTATTTATATCTGTTTCTTTCATAATTTTGAAAACATGTCTTCAAGAAAAAGGAATTTAAATTTTCAAAATATTTTTTTTCAATGAAATTTTTTCCAAAGTTTTTTGATAATTTTTAATGAAAACCAATATAATTTCCTACATTCCATTGTTTGACTAAAATTTTTTAGGTCTGATATTTTTTTTGGAGGTTTTTTTTTAAATTTGAGGTTTATCAACTTTTTTTCGAAAAATCTTAATTTAAAAACTATGACATATAAAAAAGATGGTTAGAGAATGAAATGTAGGAAATTACTTAGGTTTTCATTTAAAATTATCAAAGAATTTTTTGGAAAAAAAATTCATTGAAAAAAATATATTTTGAAAATTTAAATTAATTTTTCTCGAAAATGTTCAAATCTTCAAAATTCTGAAAAAAATAGATATAAATAGCCCTTAGAATTTCCAACAAGTTTTCCATACATCGGACGATGGGCACATTTACATGGAAAAAAATTTCAAGCAACAACTTTTTCTTTTTTTTTCTTTGAAACAATACTATTAATGTTTAATTCGTAACATTTTTATGTATAAATTATCGCAATTTACATGCTCTGCTAATGTTTCTCTATTTGAAAACAATGTTCTCGACATGTTGAATTTACACACAAAAATGTTACGAGCAAAACATTATTTTTTTCAGGAGCCTTCATGCAAAAATGACTTATATTCCAAAAATTATAACAGATAGAAAGTTGACGTCTTCGACAAAAGTTCACATTTTTATAAGATCTAAAACTTTGTCGAATACACTATATCACTATATTGACTTTCAACAAAAGCAGGATTAGTTGTATTTTTTGACGTAGAACTACGTCTTTCATTAAGGGTGCCAAATCAGAAAACAGGTCACGTTTTTATGAAATAAAGTTAACGTTAATAACTATTTTTGCCGCGAACGGATTTTGGTGATTTACATACTAAACGAATCGGAAATTCCCTAAGATTTATTTCTATGCCACACATTAGAATCCTCTGGTTTGCAAATGGTTAAAATTCATGAGAACTTTAAGCGTTTCCATTTTCCCATACATTTGTTCTGTCCATTTCTGTGCTTTCCCGAACAGAGCTGTTAATAACGAGCAACTTATCAACGACCAACGGAGGGGAAATCGTAGGATTTGAAGTCTCCGTGAACAAAGGAAAAGTAGAAGAATGAAGGGGAATACTTGCCTAGAGTATGAACAGTGGATCTCGCTGAGGCCAACTTTCATTCGACATCGGACTGTTGAGCAATCCAGTTCACTTTGCTTTCGCTGCGCTTCGATCTAAGATTGGACCCACTAGTGGTAATCCAACTTGGATATCGTCGTGCGGTTTTTTCTTTTCGTTTTTCGCGTTATTCGTGTCGTGTGTTTTGCTTCATTCCGCGTCATAAATTTGACGCTTCGCGTAGTGTGTGATGAGCAAGAAGAAGAGGAAGGCAGGCTCGAGCCCTGCAAAAAATGAACGCATTGCCAGGGGCAATAAAACTTCGAGGCAAGCGTCATCTAATGATGCACGCGATGTTGGTGCAGTGAAAAGCGCTCGCACTGAACTGAACCTTCGTGAGTGTGACACCGCATCAAACAACAGCGAAGTAGGCGACTTCGGCGCGTCGGTCGAAAATGTAAGCGTCGTTACCCAGGCAGCAGCCAAAATCAAGCCCCCGCTGGTGGTGAAGGCGGTCGCTCTCGACAAACTCATCAGCGAATTCGCATCGATGGGCGTTACAACAGAGTACAAGCTGTGTGGCATAATTCAGACTTTTTCCAAGCTGTTAACATTGTTTGTTTTCCGTCATCATAAGGGCTTCGTTGGTGCCTTTGAAAATGCATCAATGCATTAAACTGACGTTATGGCGAAGCAGGCGTTAAGGTTGCGCGACAAAAAAATATTTGGGGTGAACCAAGCATATTGAATGTCTTACTGGAATGTTAAAAGTTATTTGGGTTCGCGTGCCAGTCGTAAATATGCCTTCAACTAGGATTGCATTTGCGCTAATCTTGATCATAATGAAGCAGTTCCAGGTAAATTTTCAATGCATTGACATTGCGACATACGATCAGTGTATTGTTTTACGAGGGCAAGAATGAATAATCAACCAATCATCGTCAACTGATTCTACAATGAATAAACCATCTCAGATATTATTCTACTAAAGCAGTTGTTTCTAAAATTTCACAGCATTATAGAATAATATCCGAAGGTATAAACAAGCGACTTATATAAAATAACAGCGTAGTTCTACGTCAACAATGTGGTCGTATCTTGGACACAACCTCCTATATTTTTTTTCAATGAAAATATAAAAAATGGGTGGGTTATATCTATGATATAACCGCAACGTTGACGTAGGACTACCGTACTCTTAGTAAGTATTTGTATTGTATTCATTAAATTATTGATTGAATGAAACAATTTTCGAATTCAATTGAATTCAACATTCTACTTCGTAAGTAAAAAGTTTGAACAGTTGCCACGTAAGATCAATTCATGTATTGTAATAGATTATGTTCTTCGTTACAAGTAAATTTGATGAACTTCCTTTCACGTTTGATATGATGCCTAGAACTACCAAAATATGTGAACGGAAGAATTTTCAAACAATCATTTTTTATTTTTACATTTCTCGAACCGCGAAAGTTTATTCACCTCTAGTATCTGAAAGGACGATTTTCCAAGGTTTCTCAGTTTAGAAGTACGTTATAAGGAGACATATTCCGGTCTGCACAAAGACAAGGAAGTACAAAAGTACTCGCAGCTTGCATAAATTTGCAATGTGGATTCCCCAGGCATTTTTATTTTGAAACACATTTTTGTGGGAACAAAAATACCCCCGACTTATATGTATTGGCAAAGCGGAAGCGGTACATTGATTTAGAAGTCCGTGTTAGGGAAACACATTTTGGTGGGAACAAAAATTTCCCCTACTTGCATGTATATTTGCAAAGCAGATTCCCACAGGTACATTGATTTTGAAGTCTGTGTTGGGGGATCCGTAAATCGGGCCAATCAAAACGAGGCAGTTGGGGCGTTTAGATAACGCTTAACATTTTACAGTTATTGAAACAATTGAAGTTATTGAAACAAAAATTTGAAAAATAACATTGTATTAAATGCGTTAGATGCCTAGAAATATTTCCTATCAATTGATGCAAACATCTTTCCGATCCAGTGAGAAATGTTCGAGTTATAAGCATTCGGAATATTTCACTTTTTCCTGCGTGTTCTGTATTTAGGTTTTCATTTTACCCCCCATATATTCCGGTTAGACGTAGCCCTACGTCAAAAAGTTGTTGTTAGAAAAACTTTTCCCCTGTAAAGCCGGGTTCAGACGGTGCGAGTAAGCATACGAGTCGGTCTAGTCAGTTACTGCAGTACAGCTACTCACACCGTGTGAACACATCATGCCAGTTAGTGTCATGTGTGATCCGGCGTGCGAGCTACTTCAAAGTTTTTTGAATTTACTCACACTCGCATCCCTCAAAACGTCAAAAACAGAATTTAGCGCTCGAATCAGAGATGCCAAATCTTTACATTTTCTTTACATAGAGACATTTTTAAGATATTTGAAAATAAGCGAAGATATTTATAGACTTGAAAATTATTGTAAAACAAATAAAACCCTCATAGTTTCTAAGCGGAATCGTTGTTATTAAACGGTTTTATTTAGCTTGCCCAGTAATCTGTTTGTATGTTTGTGACATGTTTGTCTGTAGCGCTGACCCACATTAATAGAAATTTGACCCCCTTCCTGTTGACCGATTGATCAGAAATTTGGAACACACCTTTATCTCTGTAGTCATTACAAAACTGCGTATTTCATGATCTTGAAAATCCAAGATGGCGGCTGCTACAAAATGGCGGACTCCTTTCTTCTTCAAAACCTCATCAATGTGGGTTTTCCAAAACCCCATCAATATGGGTATCAAATGAAAGGGCTTGACTAGCAGAATACGGTTATTTAAGAAAAATGCAAATCCAAGATGGCTGCCACTACAAAATGGCGGACTACATATTTCCTCATAACTTCATTAATATGGGTATCAAATGGAAGGGACTGACTAGCAGAATAAAGTTATTTATGATAAATGTAAATCCAAGATGGCTGCCACTACAAAATGGCGGACTACATATTTTCTAAAAACCCTATTATTATGGGTATCAAATGAAGTAGTAGAACACGGTTATTTATGAAAAATGCAAATCCATCAAAATTCTACCAAATGGCGGACTACATATTATGTCAAAACACCATTAATATGGCTCTCAAATGAAAGGGCTTGAATAGTAGTTCACAGTAGATCATGAAAAATTAAAATCCAAGATGGCCGTAATCACAAAATAGCAAATTACTTTATTAAACGGTTTTATTTAGCTTGAACTGTTCGTATGTCTGTAGGATTGTCCCACATTAATAGAAATTTGACCAATAGAAACTGACCGAATTTCTAAAATACCTTTTTCTCTGCTGTCATTTTAAAACTGCTTATCTTGAAAAATCCAATTTGGCTACAAAATAGCTGATTCCATATCATCTCAAAACAAGAGGTTGATTGAGATATGTGTATCAAACCAACGAACTTGACTTGGAGAACACACTATGTATTTTCTGCAATCCACTCAATATCGGTATCAAATGAAATTTTTTGACTGATAGAATACAGTACAATGGCTTTATTGTAGAGAAATATTCTAATGAAACAGATAATGTACTAAAAACTAGAAAATAAAATGAGTAAAAAAACTTTTTAAGTTGAACTGTTTATTCGTGATTAAACATAATAATGTACTAAAAGCTAGAAAATAATTAGGAAAGTAGCAGTTAGAAGTTATCACACCTCTCCTTCATTAGTCTAGGGCATTGATAAGACTAAAATGAAATCGTGGGGCACGTTGGATTTCCATTATCCACAATTAGTGACTTCATCATATGTCCCACGATTTTATTTTAGTCTTATCAATGCCCTAAACTAATGAAGGAGAGGTGTGATAACTTCTAACTGCTACTTGCCTAATTATTTTCTAGCTTTTAGTACATTATTATGTTTAATCACAAATAAACCGTTTAACTTAAAAAGTTTTTTTACTCATTTTATTTTGTTTTGCGCGCTGGTGGGACACGTTTTCTTTTTGAGATAGTTTTCTTGGGATTCTAAATATAAAATCATTATCGGGCACAATTTTCATTCAAAATTCACTCACAACTTGCAAAAAAAGTATTGTTCTAAGAAACAGAATACATATTCGATTTTTTTTACATATTCGATTTTAGTTTTTGAGGCGTATTTATTCCTCCTGCAAATTTACTATCATTTTCATTTCACAAATTGGTACACGAAGCTGTTGTCAAGGCGAAATAAATCAAATTTTGAAAAATCTTTTAGACTGCCATTTGTAGCACCACATACTTTCGGAACTATTTTAGCTATGGATGTTTTCGTGATTCTAAAAAAATATCGACAATAATCTGAACGATATTCCAGAAGAAAGGCACACCATTTCTAGTTTCACTCATGTAGGTATAGCATTCCTCATGAGTGTATATTGCGTTGTATTTGTGGAGCAATTAAATCCAACAGTTTTTTCACTTTTTCCGGTGTTATTCTCAACACGGCTCTGTACTCTCGGGGATCATCATCGTAGAGTTACTTCAATATTGTATTTGTTGCTTCTTTTCTTTGCATCCAATTCCTGGCCCGAATCCTTTTTTCTTTCGTCTTTTTCCGGATAGTACCTTCAGTTAAAAAAAAATCAGCACAAAGTATTTTTAAACACGGCCAGCGTGTGTTTCGCGATAAAATTGTGTAATGATAAATTCAACTGAAAACCTAAGACGAAAACTGCCAATAAAGAAGTCGATTTCGCATCAATCATCTGACAAATTCGGATCTGTTTGCTGTTTCTGACTATTTGATGGACATTTGAAGAATCGCCTGGCATCTCTGGTAAACCTGTGTCATAGTATCTAGTTTCTTGCCAGCAGCTCACATTGTGTGAACGGACAAGGCGAGTCAACCATTTGTCAAGCGAGTTCACCGGGTCAGTAGCTGCTCATTGTGAAGTCAGCTACTAGCAACGTATAAATGGGCCTTAAAAGTGCCCATCTTCCGATGTATGAACGACTTGTTGGAATTTGTAAAGGGCTATTCATATATACAGGTCGGACTCGATTATATACAGACTCGATTATATGTGATTCGATTATATACAATTTTGTACTCGATTATGTACAGTTTGGAAAAAAAATATTTTTTTTAATATTTCAAATATGGCTTATTTTATGAAGAAATGTAACCTTTCAACGTTAAGGTGAAGTTTAAGTGGCTATTACATGTACAGTGGAGTAAAAATCGTGATTTTTGAACATCTTGCTTGAATTTTCACCAATAATTGTTTATTGCAGCCAAATTAAGAAAGATAGAAATTGGGTGTCAAAAAAAATATGTAGAGCGGTTCTTCGTCTTCTTCTTTAATGACACTAACGTTCCTAGAGGAACTTCGCCGTCTCAACGTAGTATTACTTGCGTACTTAGTTGCGATTTCTATGCCAAATAACACGCCTTGAATGCATTCTGAGTGGCAAGCTTTAGAATACGCGTGATCACAGTGCAAGTCGGAGGAAATTTCTTTGACGAAAAATTCCCCCGACCAGAACGGGAATCGAACCCGAACACCCGGCATGTTAGTTATGACGCTAACCACTCGGCCAAGGGAGCAACAAGAGCGGTTGAAGACCTTCAATTTGATTGATAGAAACAATCTAGTTTAATAATTTTTTTTAGGATAAAATTAATAATAACACATTCAAAATTATTAATTTTTAAGTATTTCACTTCCAAAAGGTTATTAAAATCCACTACTATATCCTGTACTAAATTTTCTCATCTTTCAAATGAAAGCATCAGAATTCACTTCCGTAGCGTAATTTTTAATGTAGAGCCAGTTTGAGGCAACAGAGTCCGAAACAAAAAAAAAGTTCTATAACTCTGTCATTGTTGAAATTCGAACATATGCGTAGGAGGAATTTTTGACGTAGAACTACGTCTTTCAGGAAGGGTGCCAAATCAGAAAACAGGTCACGTTTTTGTGAAATAAAGTTAACGTTAATAACTATTTTCACAGCGAACAAATTCTGATACTTTGCATACCAATGGAATCGGAAATTCTCTAAGATTCGTTTGATATACTATACAGTACAATACACTAATGCTCAATCAGTGTTAATTAATGAAAACTAGAAGCATTCTCATTTTCCCATACATTTGTTCTGCCGATTTGTGTGCATTCCCGAACAGAGCTGTCAATAACGAGCAACTGATACATTCGTTTCTGCCCGTTTTCAACATATTTGGTTTGAATAAGTCATCCGCGATTTTAAGCCACACCACTTCTCGTTTGGTGATCATAGAAGCAACATGGTTGCCGCAGAGCGTCGAGCGGGAGAGGTTTGTTTTTTCGTGTCGGGTGAAGGAGGAGGATGAAATAAAGTTTCCTCCCACAAGGGCCCTGCTCAGGGCTAGTGGCGGAAACTAAAAATAGAATAGAATGAAAACACAGATGCGAGTGAGCTAGCATAACACAACGAGAGGATATCATTCATGCCTAATGTTGATTTCACATACATACACACATAGCTCGATACAAGGAGAGGAAGCCCTCAGGATCGAGGTGTGCTACGACAAAGCAGAGCAGCATACGAGAATTTTTTGTGCTAGTGCGGATATGAAAGAGTATCCAAAATTTTGGAATATAGATATACACTGCATTTATTTAGATAAACTTATATTTCATGAAAATATTCCAGCAGGGTAACCTTACTGTGGCATGTTGTGGGGTTCGATTACATCTCAAGCGGAATATAGGAGCAAAAGGGCTCATAGTTTGTGATCGATATCTGAGTGGAGAGAAGAAAGTATGATACGAGTTGAACCAAATAAACGAAAAGTGCCAATAGCTTTCGACTCTACTCGAGTCTACTGGAGCAATAAAAAATCAAATATATTTTAAAAATTTCGATGCATTCTAAAAAAATATCCGAAGTGATAAACAAGTGTATTGAATAATATTATTCCGTAGTTCTACGTCGAAAACTGCGGTCGTGTTCAAGATACAACCCATTACAATTTTTCATCAAATATGATCGACTATCACTTCCTGAGATAATCTGGATAAATTTATTTTTTTCATGTGAGAAAGGTGTTTTCTGACTTTAAGGGGATGAATCAAAAATGAAATTCCTCTTCTATTTTCAAAAAACCAAAAATATATGCAAAAATTTAAAAAAAAAATTAAGAAAAAAAATTTGGCTTTTTCCAAAATGTTCTCTAATTATTTTTCGAATATTTCAAGTATAAAAAGTTGCTTAAATGGCCCGTGTCTTTACACCCACAACGTTTCACTGCTATCTGAGATGGTACTGCCAACGGTCAGTCGAGATCGCATGACATTCGTCATTCCTTAATTGGTAAATGGTTTAATTACAGAAAATTGGAAGCATTTCTATTTTCCTATACATTTGTTTTGCCCATTCGTGTGCTTACCTATCCATGCTGTCAATAATGAGCAACTAAAGCACAGTATAATATATGTAGTTCAAAAGTTTCGCATTTTCGAAAAGTCATTTCCGAAAAAAAGAAGGAAAAAATTATTTTTACGGACCACCCTTAAATAAAAATTCTAATAAGAAATAAAAGAACAAAACTACCACTTTTGACGGAAAAGATTTGATATTTACGCTATGTCATCACCAAGTGTCAAATGGGCATAAATGATAAACTGAAAACATATTTGCATAATCCTATGTTGATGTGTTTCATATGTGAAAATTTCCACCAAATAAAGTACTATACTTCGACAGCCTCAATTAGAATCATTCGTAGAAAACGCTACTGAATCATTCCAACTATTTCTGGAAGCTTTTAGTGAACATGTTTCGACGTCTCAATATGACAGACAAGTAACAGAAAAATCCGCCTATATGCAGGTGACCGGAATAAATCGCCACAGTAAACAACTGCAACAGAAACAACCGCTTAGAAAAAGTGTAGTAGGCTAGAAATATTTGGCGCGGGAAAAACATCATGTGCCTCACATTTCTATTATAAATTTATTCTCTTGTTCTCGTTTTTCGAAATTTATTCTGAGGACAATGTAATGGGGACGAAGTCCCCATTTGGCGAGGATAAGGAATCGAGGCGGCCCATGCCGCCAAGATGACGCAATCCGAGTCCACCGCCGACCCGCCGTCGGAAGCGGCGGTGTCTCGCACGCAAACCTGGGATCCACTGATTGCCCGGTTAGTTTGAAACATAGGATACGATCCTTTAGCAATGTCCGACCGAGCTCTAGCGAGCGTCGGACGGTATACGTCTGCCCGGGGCGTTACGTTTGCCTGGGGCGATACGTTTGCCCGGTTAATTCTTGTTTTGAAATACAATACCGCGCCACAATATTTATAGCCTACTACACATTTTATAAGCGGTGGTTTCTGTTGCAGTCGTTTTCTGTGGCGATTTATTCCGGGAACCCTATATGCAGCATCTTCTTGGATGGCACTAACGTTCCCAGTTGAACTTTTGCCTTCTCAACGTAGGTAATACTTGCGTCAATTTCATTAGTAGTACTTAGTTGAGATTTCTATGCCGAATAATATGCCTTGAATGTATTCTGGAGTGGCAAGCTCTAGAATACGCGTGTACAGTGCAAGTCGGACGAAATTTCTTTGACGAAAAATCCTCCGGCCAGAACGGGAATTGAACCCGAACTCCCGGCATTAAAATGTGGGA
The DNA here is from genome assembly GCF_029784135.1 of Toxorhynchites rutilus septentrionalis. Taxonomy (NCBI): domain Eukaryota; kingdom Metazoa; phylum Arthropoda; class Insecta; order Diptera; family Culicidae; genus Toxorhynchites; species Toxorhynchites rutilus. Next base: position 60,555,250 of record NC_073745.1, read on the forward strand.
CGGTAACCACTCGGCCACGGCACATGCACCATCATATATCCCTAATTTTGGGTTATACATGATGCTCCTAACTGGCATATACATGCAAAAGTGGAGATGATATACATGCATGACAATTGCTTGCAAATAAGTTTGGATGAATATACGATTTACTCCTGCATTTAGTACGACTATTGTCATACGTATATACGATTTACTACAGGTAAACAAAAAAACGAATGGCGGAAAATGTTCGTGGGGTTACAATTATCTTTAAAACCTCATGATTCGCCATGACAACATTTATTTTTCTAGAAATAGGAATTATTCAATTGACTTCTAGTGGGAGGGAAGCATAAATATTTAAAATAAGTGGTGATGATGGTTAAGAAAATTTGTTTCGATGTGATTCGAACCCTGGTTGTTTGAATGATAAGCAACAGCTATCTCGCATGGCTATCTGGAATATAATCCTGGAATATGAACTTTCAAGCAGATATATAATTTGTGGGATTTCAATAGTTTGCTTTCGAAGCATTTTTCAAGCGAGTTTTGGGTCAATAACGGGTGTTCAATAAAAATGAGAATGATTTCAATACCTTTGTGTAAAAATAGTAAAGAGCGTAATTTTTTTATTCTCAACGAAAGAATTGCTCTCTGGACTCCCTAGAATCGGTTTGCTCGTTTCTTTTCGTTCGGATGCTGTCAGTTCGATCAAAGATGGCGTCTAAGCAACAAGCACTCCGCGAGCACGTTATACGGTTTATCGAAACGCGTGAAAGCCAAGGAAAAAAGTTTACAGTAGACCACGAAAATGTGCCGGTGAGCACTATTTACCGAATCCTGGCATCCCGGAATGTCGAGCGGAAGACCGGTAGTGGTCGTCCGGCGAAGATCATAACGAAAAAGGAGGAATCTCTAAAAAAGCTGTTCGACAACAAGGACGGTACGAGTTTGCGTGACGCCGGCCAAGAATTACGCTGCTCCCATTCCTACATCCACAGAACCCTCAAGCAGATGGGCATCGTCTGTCGGAAGAAGAATAGGCCCTCAAAGTACACGAACGAGCAAATAGCAACCCGTTCCCTGTGGAACTTTTGCCGTTTCAACGTATGCATTAACTAGTGTAATTTATTAATACTTATTTGAGATTTCTTAAGGCAAATTACACGCCTTGAATGTATTCCGAGGGGCAAGCTCTAGAATACGCATGACCACAGTGCAAGTAGAAAGATCAAAATAATACAGAGGAATTTCTATATATCGCTACTAAACACTCATTTTATTTTATTTATAGATCCTGTTTATCTAAGATAGGTGGGCTGTGTCCCGTTTTAGCCGAATCAATGAATTTAATCCGGAGACGAATGAATCGAAAAAATTGAAGCCTCCGTTATCAAAGGAAACAAGAGATAAATAGGACTTAAACCATAGCGGAGGCGATCTGGCGTAGTGATAACATCCATACCTCCCACGATAAAGGTCACGAGTTCAATTTTCACTCCCGACATTCTTCCGGAATGGAAGGTTGAAGTGACGAACCAGCCAAAAGTGTTGAAAGTCACTATAATACAGATAGGACTTAAACCATTAATTGACATCCTCAACTTACCAGCAACAATTATGTTGTAATTCTTCCTTTTCATGCTCCTGTCATCAAGGCATAACTTCAACTTTAGTTGGTCCACACAATCGTCGATAATTTTATGAAACTTAGGTAACTTCACCTGCTTCGGTTGTCCGTGTTCACTGGGTTTCACTTTCCTCTCTTCCTCCTCAGTTACTATCACATTACCCACACTCTTTACCTCATCCGAACAAACAACTTTGCCTTGCCTCAGAATCACCCCATTCACTAGGCAATACTTTAGATTCGTTGGTTGTAACTTAACGGTCAGGTAGTACTCGGGAAGCTTAAAAATTTGACCCTGATTTAACAGCAAGGGATGTACTTTCGAATTGTGCAGAATAAACTCTTTGAATTTTTCCACTATATCTTCGGCAATCTTCGGGGCCACCTTCGTGGCCGGAACGAGTTCAATCATATCCACTATATTCAGCGCATTGTGTTTTGCCCTCAGGGTTACTTTCTCACCGTGGTTAATTTCCAACTGACCCATCAGCTTATCATTAATTTCGACAGTGGGATATGCATTGTTTGGAAATCTTTCCGTGTCAGCGGTCAGTCTCACATTGACGTAGTACTCTTGTTCGTCGTTAGTGGTTAGCAGAAAAGGCTGATGAATATCCATCCCGCTCGGGATGTTTTCCTTCGAGACATAAATATCACAAATTTGGGTACTATTCCTCCGGTTGTTCCACACTCCCTTGATAACTCTAAACTCATTGATCTTTGGCACTTCCCTCGTCAATGTGGCCACCAAATCATCCAAGTACTGCCCCTTATGTTTGTACCTATTTTCCGCCGTCATTCGTTCCTCGCTGGCAGCATCACCATTCAAAACACTTGCCATCGATTTACTGGTTTGCAACTTATTCAAATGCTTATCAAGATCGTTCTCAAACGACGAATTTCGAACAGCAGTTTGAGCGCTGACCGTTACACCATTGATCGGTGCATCGACTGTCGAGTTGCGCTTCAAAATGTTCTTCTTCCTCTCTCGGACCGTATCCTCCTTGTGGTTGTCTTTTACCGCTTCCTGTTCATTATTACGATGCCAGGTGGTGGGTCGCTTCTTAACCACTGGGTCCGTGTTGATTATTCCGGCGGAATTTACCAAGGTATCCCCGTTGGCCAACTCTTTGGACTGCTGTCGCTCAAGATTGCGCTGTCGTACCAATTCGGCAATGCTGATGTTGGTGTTGCTTCGCGTCAGTGCAGCCGGTGGATCGGGTTCCTTCTTCAGTACCTTTTTATATGGTTCCACCACCAATTCGGTATCGTTCTCCAGCCGGCCGTACGGAAGTGGTGGAATAGTGAACTCTAAAATTGGAAGAATGTCAGATAATCCGATTGCAATGTCACAAAAGAATGCTCACTAATCTTTATTCTGATGCTGATGGAATCATTTATCCAGACAATCAAATGTTGGCCTTTCGTTACTATTCGTGTCTGGTTGAGCAAAATCGATTGGATGCGATTGCTGCTTACTTGCTGGAAGAAATGCAAGAAATAAGCTGGTTCTAAATATTGTTTATTTTGTGATTTTTGTAACTTTCATGAAACGCAAATAGCCAGGTTATTTCGAATAATCGCCAAGAACTGATAATAGTATGCAGTCAGAATGGACCAAGTGCATATGACCACAACGACTAGAGAGAAGCCACATTTTTCTGACAACCAGAAAAGGTAAGGAATTTCAAATGAAATATTGGATTTCTCCACATCAGAAGTTTCATTCTTTCGTCTTTCAATGAACCCGAAAAAGTAACTCGTAGTGAAACACAATAAACTCTTTTCAGACAATTGTTGAATACTTTTCAGACAACTCATGGTTATTGAAAATTTGGTCGAATGTATTATTATATCTTGTTCAGACAAAGTGGACCAAGTGCCAGTAAATTACCAAACTTTTCATGATCGGTTTTAAATCCAACCGTGGTTTTCCATTGATTGCAAACACTCTTTTTCAGAATCACTTCTACCCGTTTGAAATATACTTTTCTTTAAAAATCAAGAATTTTACTTGGTTCACTCTGACTGAATACATTATAGCAAATTGTATATCTTCATTGTCAATTACGGAAAACAAACATTTTCAGAATGTAGCATTGACTTCGAATTTGAAATCAAATATTTTTCTGAAGAATCTTGTTTCTTGGAAGAAATAGATGGCGTAGAATCAGATACTGGATGCAACACTGACTGCGAAATTGATTGTATTACCGGTTCTTCCGTGTCTCTTAGATATTTGATTAATGTAATCTAAATATTACAATCTCTATATACAGGGTTTTTCAACTTTTAATTCCGAATGTAATTTGAAATAAAACACACTTAGAATTCGAATTTCAATGAAACTTTTATTTCAAATTAAAGTTTGGTTTATGCCATTATGTGTGAAATACAACATCATTCAAATGTCCACCTAGGTAATTTTCAGGTAATTTTCGATGACTTTTCGGCACATATGGGGCTGTATTTCGGTCATAACTTCACGAATGTTGTCTTTCAAATGTTCAAGAGTTTGCGGAGAGTTGGCATAGACACGGTCTTTCGCATAACCCCACAAAAAAAAGTCTAGCGGATTCAAATCGCATGATCTGGACGGCCAATTGGCATCACCAAAACGCGAAATTATGCGTCCCTCAAATTTCGTTCACAATATGGCCATGTTCGGTCGTGTTGTGTGGCACGTGGCGCCGTCCTGCTGAAACCATATGTCATCCGTATCCATATCTTCAATTTGTGGCCAATAAAAATCGGTTAACATGCGACCATAGCGCTCACCATTCACAGTAACCGTCTCGCCGTCCTCATTTTCAAAGAAATACGGCCCGATGACTCCACCAGACCATAATGCGCACCAAACAGTGACTTTTGGCGGATGCAATGGCCTCTCAACAATCACGTGTGGGTTTTCTGAGCCCCATATACGGAAATTTTGGGTGTTCACATAGCCACCGAACTCGGAATGTGCCTCATCGCTGAAGAAAATTTGATGCACAATACAATATCCGCAACGGATCCAGTTTGTTCGAATTTACGCACTACATTAGAGATTGTGTGCTCTGTAGGCCGTCCATGACGACCAAAATCCGCCCGTAATGCTCGAACAACATTTGCCGGTTTTTCATCATTTTTATAGTATAATTTAACAGAATTAACACGTTGTGCGATGCTAAAACGATCCATATTGTAAAATGGCAGACATTCAACAAACGATATGACGCTTTGGTTGACAGCTATGTCAAACGGTTGTCAGCGCAGGGCTGTATACTTTCGGAAGCCCGAAATGGAAAACCCTGTATATATATTTAGATAAACAACGCGACGCGTGACTATACGTTCGGGATACTTTTCTCTTATGGCTTTTTCCCTGACAGTTCTCTCTCTGTTGGCGTGAGTGGCAACCAGGGGTGTACCAATCTCCACAGGCTCCCCCAAGTTACACCAAGAACCTAACTCGGTGGCCCGTTGGGGTAACTATAGTTTTGCTAGTTTCGGAACTATCGGAAGGGATATCGATTGTAGTGTATGCTGGCTTGATCCGGTCAATAGATATTCTTCGCTGCTTCTGATTGATCATAACGTCCATGTACTTGTCTGTACGATCGATGACAGGATAGGGTCCATCGTATGGCCTCTGGAGCGATTTTTTAACACCGTCGTAACGAACGAAAACATGTATATACAGTCGAATTTCACTCGTTGCACTAAGCTCTTAGCCCAATTTGTGAACGACTTTCACTCGTTGGGCTGAACTGTCAAAGTCGAAAATCGATCGAGGGTCACACCGATTGTTTGTTGTTATGGGAAACGCAGAAAAGTTTTCACACCACTGACGTTTATTTCATTCGTGGTTGAGTTTCGTTCTAGGTTGGATTAATTGTTAAGTTCTTAATGAAGTTTGATATTAAAATTAGCGTAGATTTAATATACGTTCATTTCGATCGCCAGGCTCAAAATGGATGGTTTGCAAGGATCCAGTACGAACGTTAACCGGAAACGGAGGAGCAATTTCCTGACGCTGGTGGAGAAGGTTCGCATAATTGAAGATTTTGAAGCAGGATATGGTACGCATGACTTTCTTGGGAAGAAGTACGGCGTAGGATCTTCTACGGTCACGAGAATAATCCAAAAGAAAGAAGCAATTCGTGAGGCGGTGAACAAGTTCAAGGAATATGGTGTAAATAATCGAAAAACATTGAAAGAGCAGACGTTCCCTTTGCTGGAAGAAGCTCTTTACATCTGGATTTTACAGCAGCGGCAGTCCAACATTTTGTTGACAGTGGATATTCTTAAAGCAAAGGCGGAGCTGCTGTTTAAGATGTTCCAGGACCGGGGGCTCTATGCGGTGCACGGTTTTTCTGCTTCGGATGGCTGGATGCATCGTTTTAAGCAGCGGTTTGGATTGCGCGTGAAAGCCGTAACAGGAGAAAAGGCATCGATAAACGTTGAAGCGTACCTAAATTTCAAGAAGGTTCTACAGAAGAAGATTCAGGAAATGCAGCTATCACTATCCCAAGTCTTTAATGCAGATGAATCTGCCTTGTTCATCAAGCTCCTAGCCACACGCTCTGTCGTTACCTGTGATGAGACCGTGGCAAGCGGACGGAAGCAAAACAAGACAAGGTATACGTTTATGCCTTGCTCCAACATAGATGGTTCCCTAAAGCTTCCGTTGTATTTCATTTGCACTGCTGCAAAACCACGAGGAATCAACATCGAAGAACTTCCCGTTTCATATAATCATTCCAAAAAGGCTTGGATGACCAGACTGTTGTTCCGTCAATGGTTCCACGAAGAGTTTGCCCCCGCTGTTCGAAAATTTTCGGCCGAGAGAGGATTGGAGCCAAAGGCATTGCTGGTTCTTGATAATTGCACCAGTCATTATGACGTTGACGAATCTCTACAGAGTGACGATGGACTGATTCAAGTGATCTACCTCCCACCAAATGTAACTGCTGAATGCCAGCCGATGGACCAATCGGTCATCAATGCAATCAAGCGAAAGTATAAAAGAAAACTGATGCTCGCATTAATTCTGGAAAACGAACACTTAAGGTAAATTTCCAAATATAAAACATTAAATTTTTGTAATCAATTCCAAATATAAACACAAAACTATGCGCACGATAGTTTTTCGTCTGTGCTTTTTCAAAATTTAAATTCAAATTCTAATTGAGGTTTTATTTATGTACTTTCCTCTTTAGTTTCGAAGAACGATTGAAGAAGATTAATCTTCAACAGTGTATTTCGTGGTTGGCAACCTCTTGGGAGGAGATATCTGACAAAACTATACGTAATTCGTGGAAGAAATTGATCGATGGTTTGCCGGAGGATGCTGTTAATGTAGACTCGAAAGCGGCCGATGATGACTTCAAAGCGCTTGTGTCCAGGATTGACAGTTTGGCAGGAACAAAAACATCTGAGCAAGATATTGATCTGTGGATCAAAGATCAGGTGTATGATGGTGATCATAATCCAGATTGGGTAACCAGTGAAGTGTTCTCTGATGACGAGATTTTGTCATCAGTTCTCAAGAAAGATCAACCTGAAATGCAAGAAGAATGGTTGGTAGACACAGAAGATGGAAGTAATTCGTTTGATACTTCCATTACTAGTACCGGAGATCCTGATTTTGGCGATGCAATCAAGTCAATTGATTGCCTAGTTCGCTATATGAAGCATGATGTTGCAGAAGTATGCCGTTTGAACGCGCTACGTTCGAAAATCACTGAATGGCTAAAACGAGCATGACGGCGCCAGTGGTTGTATGGTTAGCGTAACAGCCTCACAATCCGATCGGCCTGGGTTCAATCCCAGCTGGCGTCGCTGGGATTTTCTGAGGCGAAAAATCTCTGGTTACGTCTTCCTTCGGAGCGGAAGTAAAAGAAGTTGGCCCGGCTCATGAGTTGTTGAGTCTGATAGGTAGGAACAGGTGGAGTCGCCTCCCTGATGTCGGTGATTGGCACTAAAGTGGCGGAAATAGGCCGACGAAAAATAAGCGAAGATAAAAAAAAAAAAAATAAAACGAGCATGTTGAAGAACTCTACCATTTTGTTGAAAATGAATTTACGTGAATTTTAAACAATAATTTTGTTTGAAACGTTTAAAATAAATATTGTTTTTGTTGAATAATATTCGATTTTATTTATTTCAATGATTCATTTAAAATTTATTTTAAACCTAAAAACACCATCCACGAGCCCCTCGAAAAAAATTTTACGTTGTCAGAATTGACGTTTGTCTTCGATTTAGTTGGGCTATAGCCCAACGAACGGGAGCCCAACTAAATCGAAGCCCAACTAAAGATAGCCCAACGAGTGAAATTCAACTGTAGTCCTTAAAATTTTTGTTCACGAAGAATTTCCCTTTTGCGTGATGCTTGGTTTCTACCGGCCTAATCTGATCCATAACACGACGAAGATCAGACGTAAATTCTGCACGAATTACGTTCAAAGTGGGTACTTCAAAAAATTCTCCTGGTACCCGTAAAGTTTACCCGTACAACTGAACTCTTGTTTAAGTCCTCTTTGAATGTAGTTCTCAAACCCAGCAGGATTAAAGGAAGACGGAAGAACCATTTCTTTGCGTCTACACACATGATTGCTTCCTTCAGTTTACGGTGGAAGCGTTCGACCATCCCATTTGCTTGTGGGTGGTACGCGGTTGTTCGAGTATGATTTGTTCCATGTATAGACGTTAATTCGCTGAATAATTCCGACTCGAATTGGCGGCCTTGATCCGTTGTGATGAATTCAGGGCAGCCAAATCGGGAGATCCACTGAGAGTAGAGTGCCAGTTGATACGTTATACGCTGTCATGTCCACCAGTGGAATTGCTTCGGGCCATCTGGTAAACCGATCTACAATGGTGAGAAGGTAAACGTGACCGTTAGATGGTGGTAGTGGGCCTACTAAATCAATGTGGATATGATTGAAACGATACTTAGGCAAACCGAACGAAACAAGAGGCGCAGTTATGTGACGTTGAACTTTTGATTTCTGGCATGCTACAAAATTTCTCACGATCTCGGCGACATCTCTGTTGATTCTTGGCCATACGAATCTACTTGATAAAAACTTACGAGTTGCTCGTATGTCAGGATGGGCAATGTCATGGAAGTGCTTCATAATTAGGCGACGATGTGGCTCTGGGACATATGGACGTGCGAAGCCATTTATCGAGACATCGCAGTATAGGGGTTTCGAACACGACTGCAAGGTAACTTGTTTCAGATTTAACGAAGAACTAGTCGATGTGAGTAACCTCTGTAGTTCTGCATCGATATCTTGGTCCAGTGCAATGGTTCGATAATCAATCGGCGAAGGAGAACTGATGGTATCAGCTCTAGACAGCGTATCGGCAACCACGTTGTGCCTCCCACTAATATGTTTGATATCGGTGGTAAACTGGGAAATGTACTGCAACGCTCTCTCTTCGTGGGGTAAACGACAAGCAGAATTCGAAGTCATGGCATTCGTTAAAGGATTATGATCGGTGAATATCGTAAATCGGCGCCCCTCCATCAGATATCTAAAGTATCTTACGGCCATCTTCATGTTGATAGCCATCCCGTCCAAAAGTAGAATAATTGCGTTGACTCGATGAAAATTTCTGCGAATAGAAACCTAGCGGCTGCCAAGCCACATCGACCATTTGCTGCAGAACTGCTCCGGCTGCGGCGTTTGAAGCATCCACGAGTAGCCCCTAAAGGTTTCTCTGGATTTGGATAATAGAGTAGTGTTGCTTCTGCTAGTACTTTTTACAGCTTTGTAACGCTTTTAATGCTGGTTCGGTCCAGTGATTTTTTCTGGAATCATTCTTCTTGTTACCTGTGATGAGACATCTTAGCGCTGCTGGGTAACGGTTTTACACCATCCTTCCCAACGAGATAGCCGATGAACTCGACTTCTGATTTCGCAAATTTACATTTAGGTAGGTTTATTACCATGCCGTTTGAGCGAAGCCGATCGAACACTATTTGCATGTGTTGATGATGCTCTTCGCTAGAAGACGATGCTATGCATATATCATCAATAAAGACGACAACAAAATCTAGATCGCCGAATAGTTTATACATAAATCTTTGGAATGTTTGACCTGCATTACACAGGCCAAACTGCATCCTAGAAAATTCAAACAGTCCAAATGGTGTTATAACGGCCGTTTTTGGTATATCTTCTTCCTCTACGGGTATCTGGTGGTAAGCCCGTTCAAGGTCAATAGTACTGAATATTGACTTACGTGGAATGAGTTTAGTAGATCGTGGACATGTGGAACAGGATAGCGATCTGGGACCGTCACGTGATTCAACCTGCAATAATCGCCGACGAAGCGCAGTTGTCCAGATTTCTTGGGGACGCAATGCAACGGGCTAGCCCATGAGCTACTGGAGCGACGACAAATGCCCAGATCCATCATCGTTTGAAATTCCTGTTTAGCGAGTAACAGCTTATCTGGCGACATCCTACGTGCTTTACAAGCGGTCGGGGGGCCTTTAGTCACAATATGGTGCGTAACATCATGGCGAACTTCTGTGCGTAACATCGATAGACGTGTTATGATTCGAAATTCCTCAAGCAAAGGCCGAAATGGATGATCATAGTTGATTGTTGTAACATCGTGAAGAAACGTTTTTACCACCCCGCCTGTGGACTTTAACTTTGTTGTTCCATCGATGATGGTACGGTGCTTGAGATCTACCATTAGACTGAAATGGGAAAGGAAATCTGCCCCAATTATGGCGGTACTAACGTCTGCAACGAGAAAGTTCCACGAAAATCTTCTGCGGAGTCCATGATCCACATACAGGAAACGTGTGTCGAAAGTTGGGATGTTCGTACTATTTGCAGCGTGCAGTAGGAACGGGATCGGTGGTTTAGTCTTATCTCTTCTGGTGGCAGGTAGGATCGAAACATCCGATCCGGTATCGATCAAGAAGCGAATGTTATTAGTCCTATCGATAACGGTTAAACGACGACTTCCCTTGCTAGCGCCCACCTCCGCCGTGACAGATGAGCGGCTGCTTAGTTTTTTTTTGCTTATCATTAAAAGCACACGGCTCGCGGCACTGGTGAGCATTTGTACCGTACTTCTTGTGGTACCAGCAGATTCAATCGTCGAAATTCTGTTTCACCCGTGACGAAGACCTGCTTCGAATGTTTCGGTTTTTACCTAGTCCTTTGAGCTTTCGAATTTCTGATGTGAGGTAAGCGATTTGTTCACCGAGTTCCTCCTGTGTCGGAGATGGTGCTTGCAATGTAGTTACTGCTACGTGTGAGCCGGAAGAATCTACCATCTTATCTGCCATTTCGGCCAATTTGGCAAGCGTGCCATCGTGAATCGTCAATAGGGTCCTTACGTTTGCAGGAAGACGCTGCAGGAACAACATTTTCATGAGCCCATCGTCCACATATAGCCCAGCGGCCAGATCCTGCATCCGGGCTAGAAGGTGCGTCGGCTTCATATCGCCTAGATCGCAGGAGTTCAATAATTTTTCCATTTTGGCTTGTGCCGACATTTCGAAACGTGTTAGCAACCTCGTTCTAATTGCTTGATATGAGTTATTTTTGTTAAAATAATTTGTGTGGGAAATTGAGTGTCCGAAATTATTTAAATAAAAATATCAATTGTGGGTGGGACGAAGTTCACCGGGTCAGCTAGTATTAAATATTTCCATTCTGATTTGTTTCGTTTGTTTCGCTCAGTGCGATTTACCTAGTAAAAGCAAATTCTTTGTTACTGTACGCAAACGGTTTGCCCATCTCTGTAAAGAGATAACGTTTGCGATTACTATTTAAATAAAATCCAAAATGTATCACAACTATTCTATATCTAACGCTTTGCAAGACGGATACAAATAGACAACGATAATAATCCTTAAAACATGAATATGTACCCCGGAATTGACAGTTATCGAAAATTCATGAATAATAGTAACTATAAAAAAGTCGCATATGAAAGGAAGAATACTTAAGTTTCTTGCCAGATATGAGATTCGAAATAAATTAGTTCTAGGTAAAAGCTCAAAGCATCCACACGTTTTCATCTTCATATCACAGGGCTCTGAGCCTTTCACTCATTTATCGTTCCTATGTCAGGTTGCTTTTTATCAAAATATCATAACTAGAAACTATGCTAAATTTTGTTTTCTCCTTTTCACTCTCACATATGGGATTGACTTGTTGTTACCGGCAGCGCAAGGTTAACGAACAATAGCTGTCATGTTATGCACGCTCGTCATAATCTACTCTATTTTTACTCTCTCACATCTGCATGACATTAATAATCCTAACTCATCATAATTCTAAATCTTCAAGCGTTCCACACTCACCATCATATCCCAATCCTTTTCGGAAGCGGCCGTCACTTCCACTGTCTTGAGCGATCGCACCTCTATAATCATAGCCACCATCACGGAATCGCCCTCCTTCAGGCCCATTGCGGTGGCCACCTGTGCATTGATGCCGATTCGATTGTCCTGATAGCCTCCCCCTCCGTAGGGCGACCACGACATGTAGAAGTTGTCTATTCCGTGCGTTATGCTTAAACAGCCGTTTTTCTAAAAATAAAACCCAACAAGAACCACTCATTAGGTGCAGAATCGCCGATCGCCGCCTTCGCCTTTCCCCTCCTGAAGCGCCGGGCCATCGCGAGGTTGGGATTATTTTTATAACTCATCCAAACACTTGGCTGGTGTTTCAAAAAGTGGTTGATTTCATCCTCTAAAACGGGGAGCGCAGAGGTTTGATGACTCAATTTACGGAAACGATCGGATCAGACAGACTCTGAGATGAATTACGATAATGATCACCCGTTTGAACCCACATTCCCCACCGTGCGAGACATGAATGAAATTCCGTCGTCACTAATAAGACAAAAATGTATTTTTTTCGCGATGAGTCGGCACGTTTTCAAACAAAAATGCACCTCTCCAAGGTTAGCAGCGCATTTTGCAATGTACATTTACTCACATAGCTGGAAATCATTCGGAGATAGTTGTCCGGTAGTGTAACAAAGTTGTTGCGGAACGGCGAATACGCGACGGTCAACGTTCGACGAAACATTTTGCGAATGGATCCGTATCCGGTAAGTGGTCGAACTAAGCACAATCAAACGGTTTTAAATATAGTTCAAATCGATTTTTGAATCTATATCTGAGAACAGAGATGCACCGCGTGTTATGTTTCTGCCACTATCTGTTTTTAGAACTCGCACTTTGATCTTGCCTTCGGAGGGCAACTAATCCATGCTCCCTGCTCCACGGTTCATTCGCTTTTGAGCGTTATTTGTTTTGATCCAACGATTCGGAGTTCGGGAGCATGAAAGTTAGAGCAAAGGAGGATGGAACGAACAAAAACAATTCGACGAGGGATGAATCGTTGCAATTCGCTACGATAAGGAACACGTTCACGGAATATTTTTTCACTTTGCAGAAACTGGCTCAGAAATTGCATATTTTCACACAGAGAAATAATTTGTATATATGACCTGTTTTGTGGTAAATATCAAGGCGCCTAGAAGTATACCCTAAGGTGGGCCAACTTGCTAAAACCATATTGGAAGTGTACTGTTTATTTGTAAACAAAACCCAATACCCATGCTTGCTTGCTCGTGATCAGTCTGTCTCTTTCACGCTTCAAGCAAATAATTCCCCTTCTGCTTTCTTCTGTACTGTTTTCATATACCGCTCCCCTAATCAACTTAGTGACGAAACGGTCTCACCTTAGGATATACTTGTATGCGCCTTGGTAAATATGACTATACAGTGATTCAAACTCTTAATCGTACGCCACCATGCAGATCTATTTTCCTTTCTACTGAAAGTCGAAAACAAGCTTTCGGAACATTCTATTGAGATAAAGTCATAGTGTCATATGAGAGTTAAAGGGTCTGTGCTATCATGGTGACAGACATACAATTTTCGGAGTACAACGCTAGTACAGTTGTATGTCTGCCATAAGTATCACATTACAATTGCTCAAAAGTTATTGATATTCCTTTAAAATCTCCCGACATCAATCCCAGTAAAAAACTAAGGAAGTTTTTTTTTATTAATCCGTTTATTTTTACAGGCTCAGTTACATAAGTTTGAAGGAGCCAAACTCTTAACTATATTTCAACTAGCATATATCAACATGCTGTTTCCTCATTTCTATGGTTAATGAAATAGGAAACCGATTACTCGCGGTCGACTCGAGTTTAGAAGGGTGACACATTTTCATTAGGAAAAGGATGGGATGTAAGGAGATGTGTGTTTACACTCGCACTCATATTCACATTCACATTCTCATTCACACTGACACTTCACACTCAATTCTTAAAACTATCCTTACATCTAATATGTATTAACAATTTAACTTATTCTAATGTTAGTAGGAAGGGAACCGATAGCTCGCGAAGGACGAAAAGGAGGGGAAAAGGATGTATGAACAATCACACATGTAATCAAGGTCTAACCGAGCCTACACATCTCTCACCGGCACATTGGACTGCTTTCCTCCAGCCCGAAGGGAGTTTTCTAAATTCGATCTGGCGACAAGATACAACTCGCACGACCAAACAACGTGTTCGATGTCGTGGTAACCATGGCCACAACCGCAGAGATTGCTGTCGGCAAGATTAAAACGAAAAAGCAGCGCGTCTAACGAACAGTGATTGGACATGAGTCGGGAGAAGGTGCGAATAAAGTCCCGACTCAAGTCCAGACTTTTGAACCACGGATTGAGGCTAACCTTAGGGATAATCGAGTGGAGCCACCGGCCCAATACATCTTCGTTCCATTTGCGTTGCCAGTTAACTATGGTATTTTTGTGGACTAAAGAATAAAATTCATTGAAGGCGATTTGACGCTAATAAATATCGCCTTCAATTGCACCTACCTTTGCTAATGAGTCAGCCCTCTCATTACCCGGAATTGAGCAATGTGAAGGGACCCAGACAAAGGTAATGCCATAACAGCGTCTGGATAAAGCACTCAAAATTTCTCGTATTCTCTCAAGGAAGTACGGCGAGTGCTTTTCCGGCCTCACTGAACGGATAGCTTCGACAGAGCTAAGACTATCCGTTACAATGTAATAGTGTTCAACAGGTCGTGAGGCGACGTTGTCCAGCGCCCAGTGTATTGCTGCCAATTCAGCAATATACACTGAGCAAGGATACTGAAGACTGTGTGAGGTGCTAAAAAAATTGTTGAACACTCCAAATCCTGTGGACTCATTCATAGAGGACCCATCGATAAGGTACATATTATCACAATTGACACGCCAATACTTTGCTTCCAAAATCGTAGGAACGATCCCCGATCGATGATAATCTGGAATTCCATGGATATCCTGCTTCATGGACAGATCAAAATGCACAGAGGAATTGATGTAGTCAGGAAAACAAACACGGTTGGGAATATACGAAGAAGGATCAACCTGCATGGATACGAATTCATTTGCTATTGCATTGCTATTGGGCGGTACGAATTGAAGTCGGACGCGGGTTTTCCGGGTTTTTGAATAACTATAACTCGTACTTGATGATTATCTGGAACAATATTATGTTCCAGAAACCGATTGAATAAATTCAACAAGCGATGTTTCGCCACATCAGGGAGGTTTTTCAACAAGTTGAACTTAATTCGATCCGATCCCGGAGCAGAATTGTTACATGAAAGGAGAGCAAGAGAGAATTCTACCATCGAAAACTCAGAATCAAGATCGCACCTATCTTGTGGTATATCTCGAACAATTTTTTGCACAGGAGCGGAATCGGGACAAACCTTTCGTGCAAAATTAAAAATCCATCGATGTGAATATTCTTCGCTTTCATTCGTTGAAGAGCGATTTCTCATGTTTCGAGCCACTTTCCATAATTTTTTCATTGACGTTTCTCGTGACAAACCTCCAACGAAATTTCGCCAATAAGCACGTTTTTTCCTTTGATCAAATTTTTGAACTGATTCTCAAGGGCTAAATACGTTTGAAAATTTTCAGGAGTTCCACGTTTCCGATAAGCTTTAAATGCATTCGATTTTTCTATATAAAGCTTGGAACATTGGCTATCCCACCATAGATTGGGAGGCCTTCGGGAAATGGTGGAACCTGGAATGGGTTTCGTTTGAGCGCGAACTGCGCTGTCATAGATCAAACGAGAAAGGAAGTTATACTCCTCCAATGGAGGTAAACCATCTCTGGAATTGATGGCTAGAGCGATCGCGTCCGCATAATTTTTCCAGTCAATGAGTCTTGTGAGGTCATATGCCATGTTTATAGATTCAGAAGAATTCGACCCAATGGTGATGGAAATTTTGATTGGCAAGTGATCACTACCGTTGGGGTTCTGGATTACATTCCACTTGCAATCCAACGATAGTGAATTCGAGCAAAGCGAGAGGTCAAGAGCACTTGGGTTAGCAGGAGGTTTAGGTACACGTGTTGTTTCCCCAGTGTTCAAAACGGTCATATTGAAGCTGTTACAAAGGTCATATATCAACGATGAACGATTGTCGTCGTACTGTTCCCCCCAGGCAGTTCCGTGAGAGTTGAAGTCTCCCAAGATCAATCGTGGCTCAGGAAGGAGTGAGCACATGTCAACAAGTTGCTTGCGGCTAACCGCAGCTCTCGGAGGCCAATACAAGCTGACAATACAGAGGTCTTTTCCTCTGATGTTGGCATGACAAGCAACAGCTTCAATCCCTCCAATAGGTGGAAGGTCAATTCGAAAAAATGAGTGGCACTTATTGATCCCCAATAGCACCCCTCCGTATCTGTCATCACGGTCCAAGCGTATAATATTGAAATCATGGAAAGAGAGATAGAGCAAAAACATCACAATTGAACTTATGAATTTAAAATTTGAATGTATCCAATTTAGGGATAAGACTACGACAATTCCACTGTAAAACAGTGATATCTCCGACCTCTCTATTTAAATTAGACATCAAGAGAGATAATCATTGCAAGGAGGGGCCATGTTTGCATCAATTGTTGCAAAATTGCCTTTAATACTGGAAGCATTGAAATGACAATGGTTCTGATGGAGTCGGAAACGTTAAAACACTTGAAGATTTGATCCAAAAGGTCAGACAACTTTATAAATCCCGATTGGGAAGTTGAGCTGGACGGAAAAATAGGGACAGTTGGGGTTTTTGATGTCCCCTCGAGTGCTGGGTTGTTCGAAGGTGAACTATTCCCACGGAAGCCAGGAGGAACCTGATTTTGCTTGTCCGCTACACTCGTTTTTTTAGGCTAACAGGGGATATCACCGGAGGGACTTGTGATTGAATTTTGGGAGTGGTCACATTTTTGCGCCGGGGATTCCCTTGGGAAATAAACGGTGTGCCCCCGTGAGCTGTGTCCGATTCCATTTCGTCAACTGGCAACGTGAAAAAGATATTGTGTGAGGAGATTGGATGTTGTTGTTGTTGGGCCTGTGGAGAAGCGCCCTTTAAAATTTCCGCAAAAGTGCGTTTCGAGCATTCCTTTAAAGAGCGCTTCTGTTTCTCCCAGCGACTCTTGTAAGTTTCACAAGCTGAGAGCACATGTGGAGTCCCCCCGCAATATGGACACTTATGCTCAGTCGCACTGCAGGATTTGCACATGTTGCTCTCCGCAAGTGGCACAGCGCTCCTTGTTGGCGCAGTAGTCTGCTGTGTGACCAACTGACTTGCATTTGTTGCAAGTCATGGGCTTTGGCACGAAGAGACGCAGCGGAAGCCTCAATTTGTCCACCATAACGTAGTCAGGGAGGGCGGAACCAGCAAAAGTTACTCGAAACGAGACGGACGGCGTGAATTTTGTTTACCCCTCTTCCTGGGACACTTTTCCTAATTGATGGCAGTCCAAAATTTTAACTTTCGTCAAAGGGAGCTTTTTAAATCTGCCATCTCCCTCTTTTATTCATGCGCTCGCCAGACCCGTTTCTGTAATCACCCCCGAAATTTCTACGTTATGGCAGGGTACATAGACGCGATATTCTAGTACGAACCTATTGTCGACAACAATCTCGTTAGCTTGCTTCCGATCAGCCACGACAACACGCAGTTTGTTCGGTCGAACCTTTCTTATTTCGACCACGGAGGAATAATTTTTTGTCAGATCTTTCATGATCTGAATGACGTTGAGCGATTTCCCGTTGGGTTTTGGCCGGAAGAAAACAACCCATGGACCAGATCCAGATGCATCATCTGGATAGACCTTGACACGCGGAGAGGGGACAACTGAGCGGGAGGACGAGGTCGATTGTTGAGCGGGAGCGGGAACAGTTGGGCTGGGAGGCAAGTTCGGGAGATAATCGGAAGCGGGAGATTGAGGGGGCGAAGTGGAAAAGTTTGCCAAAAAAGCGACTTCCCAGTAGTTAGTGAGGAGGAAACATCAGATTCAATGTCCATATCAAGAGGATCGCACTCTGCTATTATGGCAGATATACAATTATACTTTTTCTTTTTTTTTTAAATCCTTAACCTAATATGTATATATATATATATATGTATATATATATATATATACTAAAATACTTGAAGCGCACGGTGCGGATGATTTGTAACGGTGCTCCAATCGATATATATATATATATATATATATATATACTAAAATACTTGAAGCGCACGGTGCGGATGATTTGTAACGGTGCTCCAATCGAACCACGTGATGATCGCTTGGCACAACAGCAATGGTGTATCGCACCACAATACGATGACGATGGAACGGCACACGCTCACAGCGCCCGCAGTGGAGGACTTCTCCCTTCCGCTGGTTGTGATTACTTATCACTTCACTCTCGCAATAAAGAAAACACCGTTAGGGCGAAACAATCACTTCAGCGAAACCGATAACGGTATTGTTCCAACACAATAAGGGACACGAACAACTTTGCGTCCGGCGGCTTCGGACTGCGCGAGCTGACTGAACTAAGGAAGTTATCTGTGTACAAAATTTAGAAACCATAAAATTTCTAAAAATTACGATTTTAAAAACCACTTGATAAAAAATGGATGAATATTCCTTCCAAATACACAAAAAAAACTCGAAGATAACGGCTAAAGATAGCTAAAGATAGTTGCAATAAACAACCCAGGTAGCCATAAGCATTAACTTTTAGCTCTATTGTAGCACTATTTCAACATCTCTCATGCAAAATGGCAGTATATCTGCTTTTTTATGCTTCTAGGCCTTATATCAACATTATTAAAGCATATACACATTAATTAAAATAAGCATTAATGAAGGTCATATATGCACATTGATTGCTACCATATAATGCTTACAAGCGTTAAGATAAAACATATGAAAATAACCATTAATGAAAGCCCTATATACGCAATTAGTGCTCTCATATAATGCTTATAAGCATTAGGATAAAACATTCATGCGTTCAGCATTAGATATCTGGATGCAAGTGTTTGTCTCAAAAAGAACATAACATGGATATTTTAGGCCAAAAATATGCTTCCAAGCCGGCCAACAAAACCCGCTCATACATGATCTTTCTGAGCAGGTACCTGAGCAGTTGTTTTAATATGACTATTTCCAACTAATTCATCTATATCAACAGTGGTCCAGATAGCAAAGGCACAACAGAGGAACGCACATGTTGCTGAAGTACCCCTGTTCGAATCTCATAAGGTAATTTTCGTATAATAATTATTTCTCATTCCAAACAGTGTGCCGTAGATCTAAATAAAGAAGAATACTGTTATAACCTCAATAAACAACTTGCAATAATCTGCAATAAATCTGTGTGGGTGGTGGGCCCATGAAATGTATATGATTTTTTTTTTGTTTTCTGTCGATTGATTTCAATGGCTTTTTCCTAGAAAAAAAAACGGAAGAAAAACATCTTGACGTTTTTATGGAATCATATTTAAGCATGAATGATGCTTATTTAATGCTGCCATCACAAGTGATGTTTTAGATAGCCATAAGTAAGCTTTAGTAATGCTTATTTAAAGCTGTAACTCAAGCATTAAAAGAGCCCCATATTTCGCCTTTTTAGCATTATATACATCCTATATTGGTTAATAGCGCTTGATAAGCATTTATTCAGTATTCTATATGTGGATACAGTGCTGATTGAAGACTATTTCTAAGTGCTTACTGGTTACCTGGGAAGGGACACCATAATTATGATGGAATTCTAAGATTGATCAACTCCTTCGAAATCGAGTTGAGATTTCAACCACCGTACGAATATGAGTATGTGTCAATTTTTATACACTAGCACATACATTCGCCTAATCTTATACTTATGACAGACATACAACTGTACTAGCGTTGTACTTCGAAAATTGTATGTCTGTCACCATGTACAGCGCTAGAATCATGCAAGCAACTCGGTACAATCGCTGTACCTGTACCGACCTATTTTACCGCTGTACATGGCTACAGTTGTACTGTGCGCAGCGCCATAGACGGTTAGTGGTGGGTAGCATGAACAAAACGAATTAAAACATTTGGTATACATTCTTTTCATTGATTTTCTCTTGAGTTGATAACTCAGATTGGAAACATATTTGTTGTGTTTGATAGTTTAGACGCTGAATAAAAACCTTTTTCATTGAAATATTGGTGAAAATACAATGCAATAAATTCAAACTTCTGATTGTCAGTTTGACATGCGGTACAATGTACAACCAAAGTAAGTAGCGCTAGTACAGTTGTATGTCTGTCCATGGTATAAATAAAAACTATTATTCTGAATACAGAAAGCAAACCTGTTAACTCTTATATGAGGGGCTCAGAATGCAAGGGGTGTAAGTGACTTGATCGATTTCTCTTCATCAACTTTTTATTTAGTTAATAAATCAACTGCAAAAACGTTCCAATTTAAGTTTTCTATAGAATTCGATAGATGAGGTTCTGACCTACCTTCCACATTGTGAAAAACAGTTGGGAATGTATTTGCTGCAAAGTTATGACCAAAAGAGAGAGTCTATGTAGAGAAATCGATTAAATCACTTACACCCCTTTCATTCTAAGCCCCTCATATGACATCATGACTTTATCTAAATAGAATTTTCCGAAAGCTCGCTTTCGACTTTCTATAGAAGGGAAATAGATCTGCATGGTGGCGTACGATTACGAGTTTGAGACACTGTATCTTAAACATGAAATCTCGCGTAGCTTTTGAAAAGGTCCAATGTAACATTTTCGTCAACTCGAGAAAAATGAAGTTGAAGACCCGAACATTATTCCGCGAATTGTCTTAAAAGGTATCGATTTTTATCACTACTTTTACCACTAGCAGTCAATAATAACTCTGAAAAACCAATCGTAACAGTTGTTCCGTGATTTGAGCTGAAATTTACTTAAATTTATTTTAAAATGTTACATTGGACGTTTTGACTGCCCCTGTTTGCACATTGGACATATTACGTTTCACGATAAGAATTTGAAACTAACTACTGAAGAACAATCGAAACATCAGCATTTCGTTCTAAAGACAGATTATTATTGTAATCACTCGTTGAATTGCACTGACATAGATAACAACACCTGAAAGAAACAAAAACTCGAAACGACCGAAGTACGACTTCGTGTTGTTTTGATTGCTTTGTTACTTCGGACGTTTCGAGCGTCGGAGGAAAGAGGCGTCTGAAGTAACAGCCGAGTGCTTAAAATCCGAATCTGTACATTGGATATTTTTTGTATCGACGATAAAAAGGTGAAGAAGATTGATACGTGAATGATTGTTTTTGTAATGCAATAAATGATTGAAAACTAATAGCTTGCACCCATTAACTCGATTTGTTCACATTTGTTACACAGGACCTTTTCAAAAGTTAAGCGAGAGTTTCATAATGGTTGAGTTTTCATGATATTACGAATATGTTTTTTTCATCAAATATAAATTTCTAAAGATCTTTTCTAACTCGAGAAAAGTTAGTGTTAGAATAAAAATGTCTGTATAGTTTTGCATGCAGAATTGCGTGTAAAATCATTTTTGTATTACTTTTCTCGAAATGTTTCAATTTTTGGAATTTCATCAATTCCTAGGATATAATATTTACATTTGCGTAAGATAATCCATGCACCACTAGTCATCATAATTTCCTATGATCCTCTTATCTCTCCACCCTAATAACTTTTTGTTTACATCGAGTACCGTTATCTATTATCTATAGAAACTGCGTATTAATTCGTGATCAAATTCACTAGACATTAAAATTCGTACAAATGAAGTGTAAATTATTGCATGTGGTTGGATAAAGTATTCAGTATGATTCCTTGCTGTGGTGGCTGAGATCAGACATACGACCGCAAAGGGTTAATGAATTGCAGAATGATCGATAAGGATTTAAAAAAATAATAAAATATTTTAATACGCTTTTAATACCCTCTGAAAATTCTCCGAACTATGGCGGAAAAGGTTTCGTATTGCGCTACCGACTAAAGGTGAATCGAGTTAATGGCTGCACACCATTAGTTTTATATCATTGAATTCCATACAAAAACAATCGTTCAAGTATCTATCCTCTTCGTTTTTTAATCGTCGATACAAAAAACGTCCAATGTACAAATTCGAATTTTGAGCCCTAGACTGTTACTTCGGACGCCACTTTCCTTCGACACTCGAAACATCCGAAGTACGAAACAGTCAAATCACACAAGGTCGTTTTGAGTTTCTGCTTCTTTCAGGTGTTGTTATCGATTTCAGTGCAATTCAACAAGTGATAGCAATAATAAACTGTCTTTAGAACGAAATGCTGCTATTTGGATTGTTGTTCAATAGTAAGATTCAAATTCGTATCATGTAACATAATTTGTCCAATGTGCTAACGTGGCCAGTCAAAACGTCCAATGTAACATTTCTCGCTTCTAGGCTTCAATTTCAAACTGAAATCATGGAGCAACAGATCCAATTTGGTTTTGGTTTCATAGTTATTATTGACTACTAGTGATGAAAGTAGTCGACACATTTCAAGACAATTCGCGGAATAATGTTCCAGTCTTCAATTTTGTTTTTCTCGAGTTACCGAAAATGTTACATTGAACCTTTTCAAAAGTTACGCGAGAATTGGCATTTGCTGTGATCAATCATACTCCGGAGTGGGCAAAGATCTGCACTCAACAAAAAATAAAGGACCAGAATGCGGCATCGAAAATTTTGAGTGGGTTTTGAAACGCTGTAATTCTGTCATAAAACGATGCATTTGTCAAAGCAATAACTTGGTCTTGTATAGAACATTTCAAAACAGCCTGTCGATTTTCTATGCGATCGAAATCGATAAAATGAAGCTGAGAACTCAAATTAACATTATTGTATGTTTGTACTATATGTGATATCAACACATTTCATTGCAAGTATTGAAAAAATCCTGAACTAAAATTGTATTTGAAAATAATTTTAAACCCACTTATTTTTGTTCGATTGGCGTTTGCAATCACAATTAGTAAAGCTCAAGATCAATCTTTGAAGTTGTGTAGTTTATATTCAGATGCGGATTGTTCATCACCGGTTCAACTTTACATTACGAGTTTCCGTGTTGGCAAACTAGATAGCCTGCATATCTTCGCTGATACTGGAAAAACAAGAAAAATCTTGTTTACGCAAAAGTATTTCAAAATTAAACGAAACATGTGCTTTGTCATGCTACTCATTTCTCTACCGTACGACAACAATGAGCCACAACAAAGCTGATACAGCAGGGTACAGCTAGTAAAATTTGAAATAAAATAAACTTAAATGAAATTCAGGCGCAATTCAGTTGTTTCCTTAATTATTAAAAAAGGAAAAATGTCCACGTGGCCAAAGGAGGTAGGGGTATGAAAATGTCCACCCTTGTCCACGGAGGGGAAGGGGAAATCTAAAATCGTTATTTTTCTGTCCACGTGGTATGTGGACAGCCTAATAGCGTGCATCCATTAACTCGATTTGTTTACATTTGTTACATAGGACCTTTTCAAAAGTTACACGAGAAATATCTCGAGAACGGTTAGTTCCTACGGCAAAACGTTTGATGTACTTTTTCACGTCAAATTAATATATTAAATATATTAAATTTAAATGTCAAATTTAATTTTTAAATGAGATTTTTTAACGGTGTACTCCAAATATTATTTTTCCTATATTAGTTGATTCACTATATTGTTATTAGTATTTTGTCTACTATTTTCACGTAGTCCCACGTCAAAAAAATACGGGTCTAA
Organism: Toxorhynchites rutilus septentrionalis; assembly: GCF_029784135.1. Taxonomy (NCBI): domain Eukaryota; kingdom Metazoa; phylum Arthropoda; class Insecta; order Diptera; family Culicidae; genus Toxorhynchites; species Toxorhynchites rutilus. Next base: position 60,578,995 of record NC_073745.1, read on the forward strand.
CATTTTACGATGAGGAACAAACCTACCAACTTTCAAGAAAATATGAGAACCAATATATCGCTTTGCCATGAAATGGCTGTATAAATAAAAATGGATCGTCAAAAGTGTTGGTACGCGCAAAACCCGAGGAAGGAATGGTCCGATTTAAGCTGTCTTTATTTTGTTGTGTTCGTCTCTTCCCGTAGATTAATGTTACGAAGAGAAATTTTTGATAAAAATAAGTATAAGTCCGACATCGACATGACATGGTCCATTTGGATTTAGTGTTTGCGAATTTATGCTTCATGTTCCGATGGTGTGAAGCGAAAACGGCAATGATTCTCTGGTGAAGATCAATCAATAAAGGGTACTGCGATTGGACTCTCAAACGTTGGCTTAGTAAGAAATTCATATAAAAAAAATCAATTTTAAACGGGACATTCGACGGGTCAGCTGGTTTCGAATAAAACAACGTTTGATTGCTTGCAAACATTTTTAAATATTTATTGGTGCTACAAAGGTACATCACAGAAATATTAATTTTCTAAATTCAATCAAAAAACCGATCAATAAAATATTTTAGCGTGGTCATCACAATTATGTAATACATATCTTCACGCAAATGGAACGAAGCCCATCAATAATGTGAAACATCAATCACAGAACACCGATGACGACTACATGGAAAGTTGTTTCAAATTTCTCTAATATATTTAGGACTCCACTTTCTGTCCACTTTCCACGAATGTTCAAAACAACTCATTATTGTTCCTAAGCCAAGCCAGAAGAATGCTGAGAACCGGCTGCAGAAACGCTATCCTTCACATGTCACCGTAGAAACTAACGAAGGACACATCGTGGCTGATGCGCTTGTGCTCGCCTTTGGTATCGGCCATAGCGAGAATCACATCCAGCAGCAGTTCCCGCGTCAACTCCTGCATCTTGGGTAACCGTGCAACCTGGGAGAAATTGTGCACCACCATGCGGAGGGCGTAGTTCTTGATGTCCGGTACGTTCATTTTATCCGACGCTTCCAGAATTTGCAACACGTTGTCGTAAGTTATGTTGTTTTCGAGGTTGTGCTTACAGAAGGCCTGCAGTCGGTTGTTGGTGAAGCCATAGAAGCAGGGGGCCTGAAAAAGATACAATGAATCCTCCGGTGGCATCTTGGTGTCACCGTAGTAAATGTAGCGCAACAGCGAGCTGAAGGCTTCCTGCGAAGGAGAGATGTCACCAATTTGGATCTGGAAGTATTTCAAAAAAATTGAGTTAATTAATCCGATGCTAGAAATGCGATACTACTCACATTCACGGTGTTATCCGCTGGCATGAAAGAACGGAACATAGCCTGGAAGTAGGTGCACCGTGCCGCCAGGATTGATTTGTGCGCCGGAATAACGTTCCCTTCCAGAACCAGGTTTATATCGCAAAACTCCTGCCCGCCGGATTTTAGAAACACCGCCATATCATTCTCCAGCGAAGTACCGATTGTCTTATCGTACTTCATATCGGTCGAATGTCGGCTTGGATTCAATCGCTTACGGATTATTTCCACAATCAACGGCTTCTCGAGAACGGCGAACTCTGCGGACATAACGATGTCGTAGAAGTGATCTTCTTTTGTGATGAATCCAAGACAGTGATCTTTGATGAGGGTAAGACTCATCCGATCGGCGTTATACAGAGCGTCCAAAACGTTGGTCTTTGAGATTTTAAACTCCAAATATTGCACGCATAGTTGCTCCAAACGGGGAATAGCAAATTGTCCTGCCAGCTGGTAAACGTCCATCATCAGTAAAACGATTTTGTTGCAGAATGGATCCTTGACTAGATTTGTTTCAGAAAATCAGTTTATATCATTCAAGTGTTTGGAAGACCCCTTACAATCAATCCGATCGGTATAGATGTAGTTGAGCACCATTTGGAATGCCTCTGGTTGAACGTCCGGTAACTGAACCTCCAACATTGGATGCTCTCCATCAGCAACTTCCTGAAGATTCCTCGCATCTCGAGCGGCTCTGAAAATATAATAACAATCGGATCCTAACATGATGAAGTTTCCACTAGAGATTTACTGAGATCTGTCACAGTACAGAAAAAAAACCTAGATATAACCATCTGCTAATACGACTGTAGATCCTAGAAAATTACATTGTATTCACCAGAGTTCAAACTCTAGATTCTATGTTCAACCATTCGTAAACTACTCATCAACTACATCTATCTTTTTGTTTGTAGGAATATTTCGAAAACGAGAACGTTACGCCGGACCAACAAGATTATGGGTGTTAATACCTCCTAATCAACTGAACGAATTGGTATGGGATATTCATTCGAAAGATATTAGGTGTACCGGAAAGTTTCTTCAGTTTTACAACAAATGGCGTAACTTGATTATTATCCCAGTGAATCAAACTTCCAGACATTCGTTGGAAAGCTACTGTCATTACGCGTCTTTTTCAGTATATGTGAAAAAGTTGAAGCGTAAATAACATAGTTTTTTGCCACTCCGAATATGTCGAATTTCGTACCAACAAGAGTGTTTTTGCGGGGAGTGTTACTTCATTACTTCAATATGAGAAAAAGGCCTCGGAAATTCATCGCACTTTGGTGGAAGTTTATGGTGACCATGCTTTTAAAATGGTCTTTTTGACTTGGAAGACGAAGAACGTTCCGGTCCGCCAAAACAGTTTGGACATGAAGAATTGGAGGCGTTACTCGATCAAGATCCGTCACAAATGCAACAAGAACTTGCAGATACACTTGGAGTATTTGAGCAAACCATATTCGATCGTTTAAAAGCAATGGGAATGATTCGAAAGATAGGACATTGGGTGCCGTATGAATTGAAGCCACCAGATGCCGAACGCCGTTTTTTCACGTGCGAACAACTGCTCCAACGGCATAAAATAAAGGATTTTTTGCATCGAATCGTTACTGGCGATGAAAAGTGGGTCCATTACGACAATCCTAAACGTCGGGCAACGTATGCTGTCTATTTGGTGGGACCAGCTGGGTTTGATGTACTATGAGCTGCTAAAACCGAATGAAACCATTACGACTCTACCGACGACAATTGATGCGTTTGACCCGTGTACTGAAGGAAAAACGGCCACAATACGAGCTCGGCCGCATGTCGCGAAACCGGTCAAAACATACTTGGAAACGCTGAAATGGGAGGTCCTATCCCACCCGCCGTATTCTCCAGACATTGCTCCGTCCGATTACTACATTTTTCGATCGATGCAACATGGCCTGGTTGACCAGCATTTCTCCAATTTTGATGAAGTCAAAAATTGGATCGACTCGTGGTTAGCCGACAAACCGGCTGATTATTACCGCAAAGGGATCCGTGAAGTGCCAGAAAGATGAGAAAAAATTGTGGCTAACGATGGGCAATACTTTGAATATTAAATTTGTAACCATTTTTGCAGAATAAAGCATTCATTTTTGAAAAAAAAACACAAAAGCATACCGGCACTCCTATTATTTTTTCAAGCTTCCAGAGTGTACTATCCCTTAACACTCCATGCAAAATGTTTTGTATCAATGTCAATTCTTTCTTGGGAGACTTCAACTCTCACAAAACTGCCTGGGGGGAACAGTACGAGGACAACAGTTCATTGTTAATTTATGACCTTTGTAACAGCTTCAATATGACCGTTTTGAATACTGGGGAAACAACACGTGTACCTCCTGCTAACCTGCTAGATTGCAAATGGAATGTAATCTAGGACCCCAACGGTAGTGATCACTTGTCATTCAAAATTTCCATCGCCATTGGGTCGAATTCTTCTGAATGTTTATAGATTCATATAATACATATGAACTCACAAGACACATTGACTGGAAAGAATATGCGGACGCGATTGCTCTAACCGTCACTTCCAGAGATGGTTTACCTCCATTGGAAACCACGTGCTTATTGGCGGAATTTCGTGGGAGGTTTGTCACGAGGAACGTCAATGAGAAAAAACAGTAAGTGGGTTATATCTATGGTATAACCGCAAGGGTGACGTAGGACTATCGTTGATTTAGAGATCATTTGTTTGAAGTTGAATCTGAATTCATTCTGAATGAATGAATATTTGGGGGACATTCGAAAACGAGAGCGTTACGTTGGAGGCACAAGGTTTTATGCATCCAATATTGGATACGGAAATATCCTACTGATGGGGAAGAATAATTTTCAGAAGCTTTCCTGTTAATTGCGATTGATTGAAAAATCACAAAACCAAATGTATTTGATTGCAGTGTTATATGGATAGAAAACATTAGAATAAACTATTTCGCATCAATGTATTTTTCAATTCCCAGGGGAACTGGCAGAGTATTTTTCAGCAACGATTAATTCTTTTCAGATTTTCCTCGATACTCGAAGCCCACCAGTGGTTAATACTAACTCGATAACCACCTGTTAGTAGCATTTGATTGAAAAATATTTGGTCGCAGTGTTACATGGATAGAAAACATTCAAATAAACTCTTTCACATGAATCTATTTTTCAATTCCCAGGGGAACTGGCAGATTATTTTTCAGCAATGATTAGTTCTTTCCAGCCCTCCAGTGGTTATTGCTAACTCGATAACCACCTGTTAATAGCACTTGATTGAAAAATATTTGGTCGCTGTGTTATATGGTTAGAAAACATTCAAATAAACTCTTTCGCATGAATGTATTTTTCAATTCCAGGGGACTGGCAGATTAATTTTCAGCAACGATTAGATCTTTCCTAAATTTTCTCGATTCTTAATGGCGTCCAAACGAAAATATTCCTTTCAGTTTGGTCTGTAAAAAACTTTTCTGAACTCTTATCCATCAAATTTGAAGCCCTGAAAAGGGCCGTTGATTTTATGCTAAGCTAATAGCACGCTCTCCTCGGATACGATGGGCCAGCTGGATGTCCTTGGGCATGATGTGACGCGTTTCATCCCTTCTTTAAGCGTGATTCATTCTGCTTCGGATCATTTCATACAAATTTCATACAAAAGATAAAGTATCCAAGAGTTATATGATTGCAATCTATTGACTTGAAAAATTGTTTCAATAGCTCAATAATAGCTTCGAAAACAGGTTATTGAAATCATTCGTATCCGTATGTAGCGCGCCCTCTTGGAAACCCATTAATCTTATTGGAATGTGAGATGGGGAAGCTCATACTCACGTCTATGCATTATGCTGTACTCTTCCAATTAATTTCGTTTTTGCAGGCCGAACTGAAAAATTTTCAGTCGAGTTAACTCTCTTTTACATTAATGTTTTTGAATCCGGGCGCTTTTTAATCCGGACACTTTGCATTACATTCAATATCAAAGTATAGAAATGAAAGATGTAGTCCTACGTCAAAAATATGGAAAGTGGCTCGAAACATGAGAAATCGCTCTTCAACGAATGAAAGCGAAGAATATTGACATCGATGGATTTTTGATTTTGCGCGGAAGGTTTGTTGCGATTCCGCTCCTGTGCAAAAAATTTTTCGAGATATACAACAAGATAAGTGTGATCTTGATTCCGAGTATTCGATTGTAGAATTCTCTCTTGCTCCCCTTTCTTGTAATAATTCGGCTCCATGAACGGATACAATTAAGTTCAACTTGTTGAGAAACATCGCTTGTTGAATTTATTCAATCAGTTTCTGGAGCAAAAAATTGTTCCAGATGATTGGAGACAAGTACGAGTTATAGCTATTCAAAAACACGGAAAGCCCGCGTCCGACTTCAATTCGTACCGCCCAATAGCAATGCTGTCTTGTATACGGAAATTGTTGGAGAAAATGATCTTGTTTCGCCTTGATCGATGGGTTGAAACGAATGGCCTACTCTCAGATACACAATATTGGTTCCGCAGGGGCAAGAGGACGAATAATAGTCTTGCGTTGCTTTCTTCAAAAATTCAAATGGCTTTCGCCGAAAAAAAAACAAATGGCTTCAGTATTCTTGGACATAAACGGGGCCTTTGATTCTGTTTCAATAGAGGTTTTGTCAAACAAATTACACTCTCGGGGTCTGCCGCGTCTATTGAATAATATATTATATAACTTGCTTTGTGAGAAACATTTGAACTTTTCTCACGGAGATTGGGCAATAAGTCGGTTCTCTAACATGGGCCTCCTTCAGGGCTCATGTTTAAGCCCCCTTTTGTACAACTTTTATACCGACTTGCAAGAACCCTTACAAGATACTTTGAACAATTTTTAAACCTGGGCCATTAAGCTAGGGATCGAATTCTCCACGGAGAAAACAAAGATGGTGGTTTTTCTCTAGGAAGCATGAACCAGCAAAACCAAAGCTTCAACTTTGGAATAAACCGATCATGCAATGTCATTCAGGTATCTTGGGGTCTGGTTCGACTCCAAATGTACTTGGGGGGCCAATATTAGGAATCTGAGGGCCTGATCACGAACGTCACTTCACGGTGAAAAGGAAGTGAATTATATACAACGGTATTACGGCTGTCACCATGTGTGTAGAATTCAGAAGAGTTCATCCGTCATGACAACTTTGATGAACTCGGTGTTATTATGAATACCACGATACTGTCACGTCACGGGGGAAAACAAGTATATTTGTCACTTGTGTTTTAGATGGTGAAAGCTAGTCACGCGGAATGGAGTAAGTTTAATTACGGATTTATTTAGCTTTTTTGCTAACATCTTGAATCTTGTCTTGCTTTTAGAGAAAGAAAAGATAAACAAACAGCAATTTACCCGCTTGGTGGCATTGTTAGAACGAAATCCTGACGTATCCAGAGAACGTAAATTTGTTTATTTGGATTCGATAAATGCGCTATGGGATATAATTGAGGACTAGAGATGTAGCTCCCGTAGACCGATAGAAACATGGCGAAAGGTCTAATTTCGATTGCCCTAAATGAATTTTTTTTTTGTTTCTATTCTAAGGATTAGACTAACAGAGAGTTGCAACCCCATCAAATGGCAATGGAGGCCACTGGCCCAAAACGATAATTATGATTGATTATGTATAGAATTGATTCGTTGATATTCTGAATATAAAATAATAACTGTAATGTTTTTCCCACATTGCAAAGCTGGTTTTTGTAATTCAAACATTCGCAATTGGTAGACAAGACCCGAATCAGGACGATAGTTATATCGAATAAGGCCATTGTTTTTACGTAATAGATCAAAGCATTTCCAACGAAATTGTTTTGAAGACATACTTTGAATGAAAGAATATTTAAGTTTCAAATAAGAAAAAAAATAATCTATCATTGCAAAGCTTTGATTAATAATTTTTAAATTATTCTCTAGTTCTTTTTCCATAATGTTGATATCCGTCTAAAGAAAATCTGAATCATTTTCTGCTTTTGGCAAATTCCTTGAAACCTATCAGATGTCCCATATGAAAATTATGCATCTGACCGACGCTACTGACCAGTTTCTGTTTAAATAATTATATCAAACCTCATGTCCCGTATATCAAATTACACGAGAATGGGAAGGATAAGAGGATTAAACTTCAGAATCCCATATGGAAGTAGCTCAGATTATACTGATCATGAGATGGATAAATTCGGATTTATTCTGAGATATAGAAGATATTATTATTCATCAAAATTGTAGAAACGGTTCTTAAAAAATAATTCTAACGTTAACCTGTACTAAATTCTTCTCACTCTTCGAACGAGTAAGACAGAGCTAAGTACAAGAGTATGCGAAATATCGATTATTAAACTCATGATAGTCATGCTCTATCTCTAGAGTAATTTATAGAAAGAGGAAATAAAACTGCATTCCCATATGTTCAACAACTACATTATTCAAGAGCAACCAAGTATTCCTTCTCATCTTTAAACCAGCGTTTGATTCAGCAAACTAACGTACCAAACAAATGATTCATGGAATGAGTCCGAATAGTTGGCATTGAAATATCGAATCATCGAGGTATAATCGCAAACTTGCCATTCTAAAACATACGTTCAATTGAATGGAATATTATCTCATACACTTATTAATTTTACCTACATAACGTTCAAACGTCCGAAATTATGCAACCCACATAACGTTCAAACGCCCAAAACTATGCTGCTGACATGTCTCTTATAAACGGGAATGAACTTCGTCACTTCACGGAGTTTACAGTGACAATGTGACAATGATGATAGACACAAAAAGACTAAGTGAAGTGTAAGTGACGTGAAAGCGTTTCTTCATCCACTGTAAGGTTATGAATCCAGTGGTAATCGAAAATTTTGAGCAATTGATCGAGCTAAATTTTCATTCTGGCTTCATGAGTTCACATCCTGAATTTATCTCCATGCAGGTTGATCCTTCTTCGTATATTTCCAACCGTGTTTGTTTTTTCTGACTACATCAATTTCTCTGTACATTTTGATCTGTTCATGAAGGAGAAAATCCATGGAATTCCAGATAATCATCGATCGGGGATCGTTACTACGATCTTCAATGCAAAGTATGGGCGTATCAATTGTGATAATATGTACTTTACTGATGGGCCCTCTATGAATAAGTCCACAGGATTTGGAGTGTTCAACGAATTTTTTAGCACCTCTCACAGTCTTCAGAATCCTTGCTCAGTGTATATTGCTGAATTGGCAGCGATATACTGGGCGCTGGACAGCGTAGCCTCACGACCTGTTGAACACTATTACATTGTAACGGATAGTCTTAGCTCTGTCGAAGCTATCCGTTCAGTGAGGCTGAAAAAGCACTCGCCGTACTTCCTTGAGAGAATACGAGAAATTTTGAGTGCTTTATCCAGACGCTGTTATGTCATTTCCTTATCTGGGTCCTTTTACATTGCTCAGTTCCGTGTAGTGAGGGCTGACTCATTAGCAATGGTAGATGCAATTGAAGACGATATTTATCAGCGTCAAAAATGATTCAATGATTTTTATTCTTTAGTCCGTAAAAATATCATCGCTAACTGGCAGCGCAAGTGGAACGAAGATGAATTTGGCTGGTGGTTTCACTCGATTATCCCTTAGGTTAGCCACAAACCGTGGTTCAAAAGTCTGGACTTGAGTCGGGACTTTATTCGCACCTTCTCCCGACTCATGTCCAATCACTGTTTGTTAGATGCACTACTCTTCCGTTTCAATATTGCCAGCAGCAATCTCTGCGTTTGTGGCCAAGGTTATCGCGACATCGAGCACGTTGTTTGTCGTGCGAGGTGTACCTGGTCGCCAGATCGAATTTAGAAAACAACACAATGTGACGATGAGAGATGTATTGGCTCGGTTAGACCTTGTTTACATGTCCCAAATATATGTTTTCCTTATACTTATGACAGACATACAGCTGTACTTGCGTTGTACTTCGAAAATAGTATGTCTGTCACCATGTACAGCGCTAGAACCATGCAAGCAACTCGGTACAATCGCTATACCTGTACCGACCTGTTTTACCGCTGTACATGGCTACAGTTGTACTGAGCGCAGCGCCATAGACGGTTAGTGGTGGGTAGCATGAACAAGCAGAATCAAATCACTTGATAAACGTTCTTTTCATTGACTTTCTTTTAAGTTAATAACTCAGATTGGAAACTTTTTTGTTGTGTTTGAGAGTTTAGACACTAAAGAAAAACCTTTTTCATTGAAATATGTGGTGGAAATTGGAAAAATATCTGATTGTCAGTTGACATACGGTACAATGTACAACCAAAGTATGTCTGTCATGGTACGATGGTACCTGTACAACGCTGTACACGTACAACGCAAGTACAGCTGTATGTCTGTCCCTGGTATTAAAGCTATCGATCTTCGTGTGTGGTTGTCCTTATATCCTTATACCCTCCTTATCTTCCTTTGCGAGTAATTGGTCCCATTGCTATAAACAGTAGAATAAGTTGAAATGTAAATACACTATAAATATACGAATAGATTTAAGAACTGAGTGTGATCTGATGGCATAGCAATCCTGCCGTGGAGACTTTTACATCACGCATTATTATCGACAGGGTTGCCAATAATATTTTTGAAAAAACTGGAAGATTGCTCTTAAAAAAACTGGAAGAAAACTGGATCCTGTAAAACATTTTTATTTTAAGAAGACCGGCTATGACTTATCTAAATTAATTTTTTACCAATTTCAATGCTTGAGAAATAGAATGCTTCGTGTAGTATTTGTATGTAGTTCATAAAACTGTAACTGTAATTACTGTGAAACAATATTTGAGGGACGGTTTTATTTGGGCAAAACTTGAAGAGTTTCTTATTTATCGCTTCATAAAATCCATGAAATCGCTGATAGAAGAGAGTAGCAACCTCGCCAGAGAGGTCGAATGATAAATGTCAGAAAATAAAATTACATAAGGAATAGGAAGAGGGAGGGACAGATAATTTTTATCATTGTAAATTTATTTTACAAAAAATGAATAAAACTAGGGCACACATATGAAAAACTGGATAAAACTGGACGATATTCCAGAAAACTGAAAGATTTTAGGGTTCAACTGGATGACTGGATCGAAGAAAAAAACTGGAAGAATCCAGTTTAAACTGGAACATTGGCAACGCTGATTATCGATACTCTTTTATTCTCACCTCTCTGAATAAAAATCCGTTATATTGGTTCTCTCTACCTAATCGGTCGTTTTATTTCGCTGCGCTACACACTCCAATATGATCATCAACATTTTTATAATCTCCTTATATCCCATCCTTTCCTGAAAAAAATGTCAACCTTCTAAACTCGAGTCAACCGCGTGTAATCGGTTTTCTACCTTACTAACCATAGAATTGGGAAATTGTTTATATATGAGGGGCTTAGAATGCAAGGGGTGTAAGTGCCTTGATCGATTTCTCTTTATCAACTTTTTCTTTAGTTAATAACTCAACTGCAAAAACGTTCCAATTTAAGGTTGCTATAGAGTCCGATAGATGAGGTTCTGGCCTATATTCCACATTGCCAAATACAGTACGGAATGTATTTGCAGCTAAGTTATGACCAAAAGAGAGAGTCGATATAGAGAAATCGATCAAATCACTTACACCCCTTTCATTCTAAGCCCCTCATATAATTTCATCAGATGTACAAAATTCAAACTCATGATTATTTCCGTTTTTGCAATTGAGTTATTAACTAAAGAAAAAGTTGATGAAGAGAAATCGATCAAGTCACTTACACCCCTTTCATTCTAAGCCCCTCAATTGTGAACAAAACATACTAACGAAATTGTGTATTTCGTTAGTTGTCAGTATCCCAGTCCTTCAGTAGATTGTTCCGGTTCTGCCTGCGTAAATGGGTATGTAACATATAATATTAAATGCATGTAAAGTACAAAATAATGCAAAAGGTGCGACACACGTTGTGATATCAAATGATTTTCATATCAAATAAAATACCATATTTTTGCTCGTCTCTTTACACACAAGTGCCTCGAAAGTACATAGGGAAATCGTCGCGGATGCGATGGATGTTTGATAGACTGAATATGGTTAAAGCTACAGTGGATAACGGCATGTCCATCAGGACAGCATCAGTCAGTTTTGGAATTCCTAGAACCACCAACAAATCAAAGGCAATAAATCACCGACGATGAAGCTCGGATTCAGTAATCTAGTTTTTACCAATACTCAGGAACAAGAACTGGTGGAGCATTTGCTGCAGCTGGAGAATCGATTCTACGCGATGTCAAGGAACTGGCATTCGAGCTGGCTGAACGAAACAACATATCGAATCGGAACAAGGAATACCTACTTCGTGGTCATTCAGACTCCACGTGAACAGATTTTGAGAGATTTTAGACCCACGTAGATAATCGTCCTCAAAGATTCCGAAAATTTGGTAAATTTTTCACGAATATTTTCAAAACTCTGCACGTGGAATTTGGATAGCCTTTCCAAAAGTTTGTGTGTAGTTTATGAACAACCCTAACATTTAGTACCTTAGACAACACTGTTCCTTCCTTCCTGTTCCTGAAAATAACATCTCTCAGACTTCATGTGGTCTGTTGTACCCCGCCAGCAAAAAAAAAAATTTTTTATCATTCCAAAAATTAATGAAAAAACTCCAAAAAAGTTATACAATCAACAGTTACACATTTTTAGTAGTAGATTATTATATACTCAATATACTCAGTGATATGCAGCACAACAGATAGGGGAAATCCTGAAGGACGTTTAACTGAAAATTGGTTTTCTTAGGGGGGCGGTTTTACCCGTCTTCCCCTACTTGGTGTTGTTATTGTAATAAACTTTTCTTACTTTAAAATATTTGTTATTTTGTAATATAGGATTTTGCCACTCACATAATCTTCGATCTCAAAAACTGAGACCGTGCCGCAATCATCGCAACATGCACCGGAATCTTGATCTCCTCACTCCCAACCACAAACTGGACGTCGCAAAACTGCCGATTCAGTAGAAAATTACCGAAATCATCCTGTAGCGTACATTTCGGATAGCTGGAGAACTGAAAACGATACATATCCCCACTGCGGACGTTGTTATCGATCGTACCCCCGAATATGTACATGGCATCGCCAATCACGGCCGCAGCATGGAACAGCCGTCCACTTGGAACCTGTGATTCGGTGGCAGGAATCACTGTCGACCAAACTTGTGAATCGAGATCGTAGCAGTGCAGGTCATTCTGCAACGTGGAATCCGCTGCACCTCCGAAGACATACAAGAACCGATCATGGTGTACCATGATATGACCGTAACGCCTCGCCGGAGGTGGAGGAGCTCCGCGCAGAATATGCTCATTCGAAATGCGACGCCAACTGCAAAAAATCACGATTTTCTAATATTTTGATTATAGTTTGAAATAAAAAAAAACGTACATTTTATCCTTGAAATTGAACTGGAACAGAGTATTCGTGATTTGCAGTCCACTTTGTCCGGAAAATACATACATACAACCACGAGCCACCGCCACGGGGAAATTGCAACAAGTTGGTGGTCGATCGCCCTTCTGTTGAACTTCCTCCCATTGGCGAGGTTCACCCTGGAATTTAAAGCAAGAAGTACATTACATCTATGCAAAGACATCATTTTCAAATATTACGGTCAAACTAATGGTCCACATATCGTTCAGCCGAGCGTTTCCATCGTACCCGGCGTAAATCCACAACTTGTTATCGTACACAGCCGCGCCATGCGCGCTCCTCGGTACCGGCGTGCGACCGACAAACTTCCACTCGGTCCACTGACCATTCTGAAATTTGTACTCGAACAAATCGTTCTTATTGGCGAGATTAGAGTTCGAGTGAATATCTCCGGTGTACCCTCCGAAAACAAACATCGACGAGGCGTGGACCACCGCCGAATGATGGTAGCGGGGGGCGGGCGGAGTCCCGGTAGAAAACGCTCTCCCCCAGGATTTGTCCTTGACACTGAACCGAATCAAATCGTTCAACATTTTCGTCCCGTTGTCCCCTCCGAAAACATAAATCGCATCCTTGTACGCAACCACGGTATGCTTGGATCTTCTTGATCCCACAAACTCGTCACAGTCTAGCATCCGTTTCCACCGGTTAGCTGCACTGGTGATGGGTCCGGCATGCCCAGCTGCCGCGGCACCGCTCGTGCTCGGTCCCACCGCACTGCCGGAAGGCGTGGGCGAAGTGAATCGATTTGCGCTGGCCATTTTTTCGTCTTTGTCTAAACTCAACTGTACAAGTAAATGCAGCACTTGATGCTTATTTAGATTATTTTCGATTAGGATTTAAGATCATATTAAATTCAATCGTTCTTAGCATAAATAAAATAAGGATTCTTTTCTGCACAATTTTTTACATAGAATCTCGGTAATGTCAAGGCTACTACTCACTGCAACAGATAAATGCGCTTTGTTTATGTTGTTCCATTCATACGAAAACATAACTGTTTTGCTCGTATGGTGCGCGTTCAGAGATTCTGTAATTTATTATTATGAAAGTGGAGTTGCCAGGCAGCCTGAAATTTGAGCTTAGAAACTTTATAATTTGTAGTAAAGCGAAAGCAAAAAAACAAAATAAACTGAATGAAAATCCCAAAAAATATATGGTGAATCACATCATTGAAAGGAACGGTATCCTTCAGCCTCGCAACTCAGGAATGGGAACGTGCTTGTACTGGAGAATTGAACAACAACAATTGGAATACTTCTAAAAACTAGATGGGTTTATTCGCGATTTTTCTTGGGAAAAGGTTGGAATTGAAATGGTAAAATATTGGTAGGTGTAGGAAAGAGATGTGGTACAAATAAATATAAATAAACATTCACCGGATTGTGTACTTAATTCATAAGCATAAAGAAAAAGAAGAAAAATATATCCCTAATATGTCCCCTTGTATTTCGATGGGCGGGTGAAACGACAGAGTATCGTCGGGAGGGAAACATAATGAACGCCGCTATATAAATGGCCGCGCAATTTCGAGCGAGCTGATTCTTAACTTGGATGCAGAAGAGCACACAGTGGAAAGCAGCAGAACCAACTTTTCGGACATTAGTGGATCGGGCACAGCAGCAGCAACAGAGGAACCGACCATTTGGACAGTAGCGGAGCACACATCGGACAGCAGCAGCAGAGGATCTAACCTTTTGGACAGCAGCGAAGTGCGCATCGGGCAGCAGCAGCAGAGTTCAGTCGTATAGTAGCGGAGCGTACTTTTGGGACAGCATCAGCGGAGCACACATCGAGCAGCAGCAGCAGCGGGGTACTTTTCAATCGGCGGAAGGAAAATCGTAACCAGACAGCAAAAATGATGTCCGGATACGACAGTAGGGATCGTTATTTCACTGTTTGGTGATGTTTGTTGCATTTCATCCTATACTGATTTTTTTGCTGATGTTTGTGGTTGTGTTAAGCACCACACACTGCATTTCGGAAGGGAAGGAGACCTTGAATGGGAAAAAGGATAGGAAAGGAAACGGAAAGCAACTTTAATGGATACTTGCTGCTCTTTCGCGATGCCGGTCGCGAACAACATACTTTTGAAGTAGAGACAGTTTTTCAGCTGACATTTTACATGCTTATGCATACTGGGCTCGGGAATGAGAGCCTTTTGTATTGCAGGCATCCGAGAAGGTATAACGCCCGCCCACAATGAAATAGATGAACGAGATATCGACCTATCGTCAACCGAACACTAAAAATGCTGCATGCACTGAGCAAAACGGCATCATAGCAGCAGTTGCTTTTTGCAATTCTCTCTGAGCTGTCATTCGAAACACAACAAAGAAATAATCGAGAATCATGATGCGTAAGGCTGCTCATATACTTTTTGACCGAAGCCAAATATTTGACTCTTTTTGACAGACAAAATTTGATCAACGTGTACTGTTAAAATATTTTCGATACAAAACACGCAAGCAAAAATATTCACTTATTGGATACCTAAAATATTTTTCGGTCTGTTTTTCGAACCTGCCAGTACATGTTTAGGTTACCCTAAATATTTCAATCATATTTTTTCTATGTTCGATGTTTGACATTGTTTGTCACTGTTGATAATTGAAGAGTGGCAAACAAAATAGTGTTTGTACAGTGTACTTAAAGGTGGCCGTACACTGTTTGTCCAGAGGTCAAATATTTGACAATTTTTGACAGATTAAAGTTTGGTTGATATGTGTACAAACACTATTTTGTTTGCTACTTTTGAATTATCGACAGTGGCAAACAATGTCAAACATCGAACTGGAAAAAAATGACTAAAACATTAGACAGGTCGGAAGAACAGATTGAAAAAATATTTTAGACATCCAATAGCTGAATATCTGTTTGTCGTGTTTTGTGTCGAATATATTTGATGAGTACACGTTGATCAAATTTTATCTGTCAAAATGAGTCAAATATTTGGCTTCGGTCAAACAGGTCAAACAAACCCTAAGTATGAAACGTTCTGATTTATACTCGTTCAATATAATTCAGTATAATCAATTCAATATAATCAATATTGTTCTTTGATTTAATTTCAAAAGTTAATTGCACCGTAAGGGGCAAAATATGGACGAAGATCCTTTGCTGAAACTTATAAAATTGTAGGAACTAGGCGCTGCTGTGAAGCCGTTCTAACTGTTACTGTTACGAATGATGTCGTAAATATTCCAGCTCACTATCCCAGAACAGGAGGAAGCCTAGACTAATCATAACTTAATAATCGGTATCGAACAGTTTATGATTATTGCTTAAATGTGAAATAAAATTATTATATGTGATCGATGGTGTTTCATTTATTTTCTAATTACTTTAAAACATTACAAAAACAACTATAATATGGATCGAGCACCGCAGGTTGATTTTGTGCACATGTTGGCAAAAAATTGGCTCCAAATTGACTCTCAAATACATACGAAAGGTCGATAAATCGATTGCAAGGTGGCAGTATTTGTGGTTTGGAGAAAGAAACCCCGCACTTACTCGATGTCATATTCCTTTTCTTTTCGGTCCCTTTTGGGCCACCGTTTACGATCGACTGGTTGCATGTACCGACAGGAATTCTCTGTTGGCGTCAAGCTTAAACGCCCAGCTGTTGTCTTTTTTCAGGGCGTCTCTTTATAAAAGCAGAGTAGCTCATGACTAAGCTATGGAAACTATTGTCAAGTTCTAAGTTATAAACGGTTCTTTTTTCCCCACTTCTCCCCACGATAATATTCGGCTCCTCATTCTGTCTGATCGAGATGTACAATTTACAAGAACGTGTTTTTTGACGTAGGATTACGTCTTTCGGGAACATATTGGGGTACAAATTGAAAAACGAATATCGATCGCATCGAGAAAAATGTCCAATTTCAAACGCTTATTGCTCAGTCATTTCATGACGGACTGATGAGATTTTTACATCAAAACATTGCGGCACTCTATAACAATTTTTCACCTTGAATAAAATAATTTATATCATGTAATTAACTATCGAACAATTGAAAAATCTCAACCCCTATCCAAACGGTACTGATTGGTCGAAATTGACGTCATTTCTTTTTCGCCTGCTTCGCTTCTTTCGTTCCCCGATAAGTCAAACATACCAACTGATATAAAAGGACGGTAGCATTTTTGGATTTCTCATTCTCGTTCAACGCTCAGATCGGCAAACATGTGGGCTTCTAGTGTGCAGTGCTCTACAAATCATCCAACACCATACGGTGCGGCAAAGGAGAGGAAGCCATCGGCAACCAACGACGGATACGGTGCGGCAAAGGGAGCAAAGAAGAGGAAGCAGCGGAGAGCATCGAATTAAATCTAGTGTACATTGCTGGTGCGCTCCTCTTCACATCAACAATTGGATGCGGCAAAGGAGGCCGAGGAGCGAAGTGCATGGTATCACACTCGCTATCCGTCGTTTAGCTCGTCGTGGTTGTGCCAATCAAACCCTCGCAAATCGACGCACAGAAGCCGATGGCGCCAAAGTCAAGGAAAGTAGCAGCGAATCCGTAAAAGCTACCGCTTCCAAAACTAAACTGCTACATCCGACGCAGCAGATTCCGTACAACCCATTAAACCATTCCAGTCCTTCTCAGGACTATCAATTTGTTTTGAAACAAAAGAGTTTATTTTACTGTTTTCCACTTACCACAAAAACTATATAAAACCGATAAAAAATACTGTTTATTTTGACGTAGGATTGCGTCTTTCTGGATCATATTGGGCTACAAATTGAAAATCGAAAATCGAGCACATCGTGAAAATTGTCCAATTTCAAACGCTCATTGCTCAGTCATTTCATGATGGATTGATGATACTTTTGCGTCAGCCGATTTCGGCACTCCATAACAATTATTTTTACATTGAAGAAAATAATATATGTCATGAAACCAACTATCGAACAATTGAAAAATCTCAACCCCTATCCCAACGGAAATACTCACTTCTGATTGGTCGAAATTGACGACACATGCGTCGAGTCCCTAACAGAGACATCAAAACCAAGCTGCCTGGGGGAAATCGGAATTGAAAATACATGAAAGTAGGGGGAGCTTTTGTTCTCATCAAAATGTTTTCCCTAACAGAGATATCAAAACCAAACTGTCTGGGGGAAATCGTCTTTGCAAAAACATGAAAGTAGGGGAGCTTTTGCTCCCACCGAAATGTGTTCCCTAACAGAGACATCAAAACCATGCTTCCTGGGGGAAATCGGCATTGCAAATACATTTTTTATTTTATTTTAATTCAACATATCAACAGGTATACAGAACCCCAATGACGCTTACGTACTAATTATAATCATAAACCTATTAGCTAATAGGAGTGTTTGCTATTGGAGTGATGTATCGCATGAAGGAGGGGGAACTTTTGTTCCTACCGAAATGTGTTCCCTAACAGAGACATCAAAACCAAATCATTATTAAAGAGTTTAAAGATGTAATTCTTCAAACATAGCCAAGATCAACAGATGACCTAACGGAATCCTACGTCAACTATGCGGTCGTGTCTCAGACACAACCCTCCTGTGACTTTTTTAGTGAAATCGTATTACTCGAGCAACCGAAGCCCTAATGGAACTTTGTCCTCTTTTGGTAAGAATTTCAACATTTCTCGTCGTCGATTACTTCGTCTGGAGGTACGTGAAGGACCGTTGCTATGTTAATAAGCCACAAAATTTGGAAAAACTAAAAAAAGAAATAATTCGAATTTTCAACAGCATCGAGGTCGTAATGTTAGAGTTGTGCATGAAAATTGTAACCGTTTCCCTCTAATCCTAAAGGGCGGTGAGTTTCGAACATCAAACTTTCATCGCAGCAGTCAGACAACTGTGTAACCAAAACAAAGAAAAAACGCCAAATGGTTATGAAAGTTATAGTTTCTGCAGAAAATAATTTATTGCGCATTTGGAATACATTGGAATAAAAGGTAAAACTAAGATTCCAGATGATTTGTTTGAAGGTCTTCGACGAAAATTTGAAATGTTGATGTGTTTTATACACTGCCAGCTACCTATGCAATCGCAAGAATCGCAATGTGATGTCTGAGAAAAGAGGTTGTTAGCGCAGGGAACTGAATCAAGCCATAAAGAAAATGCATGCCATATCCCTGGAGTCTGCAACTGAAAATATAAGTGTGCAACAGGATAGAGTTTGCGACAAAAATTGAATATCAGTGAAATTGCAAACATGTCTGTAAATTTGGCATCCTTGCAATGATGGAAAAAAATTTCGAAATAATTCGAAGTCGAACGGATTGATAAATGTGCTTAATCGAAGTCGAATGGGTTACAAAATGCATCATGCAACTCGATCGTGTACCGGAATAGAGATGATTAAAATTTGTTGCGTGAGCGTTTAACCTGAAAGATCCTGTAAATCATGGAACAACAGTTACAATTACTTTTTCAGAGTTATCATTGACTGTTGGTGGTAAAAGTAGTGATAAAGATCGATTCCTTTTAATGCAATTCGCAGGACAGTTTTCTGATCTTCAGCTTAGTTTTTCTCGGATTAACGTAAATGTTACAAAGGACCTTTTCAAAAGCTATGCGAGATTTGTTTCAATTTGTGTTTTGACATTTGAATCAATGTTTTCCATCAATTCAATCACCTCTCGTAAAAAGTTCTTCTTCGTCTTAAATGGCACTTATGTTCCTCGGTGAGAAATGATCATCGAATCAGTTTGTTCTGTTTGCTCAAACTAGAATCATGTATACTAAATATTTTCTGAGTGTAATATATCATCCGAAACAAATTGGATCACGTTCACAATTATCGTTTCATCCCAAAACCCACCCATGCCGCGTAAACATGTGATTGCATGTTGTCAGAATCGGCGCAAAGTAAACTTATCGCAGTTTTTGTTTTGGTCTTGCTATTTCTGCCCATAAATCGATAGTTACCGCACGATCCATCACTACCCGTTAATAGTTATGTATCGTTATCCTCTTGTAAAACCTACTATCTGATGGTGAAATAATGGAATCTGACGAGGATGACGATAGTTTTGGTTCGGATTGGGATAAACTAGAAACGATAACCGAATTCGATATAGGTAAGTTAAGCTGCATGTGGTTTGTTTCTGGTACAATCTAGAATATTCCGAAAGATTTGAGTGCTTTTTATCACACTTATATTATTTTTTGAAAATGTTCTAGCTCGACCAAAAAGCAACTTATTCTCAGCGTGCGCCTCAACGGAATTAATTGGCAATGGTCTGCAAAGCCGCATCGCGGCTAAAGCCAGCACGCCAGTTTCACTGCTGGTGGAGAGTTTGGTTCAGCAGCTGTGCGCACTGCTGGAGGCGGACCCCCAGCGATCACAGGAACTGTACAAAACAATCTGCGAACGGCTTCATGCCGTCAATTTGATCGATGAGACTTACGATATGGGCGAATTCGAAATGATGCGCAGTCAGTACCAGAAGGCTCTCTATCAGCTGGTTAGCATCGCACGTGGACAAGATCTGCCGGTGCTGGCATTGGATAAAATTTGGCCACTGCAGCAACCGGTAGGTTTGGAGTGGTCGCGGTATCATCGGGAATTCACCGAGCTTGATTTCATTGCCGGCGGTGGATTTGGGAAAGTCTACCGGGCACGGAACAATCTGGACGGGATTGTGTATGCGGTTAAGAAGATTACCATCCGGTCGACGACTATCAAAAATGTGTTGGTACATTTGGCTGAGGTGAAGACACTCGCTAGTCTCAACCATATCAATATTGTTCCTTACAAAGCGGCCTGGTTGGAACCACTTTTGGCAAACGGGAAAGAATCCGGGGATAAAAATGTGAATAACTCAATGACAACATTGGATGACGATAGTGAGGAAGAAGAGGAGGAAAGTTCCATGGCCAATTCTATTAGTTTGACATCTAGAAGATTTCAGGTAAAATATTTTCATCACCGCTAGTGAATATTGAATATTCTTACAATGCCTTTTTCAGTCCAAATCCCGTCGCACGAAAGCTTCTTACGAAGACTCGCTGAGGCGCGCTGATGATACGGATGATGGTTTCAGTATTCAATTCGAACACAGCGAAGGTTCCGATGCCAGAGCGGAAGAAAATAACCAACAATTGGCGGAATTGGAAGAAGCGCGTGGAAGTGTCATCAGTGTGGAAGAATCACAGCCTCATGTTAAACTAAAATGGGCCACGCTTTACATACAGATGACCCTCTGCCACTTGACGCTCCGTCAGTGGTTAGATGAGCGCAATCGGTCCGAATGTTTCGAACAGTTTTACGGTAATTTTCTACAAAGCCCCCGGGTTGAGTGCACCATTCCGATGAATTCGTTCTGTCGGCAGTCTTCTCAGTTAAGCTCTGAGAGCTGTTCCAGTGAACCCCTTATGGCAAATACCAAAAACTCAGTTCCTGGTTCTGTGCAGAGTGAGAAACAATCGAACAATACTTTCCAGCATTTGGATGTGGTTACGGATATCCTCCACCAGCTGCTGAATGGCCTCACGTACATCCATTCCAGGGGTATTGTCCACCACGACATCAAACCGAGCAATATTTTTGTCAGTGTAAACGATCACGACAGATCGTTGTCCATCCAGCTGGGCGATTTCGGTCTTGCCTGTCCACTGCAGAGCTCCCACACGGGAGGTGGTTTCGGAACGCCTCTCTACGCGGCTCCCGAACAGTTGGAGGGAAAGTGTGACCCCAAGTCCGATATTTACAGTATGGGAATTATTCTGTTGGAACTGTTGCTCGCTTTTGACACCGACATGGAGCGAGCGGAGATGATAAAGCAAGTGCGGAAGGGACAGTTTCCGAAGGATCTCGATGTTGAATACAGCATGTTACTTAAGGATCTACTTAACGTTAGACCGGTCAAGCGGCCAACAACTTTTGCCCTAACCGAAGCCGTCAACTGTATGAAGCTCAATCGGGACAAAGTGATCTCGGGGCTGCGCCAAAGCATCACGCGACAGGAGGAAGAAATCCAAAGTTTGCGAAAGAAAATTGCCGAAACGGATCAGCCACTGGAGGAGCTGAATCGGTTGGAAATTCGGACCAGTGAAACACTGATCGTGAAGGAGCAGGAACTGATTATCAAGACTATAGAGATCGAAAGCAAAAACCAGCTGCTTCGGTGCAAAGAAATTGAGTTGCGCTCAAAGGATGAAGAGATCCAACGACTGAAACAATTGCTGAGAAGTTATCAGGAGAAAGAAGAAGAAAGAAAGGATCAGTGAATGCCTGCCTATTTAAGGTTTAGTGATTTCTCGATTGACATTTTCCGAATCATTTTGTGTATTTATTACAGTAAGCTTTTAGGATATGGTTAGCAATAAATAGAACAAACGCAAAAATTTGCTGGATAACAATAAAAGAAGAAAAATATCTCGATATCGATAATTGCGTTCTCACTTTTTCCTACAGCTGACAACTCCCATAAAATCAAAATTCTTTCATGAGGATAGCCTCAGCTTCTTTGTTAATTTTTGATATATTCTGAAGTTTCATTTTTTCATGAAAATTGTCTTTGTGGTGTTCCAGTTTGGTTAATGAACGTTTTGGAATAGACCTTTTATTGTTCTTCTTCACTCGCCTGGGTATTTTAAGAGACTCTAGTTTTTATATAAATCGTCGTATTTTTGAGAAAACTCTTAAACGCAACTTTTATTAAAATTGACTTTTTGGCAGTTTCTGGGTCGTTGGAGTACAGTAGGTTACCTCTAATGCGACATCTAGCCATTTAGACAGACCTGTAATGCGACACGAATAATTGGACATTTTTGAAGTAGGCGTTGGATAACTAACAAGTCCACATTATATCAGTGTACGAAAAAAAAATCGATTTTCCCGTTATATACTCATACAAAAACCGCGTGTTATGATCCTGGGGAAGCCAAAAACCAGGAGACACAAAATGCAACCTCCAAGTCGTCGCAAAATATCGGCCGAAAGAATAAAGATACTCAGTGTGTCAATCTAACCTCACTTTCCGATGATTTGTTGGCTAACATCGTTGATGATAGTTTGCTTCACCAACAATACAAGCTGCGACGCAACCACCCGGCAGTATCTCAGGTTAGACATCAACAAGATAATTCGTCGACGACAACGCAGCCTCCTGCTACAATGGATCTATCCGAAACATCTACGGCAATGTTAAACGTCCCGACTAAAAACAGTTTTGATTTGTTAAACGACATGGATGAAGCTGATACTGAAAATCTACACACACAAACGCAATCCTCTTCTAAAGTAAGAGTTCCACCATTTCATATCATTGGACATCTTCCAGAAACTAAGCGAGGCGGGTATCCCTTCTGATGAAAGCTGCCCCTACGTGTTGAAGCACACGAAAAAATCAGTACAATTTCTGACGAAATCGAAGAATGCTTTCGCCAAAGCAGTTTCCACCCTGAAAGCTGCTAAAGTGCAATATTATACCCATGATACTTCGGAAAATGTCTGTACAAAATTCGTGTTATCTGGACTATCAAATACTGCGATTCCTGACCTAAAAAGCGAACTTGAAGTCAATAACATTCACCTTCGAGACATGAAGGTGCTATCTACTTCGAAATCTACGCTGGACCAGCAAGCTCTCTATCTTCTCTACTTTGCCCGAGGAAACACAAAGCTACAGGACCTGAAGAAAACTAAAGCCTTAAGTGCGATTCACATACAACATCCACGTCACGTTCACGCCCCGTCACGTTCCGTTACGTCAGTTATTCTACCATGCAATTCATATGAAAACATTCACATACACCGGCAACGTAACGACCCGTCAGTATAAGTTCAACGAAAACGACCGGCAGGATTTGTAGAAAAGAATAATTGACGGAGACGGACGGCTCGTTGGGTTTTTGTCTGGGCTTTGTGTCTCGGCTTTTGTTTTGATTTTGGCTGCATTTTTTATGCCAACATATCTCCCAGTTTCAAATTTCTCAGTTAAAATCAATTCACGACTAGCTGAGAAAAACAGTCTATATATTATTATTGTTAAAAAAGGGTCGGGACTACAGGTTTTAGGCATTTAAATAATATATTTCAATGATTTTCCCTGTTTTTTTTTCTAAATTTAGGACTGATTCTAGGTATGCTGATTTGAAAGAGGGCATTGCAATTCAAAATTGTTGTAGATGGCGACACCATGAAAAACATTGAATAGATCATTCGTTTGACATTTGACGTGACGGTGCTGGTGCAAGCATTGACTGCATGTGTGAATTGGTGGAGACGTTGACGGAACGTAGACGTTCTTTTCCGTAACGTTCTATGTGAATCGCACATTATTCAACATTGCTGTGACGTGGAGGTTTTTTGTCAGAAGACCCGATGATGTAGCGCAATGCCACCGTTGTCAAGCTTTTGGTCACGGTTCGAGTAATTGCAATATTCCTCCTAAGTGTGTGAAATGTGGCGGCAAGCATCTTTTTGATTTTGACGACGATAACAACAATACATCAGAAATCAAATGTGCAAATTGCGGTGCTAATCATACGGCAAACTTCCGAAATTGTCCTGCAAGAAAAACTTACCTTCAAGAGCTACAGAAGAGGAAAAAGCAACCTGGTGCAGCATTACCACGTGTGACGAATACTTCATTTCCAAGACTCACAGGTGATGAAGCGCCTCCATCAAACCGGGTGACCCAGCAATCATCAAATCAGAAGTCCTACGCGCAAGTTTTATCCACCGCCAGAGACGGTGCGCCCGCTCTCGTCGACGAATCCACCAGTGACAACCTGTTCACTATCTCCGAATTCCTCTGTCTCGCGAGGGACATGTTTATTCGCCTTAGTGGATGCCACTCCAGGCAACAGCAATTTCTGGCTCTTTCAGAGCTGATGATGAAGTACCTATACCATGTATAATACCGATCGTCTCAACATAGTGAATTGGAACGGCAGGTCCTGCAGAAACGAGTTGAGTTCTTCGATTTTCTCTGTAAACAAACAACATCGACGTCGCTACAGTTACTGAAACTTGGCTAAAACCGAATAATGCTTTCTACCACCCTAACTACAATTGCGACCGAGCGGATAGAAGAAGCTGTGACAATGAAAGATGAGGTGGGGTTCTCATTGCTATTAGGAAAGAGATAAAATTCACTCAAGTAAATATCAACACGAGTGCTATCGAATCGGTTGGTGTCCAAATCCATGCTGATACTCAACCCATTTACATTGTTGCCGTTTATTTCCCTGGAGCGCACCGAAATGCATCATGGAATATATTAGGCTGTCAAAAAAGTCCTGCGGTATTTTTTTTGAATTTTCATTTGTTCATAAAATTAGTTACAATCATCTGTTTTAAGTCAAATATGCGCCGTTTTGTTCGATGACTTGTTCCCAACGAGATGCCAACTTCATAATACCCCTGTTATAAAAGCTCGCTTCCTTATTGGCAAAGAACTCGGATAGCCAATTTTCACAGGCCTCTTATGTGGCTAACTTCTGACTACCTAGCTCGTTCGCCATGAACAAAAACAGGTGGTAGTCACTTGGTGCAAGGTCCGGACTATAAGGCGGATGCAAAAGAACCTCCCATCCGAGCTCCCGGAGCTTCTGGCGCGTCACCAAAGAAGTGTGTGGCCTGGCGTTGTCCTGATGGAAGACAATGCGGCCTCTGCTTATCAAAGATGGCCTCTTCTTCATGAGTGCTACCTTCAAGCGGTCCAGTTGTTGGCAGTACAGGTCCAAATTGAGCGTTTGGCCATAGGGAAGCAGCTCATAATAAATTATTCCTTGACAATCCCACCAAACACACAGCAGAACCTTTCTGGCCGTTAATGAGGGCTTGGCTACCGTCTGAGCCGCTTCATCGGGCTTCGACCACGACCGTTTGCGCTTCACGTTGTCGTAAGCGACCCACTTTTCATCGCCAGTCACCATCCGCTTCAGAAACGGGTCGATTTTGTTGCGATTCAGCAGCGATTCACATGCGTCGATACGGTCAAAGATGTTTTTTTGCGTCAACGTGTGTGGCACCCATATGTGATGTCGATGGTTTTCGGATTGTGACTCTAATAACGCGCATAAATCTGAAATCGAACTAGTCACTCATACGCCATTCTTTATTCTGCCTCGTTAGTTCTATACATTGACATTATATAACCCACTGTCAAAACCATGGCTCATTCTTCTAGCACGGTCCAATGTAAATAGTATCTAATCATAGTACAGTGGGCCCATCGCACGATACCACATTCCCCCCCTTACTTATCGGTTGATTTCACTCTTTTAATATAATCTCGTAGATATGTTGGCGGCTTCTGAATGCGTCTATCACGGGCACTTTTCCTTAATTCATCCTGTTCAGGCATCGTTGTAGGAGTGATCGGAATAACAGCTTCATTGGAATCCTCTCGCGTGGTTGCTGCCTCTTCAGTGAATTCGGTCGTGTTTCCGCAAAACAGCTTAAGGTGAGATACGTTCCGAAAATAGGTTTTCCCAGATATTTTTGAGCGTAATTCAGCTTCGGCTCCGTTTCGTCTGATTATAATATACTGTTCTGGGCTGAAGTTACTTGTAAGTTTATTCTCCTTAGTCATTCTCTTGGCGATAACAATATCTCCCTCTTTCAACGTGCATTCTTCGGCCTTTCTTCGCTCGTTACATGATTCTGCTCCTTGCACTTTTTTCGTCCAATCTCTATCTTTGGTCTCCTCATTTTTATCATTCCACGCTTGATTCACAGTCGGCAGCTTGTCTTTAAGAATTCGACCAAACATTAAAACTGACGGAGCTACCCCTGTTGTGGAATGCGGTGTTGAATTATACATCAGAAGGAAGCTTCTCAAATCCCATTTCCAATCGGTTTGATTTGATTCCTGACTTATCCGCAAGCGTTTGAGAATGGAGCTGTTCATCCGCTCGACTTCCCCATTTGCCTGGGGCCAGTAGGGGGTTGTTTTTTGATGTCTGATGCCGTATTCTTTACAGAATGCATTGAAGGACTCACTAACAAACTGGGGGCCATGATCTGTTCTTAGAGTTTCTGGAATCCCAAACCGACTAAAGGTCTCGTATAGGGCTTTAATGGTGAGGCCAGCTGTAGTCTGGGTCATTATAATTACTTCAGTAAACCTGCTAAAGTAATCAATGAGAACCAAAAGATGGTGTCCACTGGGGAGCGGACCAAGAAAGTCTGTCGCTATATTTGCCCATGCACGGTCAGGCATTTTCGTTCTTAACATCGGTTCTGGAGGAGACAAGGACGACACAAGTGTACACGATTGACAACTTCGTACATACTTCTCCACTTGAATATCCATTTTGGGCCACCAAACTTTCTGCCTCAACCGTCTTTTCATCAAACACATTCCCGGATGCCCTTCATGTGCACAATCCATTACTTGCTGCTGTAATTTTTCGGGAATTATTAATCTATCTCCCCTCAGCACAACGTTTCCTGATGAATATAATTCCGATTTGAATTGCTTAAACGGTTTGACTAGATCGGTCCAAACGCCTGATTCCAGAGCTTTCAGCAGCTCCTGTAGTACAGTATCTTCAACCGTTGCTTCAGCAACATCAGTCAAACTCACAGCATTTGCCGCGGCGAATTCAGCAAGTTGGTGTATGTAGATTTCTGATGGCTCGTCAAAATGCACAGCTTGTGATATCGAAAGGCGGGACAAAGCATCTGCAATATTACTGATACCTGGTTCATGGATTATTTCATAATCATACGATTGTAACCGTAGCACCCATCTTTCGATTCTAGGACAGGGGCGAGAGCGAGGGTTAAACAAAAATTTTAATGCTTTGCAGTCGGTGATGAGCTGAAACCGTTGACCCAGTAAGTACAAACTAAACTTCTCTACCGCCCAAACTAACGCCAAAGCTTCTCGCTCCGTCTGAGAATATTTCCTTTCTAACTCCGTCAAAGACTTGCTGGCAAATGCTACAACTCTCGAAATTCCTGCACCTTCCTGCAAAAGTACAGCTCCTAGTCCCTCCGGACTAGCATCGGCTATAAGCTTAGTCTTATCTCGTTTGTTGAAAAACCCAATATGTTTAATATTAATTACTGCCTTTTTCACTGCTTCAAAAGCGGCTGTCTGTTCCTCTTTCCATTGGAACGATGTATCCGAGCGCAACAACTGTCTGAGTGGTTCGGTTTTAGCTGCAAGGTTTGGAATAAATCGTCCTACATAGGTGATAAGTCCCAAGTAGCTTCTCAGCTCCGAGATGTTTTTAGGTTCTCTAAAACTGCAAATAGCTGCCAAACGATCCTCGGTGGGTCTAATTCCACTTGAACTTAGAATATGACCCAAAAATTCAAGCTTTTCAACCCCATATACACACTTTTTTTCATTCAATAGTACCCCATATTCCACCAGACGCTGTTGCAGGGCTAGAAGTCGAACATCATGCTCTATTTTCGTTTCTCCATACACCACAATATCGTCCAGGTAAACAATAACCCCGTCTAATCCAGCTAACATGGATTCCATTGTTTTCTGGAAGATTTCCGGGGCACAACTTATGCCAAACATAAGTCTTTTAAACCTAGAGTTCAATTTAATCAGTTAGTGATCAATAAATAAGATGAAATAATAAATCGACTTTGTCAACCAAATCATTCTTTATTTTTGCAAACTAAGAAAAATATGAAGTTTTGGAGATTAATTTTGCTCTCAGTTTGACAAAGTAGAAATAAAAAATTTCTCTAAAATGTGAATCTACCTGTAAAGTCCAGTTTTTGTAATGAAGGTCGTGATCGGGCGCGATTTCTCAGAGATTTCCAACTGGTGATATGCGTCTTTAATATCAATTTTCGAAAACATCTTTGCCCCGCTGACAGAACCAAGTAGCTCATCTACCATTGGAAGTGGATGTTTTTCACGCAGCACAGCTGCATTGGCACGCCGCATGTCGATACACAATCGAACATCTCCAGAATCTTTCATAACAGGAACTAGTGGAGAGACCCATTGCGATGGGCCGTGAACCTGCTCGATGATCCCTTGTTTCAACAAGGTATCCAACTTTTCTACTACTTTATCCTCAAGCGCGTAAGGAACTCGACGATATCCTTGTTGAACTGGTTGCACGGTTTTGTCTATGGGAATTCCAACTGTCAGTCCCTTGAATTTGGGAAATTCCGTTTCGGAATACTCTGCAATCGATGCAACATGAAACCCAACTTTCAAAACACCTAATTCCTTTGCTGTTTTGTCCCCCAACAAGCATTGTTGTCCGTTCTTAGCTACGTAGAATTTAGCTTCCACTTTCCTATTCCCGGCTTCCACCGTAGCGTAGAAACTACCAATCATTTCCATAGGCTGACATGATGCATATCCAGTGAATACCTTGTCTACTACCTTAGACATATTCCAAACCTGAACGGCGAAGTTTTTCATCTGAGTCCAGGCGTTTTCACTGATAATATTGGCGGCAGCCCCAGAATCGACAATCATCGGGACGTCTACACCACCGATTTTGAACAGGAAAATATTTTCTCCCATAGCATAGAAAACGTATCCTTCATCTTGGTCTCTATCTCCATCTTGCTTTACCATTCGGATTCTCTTCGGGGGACCAGTACCTCGCTCTTCATTATTAACTCGTTTTAGACATTGTCTAGCAAAATGTCCAACGCCACCACATTTCAAACAAGTCGCTCGCTTGGCTGGGCATATTTCAGAGCCTTTTACATGTCCTCGCTTACCACATGAGAAACAGACTGCTTCTGAACCGCGCCCTGGCTCTCTTCTCAGTTTTCCATAATGAGTAGTTCCGCTAATAGCTCCGAAAGACTTAGTAGATTGCTGACGAACGAAACGATCTTCGGACCCAGAGGAGTATCTCTCTATTGGCTTAGGTTGCCATCTCGGTTGCCACTTAATCACTTTGTTTACAGTTGATTCAGGTTTGGTTCCTTCAAAATCTTTCAACCGGTGAATACTCTCTTCTAGCAACGTTCCCACAGATTCGATTTCCTCCAACGACATATCCCGTTTTAACATTTTCTGCTTCAACTTTTCGGACAAGCATTTCTCAACGATTTGATCTAGGATCATTTCGTCCGGCTTTTCGTACTCACATCGTTTTACTTGGGTCCTTAGACGCAAAACGAAATCACCGAAACGTTCTGAGGATTTCTGTGCAATTTGGCGGAACAAATGACGTTCATAGGTTCGTCTGCGAAATGGTTCGAAATGACTATCCAGTTTTGCGATAGCCTTATCATAATACGGAGGGTTCTTGAGAACGTGTGGTACATTTCCAGCATCTGGTAGATTATCAAAAATATCACGAAGATCAGAGCCACCTAGATAAAGCAACTTCGAACGTCTGTCGTATTGTGAAACTATTCCTTCAGCTTCAAAATACGCTTCAAGATCTCTTTTCCATTTTGCCCATGCTACTGGCAACTGGGAAGATTCCATCGAAGTGAGGAACGGTTTGATTCTTGCATCGCTACTAGTCCTGTATTATCATGTATGAAAAATAAAGAAGAAAAATCAAAAATCTTTCTTTTTTTTTTTAACACTTCAATACCCTTCAAAAAAAAAAAGGCCCATTATTCATAAACTTGCCATAAAAAGATTTTTTTTTTTTTTTTTTGTGTTCCAAAATAATTCTTCCAATCGAGATGAAAGCTTTTTCTCACATTTAATTTTGTAAATGTTAAGTCAGGGTCTCCTGTAGAATTGAATCATAACTCAATTCAATTCAGTCAGTTGATATGTTTACCAACTCAACTCATTTATTCGATACTTGACAAAATATTTCTATAAATATAGCGAACCCGCAAACCTATCAACTTTGATATACAGCCTATTCCCAATCCTAAGGCAACCCTGTCAAATCAACCGATAGCGATCCCGCTTTGCGCAAATCTCTAGGCAATCCTGCCATCATGTAAAGCAACTGGGCAATCCTGCCCTTCATCGTGCAGCAAAAATGATTTCTCAAATTTATTGGCAATCCTGCCAGCTGTATGCAGTGATCCCACCTCTTCTCCAGTATTCTGGCAATCCTGCCGTCTCAAACATAAGCGAACCCGCTGATACCTGTACTATTTATAGCATGACGAGCCCGCCAACTCTAGTGTTCCCGTTATATTTTCTCCTCTCCCTTCACACGATAGATTAATCCATTATCCCCACAACGTTTCACTTGTGTCCATAAACTTTGTTTTTTTTTTTTTTCTTTATATGTATACGAGAACTCACAAGGCCTATATGTAATCTTGGCGGCCATCTTTTTCATCTGAAAATTTTCTCTTGAGGGGGCATAGCCCTGACCAGCTTATGAATAATGTGATCTTCACTTGACCAAAAATAGCACTCATTTTCGTACTTCACACAATATTTCTTTTAAAGTAGCTTTTACTTACATGTTTTATCCTCGTCGCCAATGTGATGTCGATGGTTTTCGGATTGTGACTCTAATAACGCGCATAAATCTGAAATCGAACTAGTCACTCATACGCCATTCTTTATTCTGCCTCGTTAGTTCTATACATTGACATTATATAACCCACTGTCAAAACCATGGCTCATTCTTCTAGCACGGTCCAATGTAAATAGTATCTAATCATAGTACAGTGGGCCCATCGCACGATACCACACCATACATCGAGCTTCTTTGTGAATCCAAGCTTCTTCAAATGGTTAATAACGGTTTTATGACTTATCCCCAGCTCTTGGCCGATGCTACGGCTGCTACTATGCCGGTCTTTCTCGGCTAATTCAGCGATTTATTCGCAAT
Source organism: Toxorhynchites rutilus septentrionalis (assembly GCF_029784135.1). Lineage (NCBI taxonomy): Eukaryota > Metazoa > Arthropoda > Insecta > Diptera > Culicidae > Toxorhynchites > Toxorhynchites rutilus. Next base: position 60,610,498 of record NC_073745.1, read on the forward strand.
TTTCGACGACAGGCCTTCCGGAGCGTGGCGCATCTTCGACGACCTCTACACCAGAACGAAAACGTTGGAAAGGTATTTTTGCGCGCTATAATATAGTCCTTGACAGTGTTTTGTTTGGTTAAGTCGTTCGTGAGTTATAGTGTCGCAAATATGGAGCAAAATAAAGAGAAAATCCGACATATTTTACAGTAAAGGGTGTGTCACATCAAATTGCATCACGGAAAAAACGCTGTAGAAATTCGCCCAGTAGACCGATCCTTTTGAAAATTTTAGACAGTAAAATAAAAACTATTAAGCAACTTTTGGCATTTTTTTTTTATTCATACTTCGAGCCCAAGCCCGTATGCTCGCACCTTCCTCTTTACCCCGTCCATAAGGTTCTGTACAACGTCAGGTTGTAGTTTTTTTTTTTAACAGAAATCCATTTTCTCTTGAAGTCCGCCTCCGATTTGACAACTTTTGGGTTCTTCCGGTTGAAAAAGCAAATCTTCTCGCAGAGAGTTTCTCCGCCGCTCATGGTAACACTCTACCTAGTAACCCAACCACAATATAGGCTGTAGAAGAATCAGCACAGCAAATAGCAGCAACTGTCCTAGTCCTTGAAGATGTCCCATTGATTCGACCCAAAGAGCTGAAGGGAATCATCAAAACTTTACAACCCCGAAAAGCTCCTGGAAAGGACAAAATTCGCAACGTTCTACTGAAGAACCTTCCACGGAAAGGATTCATAGTTTTGACCAAAATCATCAATGATTGTTTGCGACTCTCGTACATCCCTAGTGAATGGAAACATGCAATCGTCACTGCAATTCCTAAGTCGGGTAAGGACATTACACTTCTCTCCACAATGAGCAAGATTCTGGAACGCATCGTACTCACTTGAGTACAGGGTCAACAGGCTAACAAACCACGTCAAGATCCAATTCCGCGAAGGAAAATCTGCTGGAATGATACTTTTGGATGTCGAGAAAGCCTACGATTCCGTCTGGCAGGATGCAATTCTTCATAAGATGAAAGTGGCTGATTTCCCTCCATATATTCTCAAGCTTCTACAATCTTTCTTGAAAGAACGACGCTTCCAAGTCATTGTCAACGGAAAACTTTCAGCCTGCCAGTCAATTCCGTTTGGAGTACCTCAAGGATGTGTTCTTAGTCCAGTGTTATATAATATTTTCACTGCGGATGTAGTAATGGTGGATGGAGTCAGCTACTACTTTTTGCTGACGATACGGGCTTCATTGTTGCTGACAAAAATCCGGAAAAGGCCATCGATAAATTGCAGACAGCACAAGATGCACTAGAAGACTTCCAAAAACGCTGGAGAATAAAGGTAAATCCTGCGAAAACGCAAGCTATTTTCTTCACTCGACGACGTAGCCAGCTACACCTGCCGCAATCAGAAGTGACTGTACTCGGACAGCCTGTACAGTGGACTGACCAAGTGAAGTATCTTGGTTTTATGCTGGATAAAAAAAGTAAAATTTGACAAACACATTGTTGCCTCTTTGCAAAAATGCGATAAGCTGACTAAGATGCTTTACCCTTTAATCTGCCGACGTTCGAGACTAACCGTAACAAACAAGATGCTTCTGTACAAACTCGTATTTCTACCCACCCTAACGTATGGATCCAGCTTGGCACAGCTGCGCGCTAACCCAAAGGAAAAAACTCCAAACTAGACAAAATTAACTATGAAAAATGATGCTGGATCTGGAATTTAACCACCCTACAGAAGACCTTCACGAAATTGCCAACATTGAACCAATTGACGAATGGACATCTAGACTCCTAGAAAAGTTTTGGATAGGATGCTCGATTTTTTTTTATCCAAAATATATATTTTTATTAAGGCTCATATGGCGTCAACCTGACGGGGCCGGGAGTTCAATATTTCGACAATGTTTGCCTTATAACTATGTTAGTAATATGTAACCGATTACTCGCGGTTGGCTCGAGGTTAGTATTACAAGTGTTTTCGTAATTGTGATGTTGCTGTCTCCAATGCTCTGTACCTATGCCCGACACGGGATACTTCCTATTGGGATGCAGTTGACCATTAATCAGCAACGCCCCCCTAGTATGTACCCCATATCTAGCGTGGTGCGTCTTCTCGACTCGAGGAATCCAGGATAGAATGGTCACTAGCCGGCGCAATCATCAGCTCGTATAGAGTTGTCATGAGCGGTACAACCTTTGGCTCTTGTTGAATCATCAGTGGACTGCACAACCTTTGGCCCGTGCATCTGTAAAGAGTGTGTGTATGTATTGCCGCGACTAAGTAAAACTTTATAGATCGAATAGGAGGGATATGAAACAGGGACACAACGAAGGAAACATCATTAAACGTTGACATCGGCGTTTCTGAGGAACAGGTATAGATGAAGCAGAAGATCAGGATCACGGCTACCTAAGATATCCCGGACGGGGATATCCGATTGTCTGCCTTTTGCTCTCAGTGCTCTAGAGAGCTGAGAGCGAGCAGCATGGAACCGGATACACGACCAGACAATATGCTCGATGTCGTGGTAGCCATCGCCACAATCACAAAGATTGTTTGCTGCGAGCCCAATGCGATAGAGATGCGCGTTTAGGTTGTAGTGATTGGACATAAGCCGCGAATGAAATCACGACCGACATTCAATCCCTTAAACCAAGCACTCGTCGAAACCTTAGGGATAATCGTGTGTAACCAGCGACCGAACTCATCTTCACTCCACATGCGCTGCCAACTAACGAGTGTGTCCTGACGAGGAATATGAAAAAAATCGTTATAAGCAATTTGCCTTTCAAAAAGTGTGCCTTCTGAAGCGCCCACCTTAGCTAGCGAGTCCCCGGAATCGAGCAATGAGAGGGGACCCATGCTAAGGTAATCTTGAATAATTTTTTGACCAAAACACTCAATAGATATCTTATTCTTGTTAGGAAATAAGATGAGCGTTTATCAACTTTCATTGAACGGATTGCCTCTATTGAGCTGAGACTGTCTGAAAAAATAAAATAATGGTCGATGGGCAATGTTTCAATGATCCCTAAAGCGTAATATATCGCACCCAGTTCAGCGACATACACGGAACAAGGATCTTTGAGTTTGAAAGAGGCACTGGAATTTTCATTGAAGATGCCGAAGCCAGTAGACCCGTTTATGAATGAACCGTCAGTAAAGAACATTTTATCAGATCTAACTTTCCCATATTCTGCCGAAAATATCGGCGGAATAGAATCGGAGCGGAGATGATCTGGGATTCCATGGATTTTTGGTCGCATGGACAGATTGACAGAGGAATTGTAAAAGTATGGGAAGCAAACTTGGTTGGGAATGCCTGGTGAAGGGTGCACTTCATGGGTAAGGAAATCATGGTACAAAGACATAAAACTTGACTGAGGAGTCAGTTGGAGTAGATTTTCGAAGTTATCAATCACCAATGGATTCATGATCTTGCAACGGATGAGAAATCTGTAGGATAATTCTGTGAATCGAAGAGTAAGCGGGGTTACTCCTGCCAAGACTTCGAGACTCATCGTATGTGTCGAATGCAAACACCCCATTGCTATACGCAAGCAACGATATTGTACTCTCTCCAGCTTGAGAATATGAATCCTGGCAGCTGATCGGAAGCAAAAACTGCAATATTCTAACACTGATAATATCGTTGTTTTGTATAACTGAATGAGGTCTCCTGGATGGGCACCCCACCATGTTCCGGTTATTGTTTGGAGAAGATTGATTCTTTGCTGGCATTTCTGTTTCAAATACGCAATGTGTATTCCCCAGGTACATTTAGAGTCAAAATATACTCCAAGGTATTTGAAAAACATCGAGTGCCTGATCGCTTTACCGGATAGGTGAAGCTGGAATTGGGCGGGTTCGTGCTTCCTAGAAAAAACGACCATTTCGGTTTTCTCCGTAGAGAATTCGATACCCAGCTTGAGAGCCCACGTGAACAGGTTGTTCAGGGTATCTTGCAAGGATTTTTGCAGAACGGCGGGATTAGTATCCGTGATGGAAATAACTCCATCGTCTGCAAGTTGAGACAATGCAATGCAGTGCAATCTCTAGTTAGACATATATCATTGACGTAGAAACTATACAAGAGGGGGCTTAAGCAGGAGCCTTGTGGTAGGCCCATAAAACTGTATCGAGAAGATTTCAAGCTGCCATGATTGAAAAACATGTGCTTTTCTGACAGTAAATTGTACAGGAAATTATTTAGAATTGGCGAAGTTCCACGATTATGAAGTTTCTCTGAGAGAATTTCCATGGAAACTGAAACAAATGCCCCTTTGATATCGAGAAAAACGGAAGCCATTTGTTCTTTACGAGCAAATGCGATTTGGATTTCAGAAGATAGCAGCGCGAGACAATCATTCGTCCCTTTACCTCAGCGAAAGCCAAACTGCGTATTTGACAGCAAATTGTTCGTTTCAACCCACTTGTCCAAACGAAGTAGAATCATTTTCTCTAACAATTTACGAATACAGGATAACATTGCAATCGGCCTATACGAGTTGTGATCGCAAGCCGGCTTGTTGGGTTTCCGTATGGCTATCACTCTCACTTGTCTCCAGTCATGCCGGACCATATTCAGCTCCAGAAACTTGTTGAACAAGTTCAGCAAACGCTGTTTCGCCAAGTCGGGAAGATTCTTCAACAAGTTGAATTTAATCTTGTCCGACCCCGGAGCTGAATTGTTACATGAGAGGAGGGCAATTGAGAATTCTTCTTCTTCTTCTTCTTCTTCAATGGCACTAACGTTCCTAGAGGAACTTCGCCGTCTCAACGTAGTATTACTTGCGTCATTTTTATTAGTACTTAGTTGAGATTTCTATGCCAAATAACACGCCTTGAATGCATTCTGAGTGGCAAGCTCTAGAAATTGAGAATTCTACTATCGAAAAATTCTCATAATCGCATTGGAGCGGAATGTCGCGTACGACGTTTTGTGCAGGAACGGAATCGGGACAAACCTTTCTTGCAAATTTGAAAATCCATCGGTCAGAGTATTCCTCACTTTCATTCGTATGGTTCCATCCACGCATTCTCCTAGCCGTATTCCAAAGAGTGCTTATAGCTGTCTCCCTTGACAAACCATTGACGAACTTCCGCCAATATCCACGCTTTTTTGCTTTAATCAGACCTTTTAGTTTGGCTTCTAGAGCTTGGTACTTTCGAAACCATTCCACTAATCCAGTTTTCCTGAATTTTTTGAAAGCGGATGATTTTGCAAGGTAGACCTTTGAACACTCCTTGTCCCACCAAAGTGATGGAGGACGACGTCGGAAAGTGGTAGCAGGAACACGTTTCTTTAGAGCTTGAAGTGCGCTTTCGTAAATCAAACTCGATATAAAGTGTTTGTACAGGATGCTCGATGTCAGAAAATATTCTCATTACAAACATAGTGCCATCATAGCTATAATATATTTTCATCAAACTTTTCCTCTTACTATCATCGATCTTTAAATAAGCGCATCGGGTTTTTTTTAACTTTTCCTGTCCCTATTAAAACAAAACAAGTTATTATTGTCTCAAATGATAGAACATAGTTAATTCACAGCTGCAAGGATCACCAAATCTTCTGTCTAGCAAATAAGAGAACAACCTGTAAATGTTAAGGGCGGAACAATAAATATGAATTGAATTGAATAGATTGAATAGACTCCGACCATGTTCTTTCCCTGTTCCCCCAAAAATCAGTGTATTGTCCCTACAGTTGCACACTCCCTCGCATCTCATCAAAATACTTCGATTCAACACCTCTTGGAAAACATCCAGAGAACTGTATAGTCCAAAGGCAGACAAGCGTAACGAAACATGCCGAACACGGTCATGAAGTCTGTCAATCGTCACGACTCTTCATGGAGCTTAACGTGAAAGAATTCGCTTGATGAATCTCTCAAAAAACTAGTTTGCGCTTGCAAGCCTTCGAGGATCTCACACTCCTTCACAATGCTCACCACAGGTTGTAAGTTCACCTCGCTAGGCAGTGACCTCTGAATGCTGAATGACCTCTTCGTGTTTCCCCTTCAAACAATTTGGACCGATTCGTATACTCAAACGGAAGTCGTTGGAATGCTTCGGATCAGTCTTCCGAAAAACACTTACACATGTCCACGCTATGAAGTCTGATTAAACAATCCTTGGTTTCGTGCAAAGAAAGCTTTCTATGAGAATTTTTTTGCGTGCATGTTGGCAATTGACGAATTTATGCAAAGCTGAATCAGCTCATGCGACATCTACACTAGAACTCAGAACCACAAAAGTGAGGGTGTTTGTTTATTTTACGCACTGAAAAGCAAGATTCGGTGGTGATTATTCATTTTATTTCAATTTAGATTCATTTCAGCCATTGAATGTCGTCAGTATATGGTAAGAAAGTTGGAGTTTTGTATATTTACGATGGTTTCAACACGCGATTTGACCAAAGTCATAGATAATCTTCGAAAATTTTAAGTTTGATAATGCATATCGGTTATTGATACTATGGATAATTGCGATGATATTGATTTCATATCAAATTGGCTGATATCTTTGATTATGTAGAGTCCGATACGAGAAGGATTTGCTGTATTTTTAGCGCAAAACACCCTATTCATCGTTTACTTAGTTAAAAAAAAATTAAGTTACAATACTCATAACCAAGGTGTTGTACTATAGGTGGACCGCAATGTCAAAATTGCTGTTCGGCCATTGCTCGTGAAAAAAAAATGAGTGGGTTATATCTATGATATAACCGCAAGGTTGACGTGGAAATACCTTAGCTTAGCAATCATTCGTTTGTATTGATTAAATTCTTGATTGAATGAAACAGTTTCCACATTCAATTGAGTTCAATATATTTGCTCTGTGAGTGAAAAAAATGAACAAATGCCGTGTAAAGTCTATTCATTTTTTGTGATTGATTGTACTTCGTTACAAGTAAATTTAATGACGGACCTTTTACGTTTGGTATGATGACTAGAACAAAATATATGTATGGAAGAATTATCAAACGTTTGATGAACCAGCCTAAGGCTGAAAATCTTTCCAATAAAGACAAAAAAAAATTATCAAACGATTATTTTATTTTACATTTCCCTCTGAAGTTTACACCCAAAAGTGTACATACTTCTCGAATCTCGAATTTGCTTGAAACTGGGAAGTTCATTCGCTTCTAGTGGCTGCACGATTTTCCCAGGTTCCTAAGTTTAGAAGATCATGTTAGGACAGACATATTCCACTCTGCACAAAGGCAAGCGAGGACAAAAGTACTCGCAGTTTGCATTTATTTGCAGAGCCGATTTCCCCAGAAACCTCGGTTTTGAAGTCTGTGTTAGGGAAACACATTTCAATCGGAACAAAAATACCCCCGATTTGTATGAATTCGCAATGCCGATTTCCCCACGCTTCATGGATTTGAAGTCTGTGTTAGGGAAACACATTCCAGTCGGAACAAAAATACCCCCGACTTGCATGACTTTGAAATACCGATTTCTCCAGGCACCTTGGTTTAGAAATCTCTATTAGGGAACACATTTCGGTGGGAACAAAAGCTCCCCCTACTTTCGTGTGTTCTTCTTCTTCTTTTTGGCTTTAAGAGGGTTTAAACTTTTCAGTTCACTCGCCTCTAGGCTCTTTCGTGTGTTTGCAATGCCGATTTCGCTGCTTGGTTTTAAAGTCTGTGTTAGGGAACATTTTTCGATGAGAACAAAAGTCCCCCTACTTTCATGATGGCTGTGTTAGGGAAACCGTAAATCGGGCCAATCAAAACGATGCAGTTAGGGCGTTTAGATAACGCCTAATATTTTACAGTTATTCAATTGTTTATCTAATGAAAAACAACATTTTGTTAGTTGCGATAGATGCGTAGAAATATTCCCTATCAAGTGATGCAAACATCTCTCCTATCCAGTACGAAATGTTCGAGCTATAAGCATTCGAAATCTTTCATTTTTTCCTGCATGTTCTGTGTTTAGGTTTTCATTTTACCCTCCATATATTCCGGTTAGACGTAGTCCCACGTCAACAAATTTGTTTAAAAAACAAGTCGTATCTTTTGGTGACAAATGCATTCGTAGGCAAAATAGCTGTTCGCTCTTTATTGTCGAATCATAACAGTGCAGAAGGATGTTTTAGTATATCTTTTCGCCTTTCTTTCCAAGCAAAATGTACTTCTGTTTGGCTCCCATCGGCAGGGAAAAGAATACTATCAGCTTACGGCGATGGTGACAAAAAATAATGCTGATTGTGGCTCCACTGATTTCGCTCAGGGAGGTGGAGAATGCTGTGCATAAACCGGGAAGAAGCTCCGGAAAGGGCCGTTACAAGTAATTGGCTAGAGCAAAAGGAGGTTGTGCACTATATTCCACGAATATATATTTGCTTATTTTTTCCTTCAATTATTTTCCTTAGCGAGTTGGCATTGAAATCATAACCACACACCCAAACAAAAAGTAAATCATTCTGAAAGTAACGTCTCGCTACTCGTCTCACGTCATGTCCTGAATATGTCATGAACGAAACACCTATAGTTCAGCATCTTGCTCATAACCTAGGTAGTGCGAACTGAATCAAAACGGCTGTCAAAAAAGATCCAATTGAAATGTCGAAAGAGATCCAACGATCAGGAGTGCTATTTTTCTTATGATAATCAACACTATAAAAAGGGTATTGTTATCAAGGGCAAAAATAAGTAAAATTATAAAATGAACGAACTAAATTTTTCTGTAAATTGTTTGATTAACCTTTGCATCTCTGAAAGAGCATCTCAGCCTCTCACTGAGCAACGCATTTTTAATGTCCCCTTTCTTTGACATAACGTTTTCCCGAACGGAATAAAAACAAGCGAAGTCAGAGTAACGTAAATGTTTACTCCTGCGATTTGGAAATATTCGATAAAAAGTGGAACGAAGTGATGCCAAATGATTTTAAAAAAAAGTCTGTTAAAAATGTGGCGATCTAACGCAAAACGTAAACGATCGGTGAGACATTCGGATTTTGTTTTTGAACTAAGAAAATGATGCTAATGTAACCTAAAACTCAAAAACAAATCACGTATAATTTACTTCCGGGCTTTCCAAGGTAGTTCTCACATGCAGGAATCGTGCATTTTTCTACTTGTGATTGATTGTGCTCTCGAATTTCCTTCTTTAATTCAACCATTGTCAACATTTTTATAGTTTTCACTACTGAAAGAGGTAAATAAATAACATGTTATATATAAAATTGCGCAGAATTAAATTTCTTATAAACTCATCACAATCAAATAATCTTTTATGATTATAACATTGTAATTTATGGAAAGAACTACAAGCCTTCCATAAGCTCACATAGCAAAATTTAAAACCATCATCACTTTCACCGCAGCGCCGCCTAGGTGTAGATTTGTACGTTAGATCGCCAATAGAAATGTCTTTTAACGTTAATTTTTACACATTCATTAATACTTTGTACACGTGCACGTAAGATTGTATTATATATATATATATATATATATATATATATATATATATATATATATATATATATACAGCCATTCCATGCCAAACCGATATAGTGGTTCTCATTTATATTTTATATTTATTTTTTCATTAGGGTGCCCGTTTCCATTTTAGGGTGGTCTAAAAAAAACAATTTTTTCCACTCTTTCCCAAAAACGACTTTTTTTAAAAATTCATAACTTTCGAACCACTTAATCGAATCAAATTGAAGCTTACGAGTTATTTTTCTTTGAAAAAATATTACTTTTGCGAAAAATTGAATTTTTGTTTTTGTAATTATTGATTGAGTTAGTTTTTCATAGTTTTCTCGGTTTTTTACATTTTTTTATGGAAAGCTGAGGATTATTTACCTAACATATCTCGATATCAGAGATGCTATAATTATCATTTTTAAGTTATAATTTTGTAAGTTTAACATGTTTCAAGTACTTGATCAATATTCCTATGTGACTAAACTGGACCTATGCAACTAGAATCCGATCTTCCCGCAAGTGTGATATTTTTTTCAAATTTTGCTTATTGGCTTCAATTTAACTCTTTGTGGTCGTTTGTCTGCTCTCAGCCATCACAGCAAGAAACCATGCTAATCTTATTTTTCACTCAACTAAGTAACAGTTTATGCTTTTCCTAAACGTAGTTTGATGTCTGGTAAACCTTTTCACGAATCAATGCGGTACTCCTATGAGTAATAGATAACGGTATGCAGTATCAAATAAAGTAGTCACCCACACAAGACAACGCACAGTGCGTTGAATGCATAGGAATGCATTCACAATAGCAGAATTTAGCCATCGTAACACTGGTGTGATGGAAGAGATTGTTGATAAGTATTAGAACTACTGTTTGCATAAATGTTTCATATTATTTGAATAATCGTAAAAGTGTCCCAAGCGACAAAATATTTGTTTATACAAAGTAAAAAGTTCGAATCATTTCAGATACGCAGAAATCATTATTTGAGTAACTTCTGGTGTAGAAGTAGTTGTTTTTGAAGAGTAGAATAATTGTTTGCATAAGTGTGTTACGTATTCTGTATAACCTCATGTAAAAAAAACTTTGTTAAAAGTGAAAAGTGCTGATCGTTTCGGATACACATTAACGCTGGCATTAATTACACATTTATTGCATCAATAGCAAAAGAGTCTCATATTTACGGGTAATAAAAATAAAATTATGTATTAATGATACTTCATATGATTTACTCTTGGACACTGTTTCGAAAGATTTCACACGAAGATCAATCATAAAATATAATTTGATGTTTTTATATATATTTTTTTATAAAATAAAAAAATAATATTAAAACATCAAATTAAAATACATCGTTAAGCTAATACGTATGCATATAGTTCATAAAAAAAAATATTTAAAAACATGTTCATTTTCCAAAATCTTGCATGTATCACTGATTTTTCAGGGAAAAATAATTCCTACCAGTACGACACCCATACCCAAATTAATACGACCGCAAAGAGTCAATATATCGATCATCTAAATCGGTTCAGTAGTTCAAATGTTATGATTATTTGCAGAAAGTCATTTTTGTACAAAGGAGGAAAATGATTTTTCGAACCACCGGTTAACTTTGAAAAATCATATCTAAAAAACGAAAAAATAGTATCTCTGATATCGAGATATGTTAAGTAAAAAATCCTCAGCTTTCAAGAAAAAATATAAAAAAATATAGCGCCCTCTAGTCCAAAGTCATAGAAAATTTAAAAAAACGACTACAATCGCAAGTTAAATATTTTTTAATAAAAGGCTTGGTCATTAGTTTCAATTTTATATGTCGATCATCTAAATCGGTTCAGTGATTCAATAGTTATTAATTTTCATTTGTCATTTTTGGGAAAAAGTGGAAAAAAATGATTATTCGGACTACCCTAAAATAGAAATGAGCACCTTAATGAAAAAATTAAAAATACGGGTCTAATGTTTTGCGATAAAGAACAAAATTGCCACTTTTGACGAAAGTATGAGAATCACTATATCGGTTTTGCATGGAATGGCTGTATATATACCCGGCAAACGTTGTTCTGCCATAAGAAATATTTCTAGTGAATATTTTAGTTGTAAAATAAAAAATAACTTATGTGTTGTAAGTGTGTTTAAATGTTTCAACGATCTACACATACATACATACACATACATACGCGTTGTTAATTGTTATAAAAATCAGTATTTCTTCGTTGATATATTGGACATCCACCAAGGCTTGCGGTCTTGTCGTTGGTGAAATTTATAAGAAAATGCAGTGTATATTTTCCATCCGCTATGCAAGGCTATACAAGTTTTAGATCACCACACGGCCATGAACCGTCTGTGGTAACAATATCGAACAGTAACCCATATTTCGTCATAAGCAGACCCGAAAGCAAATATAAGTTGTTGAAAATTGAATGAATAATTTTATTCGATGTTGTTTAAATACATAGACGTAGGCGTGACCCTAACTTAAATGTTTTTTTCTATAAATCTCCTTGCATTTTAGCAAAACAATCTTATCCAGAACAGGAAATAATTATCAGAGACAATTTTCGTTCAAGATTTTTCCCTACCTGCAGTCTGCAATGATGTCAGGGCAAAAGTACTTATGTGTATGAGTTCCAAACTTCATACACACCAGATGAGCCAACCAGAAAGTCTGCCGGGCCGCAGGTATAGTAACTAAATATAATAACTTTTCTGTATTAAAACGATGGACAAATGTCATACGGTGAGTCAAATATCTTTGATGTGATGAATTCTTATTTTCGAAACTTATTTTTCAAAAACCTGTGAAATATTGTTATATCCAAAAAGTCTGCAACAAAAATAAAAAGTGTTTTACAGATATGTCTGTAAATTTACAAACATATTTGTAAATCTGACATCTCTGGTGGTCTGAGAATTTATTGCAAGAAATCGCTTGAAAACATGCATGAATTTGCTTGAAAATTAAGTGGATTGAGTCCGTACCACTTAGCTTATAACAACCCATTCCTCGTAATACACATAGCACATTGTAAAATGATTATTTTCTAACCTTTTCAGCGTGGAAAGAATACATGAAATCGGGAAATTTGAAGATAAATTCTGATTTTTCTACTTTTTTCTCTAATTTTCTTTGGACGAATTTCATACCAAAAAAACAAAACATCCTCAATTTACTCGCTGCGCCATATGGTTGTAAATCCAACGTAAATTCGTCAATTGAAGTCTGGGGAACCGACTGCACAGCGATGCTGACCAAAAAAATAAATACCCAAAAATTAGTTGTAGATGCAACCTTCAGCGGCACACAGCAGAACCAGCAGAGAAATTTCAGCGGCTAAAACACATCATTAATGTCTCGATGTTATCACAAACTTAATGAAGGAAAAAACTAAGAGCTACACTTACACTACACTACATATGCTATGTGTGCATGAGATTGCATCATCCTTTATTCTCCTCTTCTTTGCTCGTTTTATAGCTCGGGTCGCGTTCGTCGCGAACAAGCAGTATTGGCCATTTGTATTCAAAGATCCAGCCAAAATTGTTGCTCCCATGGTCGAGTGGTTAGCGTCACGCCTAACATGTCACTGCTGAATAATTCTGGTACTTTATATTCGATTAAAATTATAGAAATATTGTTATTAAAATTTGTTGTGGGTAACTAAAAATCTCCGCCACCCTCTATTCAATTTTAGTATTTGTTCAAATAGCTAATAATAGCGAATGTTACATGAATTCAATATATAAATTGATGCGTGCACTAAATAATGATATCAATTGTGAAAAACTCTGATATCAATCGACGTTTGTTTTGTTCAGAACAGATAAAGATGTTTATTTTATTTGCCCAATATTTTAGACGAAGCACTTATTGTCATGATGGGAAAGCATTTTTTCCATGTCAACATACCAACACACCACGCGTTGAGTGGTGGTGGTGTGGTTCGCTTCTTCTACTCTACGCACTGCCGGTGCTTGGGGTGAAAATGCAAGAGAAACTGTACACCATGTTCGAACATCATGTGAAATATTAGGATTAAACATCGTTTGTCAAAACATACTACGAATACAAACATGTCACATTTTCAAACATAGGTACGAAAAAATCATGTTTGTATTCAAACACAAAACTGCGAACAGCAGCGTGGACATGTTCATCCCGGACGCAGTGTTTTTTGTGAAACATGGAAGACTGCTTCGGATCAACGAGCATTGACGAACAGTAGGAGGTGTCCATCGGTTCCTTGTTGTGCTCGACAATTCCTACTGCTGTTAGTTCATCTAGTCGTTGGCCGACCTGGCACTGCGACGGGAATATTCATAAAAATGACGTGACACAAAGGTTTTGACGTACTGTATCTAATTCTGATTAGAGGTATATTGAATTTTGGAAACTACTCTTGGGACTCAATAAACATCATACTTTGACATTCATTCCCTTGTTTGCTTTTACCTGTGTTGTCGGTACTGCTGAGGGAAACATTCAACCTAATGCCACATCTGACTGCTGTACTCCTGTTAGCAATCAGCGTAGTTTCACAATCACATAGAACTTCTCTAAAAATACCTGCCCTTTAGAGTTGTTATAATTAATAAAAGCGTGACACCCCTGCGGTGGTACAAAGTGTTGTACCCCTGCGATAGTAAAGGACCAGCCGGGTGCTATGATTGATGCTAGGATCGTTAGCAAAATCTTAAGCAGAACTGTCAGTGGGATACCCAATTGATGTGAAAACAAAGGAAAAATGTCAGTAGGATACTCGATATGTTGGCTCCTGTCAGTTCAATAGGGGTTCTCTAAAGATGTCACCGAGGTGTAAAAGACAGAGAGGAGAGAATAGGATGGAGAGAGAATGCTATGTGACTAGGGGAACAGATTGAAAGTGAGGACAGGTAGACAGTTTAGTGGTGATACGATACGTGTACGGAACAATAAAGATACTTGTGCGGAAACAAAAATAGTGTATTATATTCGGTGGAAATATCACGGACTGGAGTACCTCTACTCTGCCGATCATCCGACACGTACAAGAATATTAATTCCCTGCTGAACATTCCATTATCCTTCACTGTACTGAACATTCGCAATCAACCGATCAAATACAAATCCGGTGACTGTGTTGACTTTGCACTGAAATTGAACGATCCTGGCACCCGAATCAATCGAAATCATGGTTCATTCCTGAAACACTAGCATTCACGACGCCGTTATCACCTTGCGTACATACCGCGAAAGCTTCAGTGTTCGAGCTGCACAAGTTGCAAACCTATTGAAGTTCACCTGGATGGGCCGAATGGCAAAGAATAATGAAATTGTCAAACATATCCGCGAAATAATTCTTTGCTTAATTGTTGAATTTTAAAATACCGAGTGCAAGAAAACTTAATTCAAGTGAGAGATTCGGACTCAGTTCCATGACATGACAGGTCTCGCAGTGTTCTCAATCTCGTGTGAAGAATCACCCGATCTGAGTCCGACCGAAAATCTGTGGTCAATTCTTAATCTAAAAATTATAGGCGGTTGTGTCCCAGATACGACCGCATTGTTGACGTATAACTACGCTGTTATTTTATATAAGTCGCTTGTTTATAACTTCTTTTATAATGCTGTGAAATTTTAGAAGTAACTGTTTACTAGAATGGTTAAATCGCCCTAAAATGTTTTTTTTTAAATTGTAGAATCAGTTGACGATAAGATAATGGTTTCTTCCGCAATTGGTATAGACTCGGCTACAGTCGATTAAATACTTGTTGCACCAGCACCATTATTCAACATCTCATATTTATATCAATATATCTTTGCAACCGCATGGAAAAAACAACAATGACAATACTTGCAAGTATCAAATATCATGCTACATGTTATTTAGTATTGCTTCAGTGGAATCGCACCTCTAGGCATCGTTCGTATAACGTAAACCAAGGCGCGTAGAAGTATATCCTAAGGTGGGCCAACTTGCTAAAATCACTCTTCAGCCATCTTGGAAATCTACTGTGTTTTGTTTGTAAACAAAACACAATACGCTTGTGCCGGAGCTCGCTCGTGATCAGTCTGTCTCTTTCACGCTTCAAGGAAATAATTCCCCTTCTGCTTTCTTCCGTACTGTTTTCATATACCGCTCCCCTAACCAACTTAGTGACAAAACGGCCTCACCTAGTACCATAGACCCGTCTTGACGTAAACCAAGCGCCAAACAAGCGTTCGCCATACCATGCATACAGAACCATACATTGGCGGCTTGAAGCCACTAGGAATATGAACACTTTTTATCATTTTGCGCTATTCTCAAAAGAAACGCTCCAGTTAATATTACTGGCCTCGAAAAAAGTTGCATAACTGTCTCATGCTCAAGATAAGTGCAGCTGTCATCCTTAGTGGAGAAAGTTCCGCTAGTGGCTAGTGAAACCGAATCACATACAAAATTCCAGACTGACGCTTACTTTTTTGGTGACTAAATAAACTCTTTCTGGTTATCTCAAAAACCTCGAAAAGAGTAGCACTGCTTCATTATGATCAAAATTAGCGCAAATGGAATCCTACTTGAAGGCAGTTTTGCATCCCAGTCGCAACCCAAATAACTCGTAACATCCCAGCACGACATTCAAGATGCTTGGTATTTCCCAAATATTTTTTGGCGCACAACCCTAACGCCTGTTTCGCCATAGCGTCAGTTCAATGCATTGATGCAATGTCAAAGGCACCAACGAAGCCTTTATGATGACGGAAAACAAACAATGTTAACTGCTTGGGGATATAGTTAAGAGTTTGGCTCCTTTAAACTTATGTAACTAAGCCTGTAAAAATAAACGGATTAATAAAAAAAAAACTGCGTGGGGAAAAACTGAATATTTGCCTCAGTCTCTGCTGTCATCCTTGGTGGAGAGAGTTTCGATACCGTCATGCGAAATCAAATCACAAGCTAAATTCCAGAACATTCACTTTGCTGGTGAGCCGACGAAAGCCTAGCTTGATGATTCCCCACACAATTGTGGTCGCGTCCACAGCTCAATCCGAAACGAAGACGTGTGATGGCGCGAAACAAGGAAGGACAAGCTGTTCATTGCTTCATATCTAGAACGATACTGAAAGTTTATCCCAGCGAGATCCACTGTTTATACTCTAGGCAAATATTTCTCTTCGTTCTTCTTCTTTTCCTTTGTTCACGGAGACTTTAAATCTTATGATTTCCATTCCATTGCTCGTCGATAAGTTGCTCGTTATTGACGGCTCGGGTAGAAAAGCTCACACATTAGCAGAATAAATGTATGGGAAAATGGAAACGCTTGTAGTTTTCATGAATTTTAACCATTTACACATCAGGCGATTGTAACGTATAGCGTATCAAACGAATTTTAGGGAATTTCCGAATCGTTTGGTATGTAAATCGTCAAAATCCGTTCGTGGCAAAAATAGTTATTAACGTTAACTTTACTTCATAAAAACGTGACCTGTTTTCTGATTTGGCACCCTTGATGAAAGACGTAGTTCTACGCCAAACATGGCCAAAAGCACGGTGACCAACAAAACTCTGTTGTTTGAGGAACTTTCAACGACGTGGGAACAAATCGATCAACATTACCTGCACAACTTGGTTACAGTGTTTTCGTCCAATGCGTATACAGTGCCCGACTGTATACTCTTTGGTGCGAAGGAATTGTATATTGGAGGTGATAAGCAAAGTTATTTATGAAACTAACTCGAAATATTTTATATTGCCACAATTTGTAACACTCAGCAGCTGATGCTAAATAATTATTGGAAATCTAACGCACCGTCTGACAGACATTTGTGTGATTTCGTAAATAACATCCAATTAATCTGGCAAACAATTAAAAACCGCCGAAAGGAACATGCAGAACCACACCAACCGACGACGCAGACAGACGATCTTCCATCGCGCGCCACCACATGTTGCACGACAGCCGGCACGCGTTACCTATTTTATTTCACGATGCACTTCCGCAAAATAATGCATTTCCTGCACCCACCTACGGTACCACTCCGCAAACGTAAACAAACGAAGCAAGGGGACACAGACATACAGAAATCGCCCGCACGAGCTTCACTTTGTTCCGATGCGTCGATCCGTTGCACATCCCACAAAGCGAGGTTCCAACTGACAGAAACAGAACAGAGCAGGGAGCACAGGATTCAGGATGATGTTCACCGCCTGCACAAGGGCGAATAGTCAGGTACAATTACGATCAATAGGGAGGCACTAGAGCGTGATGGGTGCACAAATAAGGGAGGTGACTTTTGGGATTTGCGTTGGGAAGCCTGTAAAAGGTCGATAGAAAAGGATGAGCTTGATCCAACCATATATCTCGATGGTTCCTACGACAGATTTCCAATGACTGGAAATCAGGCATAGGAAATTGAGGGTCTCTGAATCACCCCCTCGAATGAAATATTTTCCATCCACCGTATGTTCCTTGGTGTAAGGCAAAAAACAACTTCTCCCTCCCAAAGTTTGATTTTGAAATCGTTGAACCCAAAAATTGTTAAAAGGAAAAGGAAGGAACTGGAGAAAAAACACATGGAATACCTTTCAATCGATGGAGTCAAGGAATCTTTTGCGCCCCTCGAATGAATGGACTACATAAGGCAAAACCGAGCGTCACATGTGCTAAACACACGTCTTGTGTCTACATTTGATCGAGGCCCGAAGAAAACAATGAAATTCCTGAAAGTAACTAAGGTAAATGAAGGGTTAGACACCCTTCAAGGGTGAACTGGAGCGTCTCTGACCGTTGTGAAGGCGTGGTGGAATAGAATGCTCCGCTCTAAAGAGGTTGTCTGTGATAAGTACTTGACTTATGTTAAGTAAGACAAGAAAAAAAATTAACACTAGAATGTTTTTTTCGGCAACTGCCAATAATGCAATTTACAATAGTGTCATATGTTTCCATAATCGATCAACGCGTCGAACGAGAGCAAAAAGGAACACACCTCACATTAATTTTAATCACCCATTGGCTCTCGTTACGATCCCGAACCGGTGCTGCTGTCGCCAGACTAAATTACTTCAAAGTAATCAAACCGTCAAATTTCCCATTAGATTCAATAAATTTGGCGCACTCAGTTTTTATGATGAACTGCGATGTAATGATGATGTACCCATTTTTCCTCTCCGGGTGCTAGCGGGTCTCTTTCTTTTTTCGCACCCATCCAGAAGACGAAAGGATGGCTCCAGCGGGAAAGGTGTGAAGATAATTCTCGTTGGTTATCAAACGCTTTTTTTTACGCTTTTCCTTCCCACAGGTAGGATACATGTCCACACCCAGACGACGACGACGACGTTGTGCCTTTCGGCTTCCATTATCGTGTACCGGAATCGAAACGCGCGTAAAAAAAAGGAAGCGCAGCATGTGAGCGAATTTGAAATTCAAAATTGATAAATTAAGGCACTTTTGCGATCCCGATATCGATGGCACGCATTGGACGAAAAAAAGGGGACATCGAATCGTAAAAGATAACCAGAGCAGAACACCGCGATGACCCCGAGGGAAGTGTAATGAGAAACAAATCAACTGCACCTGATTTGATGTGGTTTCATCGCGATTCTTTCTTATTTATCATTCGCAATCGCGAAGTGAGCATATCGTGAGAATAGTGGTTTCAAGAAGTAACGGATATCTGTTGCCGGGTGGTAAAGTGATGATGATTGAGGAGTAGAAAAAGAATGCGAAAAATAAGGGAATCGTTTATACGGAAGTCGCAAAAGGTTCTTTTTTTGACGTGAGACTACGTCTAACCGGAGTATGTGGGGGTGAAATGAAAACCTAAACACAGAACATGCATTTCTTAATAGATCGGAAAGGTCGGAAATATATCTACGCATCTATCACAATGAATAAAATGTTATTTTTTATGAAATAAACAATTGAATAACTGTGGAATGTCAAGCGTTATCTAAACGCCCTAGCTGCCTCGTTTAGATTAGCCTGATTTACGGTTTCCCCAACACAGACTTCAAAATCAATGTACCTGGCCGTATCTGCTTTACAAATCCGTGCATGTCAGAAGAGCGTTTGTTGCCCCCGAGATGCGTTCCCTGACACAGCCATCAAAACCAAGGTGCCTGGGGAAATTGGCATTGTAAATATATGCAATTGGTTAAACTTTTGTTCCCACCGAAATGTGTTCCCTAACACAGCCATCAAAACCTAGGTGCCTTACATTACATGGCGTTTGTTCAAATTCTTTACTTACACAGCAAATATGTTGAATTCAATTGAATTCGAAAATTGTTTCATTCAATCAAAAATTTAATCAATACAAACAAATGATTACTAAGCCAATGGTTGTCCCACGTTAACCTTGCGGTTATATCGTAGATATAACCCACCAATTTTTTTTTCTAAAAATTGTACTAAAGAAAAATCTTCGCCACGTGTGAAAATTCCGTGTGCGTTTGTACTGAAAATCCTTTGTGCCCTTGAGACGTATACAGTGTACAGAACATTCATCTTTTGGGTTCAAGAAGAATGGTCCATTCAAAATTTAACCAAAACCTGGCCTTAAACGGTCCGTCAGAATCCCACAGGCGGTGAAAATAGTCGAAATACGAAATACGAAATACGAAATACGAAATACGAAATACGAAATACATGGATGTTAAATGGCCAGGCATTTGTGAATGACTCAGTCATCTATGTAACACATTTTGAAGTAGGGCTATGAGCTTACAGGTTACAGGAAACAACACGTTCATGGCCTCTCTGACAAGCAGAAGGTAGCAAGAGGTCAAAGCTGTCGTAACCTTCTCAAGCGGCAAGTGGTTTGTGAGTGATCTCTTTTCGGACGAAAAAATGTTTTTGCTACAAGATCAACATAACCAGCACAATAATCGATTGTATGCAACACAGCTTTCAGTGATTCGCCGGGCTTATCTGGTCATCCGAAGATTTCAAAATTTCTCCAGAGTGATAGTTGACCAACACGAGGTTCAATGTTGGCAATATTTTGAAAACCCAAGTAGGGGAAAGTCGGGAAAGACGGACACCCCTGTATAATTGATAAATTACATATTTATTTTAAATTTTAATGATGTACAAACTTGTAATACAGTGTATCAATACCTTTGACACTCACTGTGTACACCTAGCTGGCTTTCTGTTAAAATTGTAAATAAAAACAAAAAAATGATCTACAAAGAGAGCAGCTCGATGTAAATTTTCGTCTGCAGAAAATAACTTTCTCATTGTTATCGAGTAATTTTTTGGAGTATTTTTCGTTACGTGAATGTTCTACCATGACTTCTCTTCCAGTTTATCGTATCAGCGGTGGAGTTTTCTCATTTTTACTCCAGAAATATTGACGAAAATAAAATACTAATCAAGTTTTTTTTTATAAAAAATGATGATGATGGTCCCCCCCCTCATTCCCCTACAAAGGTTTGAGCAGAACGAGTTATCTTATTGATAATAATTGAATTACTGTATTTCTTTATTATATCATACTAACATAGATTACTAATCGAAAGAACAATTTAAGCATTTATCTACAGTATTCATTCCATGGCATGTCGAGAGAATTTCTAACCCGGGAAGACCCTAGACCAATCGGGAATTGAACCCAATGCCTATGTCAATATTAGCCATGAATTTACAAGGGAAATCCCGCTTCATCAGATCCCCGGCCACGGCCTGCAATTGCAATCGTTTCCGATCTAGCCGATACTTCAGGCCCATTACTTTACATATCCCAAGGCATGTCAAGAAAATTTCCAACCCGAAAAAATCCATGATCGATCAGGAATTGAACCCAATACCTATGTCAGCATTAGCCTTGAATTTACAAGGGAATTCCCACTTCACTGGATACCCGACAACGGTCTGTTAATCGTTTTCGAGACCAGACAGCTGAGCAAACCTTATCCTAATTACAGCCGATACTTCAGGCCCTACATTCAACCTGGGATATAAACGTGTCAACTTGAATCTGCAATGAGAACCGCCACAACACAGAAAAGTTTTGATATAATTATCTTTTGAGAAGCTTCCTAGCTTACCTCAGATTTCCACTTTAAACCCCTTGGAATGACTTTGTTTTATTCGAACAAAAATTCTTTTGTTTTGTTTAATCTCACGTTTCTCTATGCTTGCCAACGTGCGCGGGCTCAAACTATTGCAGGCTTCACAATTATTTTTTAAATTCAATTGAATAACTAAGATAAATATAAAAACAAAAAAAAATACCATCATCACCATAGCCTTGACATGAAAAACACACGGACACACATACACACAAAAGACAATAATTTCTTCTCTTTATGAAATAATGAAATAATGATGATGGTCACCTCAAAAAGTTTGAGCTGTACGAGTTCTCTTGTTGATCTTTATGTAACAATTATCAAAATAACCAGTAAGCGTTATTTTCATTATGAATTTATTTTTTCGTAATGAAATTTCTTGTGAGGCCAATGCACAATGCACAATGGTCCAGGAGATGCATTTAAGTGGAAATTAGCATTTAGAGCTTGACAGTTATTCTCTAGACAAAAACTGTCTTCGACAAAGTTGTTACTCATGATAGAGTGCTCGTTTTTATGTTGTCATAAATAGGGTGACCAAATTTTCGATGAAATAAAAAAAATATATAATTTTTTAACCTTTACAGATAGAGGTAAGCCTAGTTCGACAATGTTGTACACCCAGTTATTTGAGACAGCTTTGAAGAACAAAGTTTTTTTTCTATCTCTTGAAATAACCGATATAGCGCTTTTTTTCTAAGTTGCATTAGGGCCACCATGAAAAAAATGGTTTTTTTTTGCTCTAACTTTTATATTTCAAATTCTACCTACAAACTGTCTTCGAATAACTTTTAGAGCTTACTAATACAAACATTTCGCGATGCAGAGCTTGTCAATATCTCAACTTTACTCAAAGTTATTGATGTTTCTTCCCAAAAAACATGCTCTTGTCATTTGTTTGTCATTCTTTCTGGGGCAAACATAAAAAATGTTTGTTGGGCGGAATTTGAAAGAACAGATTTTCACTCTATATAATATGTGATTATCAAAACTCTGTTATTTTTTGTGTTTGAGTAAATTAAAATTAAAATCATGAGTTTTTGGATGAAAACCCATCAATAACTGTGAGTAGGATTAATATATAGACAAGTTCTGCATCGCAAAATGTTGCTATCAATAAGCTCTAAAAGTTGTACGTAGGCAGTTTTGATGTAGCATTTGAAATATAAAAGTTAAAGCAGAAAAAACACGTTTTTTCTTGGTGACCCTAATGCAACTTAGAAAAACGCGCAAAATCGATTATTTTAAAAGATAGAAAAAAGCTTTGTTGTACAAAGTTGTTTAAAATAACTGGGGCTACAACATTGTTAAACTATGTTTATCTCAATTTATAAAGATAAGAAAGTTAGATTTTTCATTTCATCGACAATTTTGGTCACCCTATTTTTGATAACATAAAAATGGGCGCTCTAGCCTATGTAACAGCTTTTCCTAAGACAGTTTTTGTCTAAACAATAAATATCTCCCACAAAGTTGTTTTTAGCGCTTTCTATCTGGGTTGCATTAGGGTAACTATGAAAGAACGAGTTTTTCTACTCTAACTTTTATATTTAAAACTCTACATCAAAATGGTCTTCGTACGACTTTTGGACCTTATCAATACCAATATTTTGCGATGCAGAACATGTCAATATCTTAATCCTGCTCAAAGTTACTGATGAGTTTTCATTCAAAAACTCATGATTTCAATTTTAATTTACTCAAACAAAAAAAACCGTGCATGAAAATCACATATTACATAGAGTGAAATCTGTTCTTTCAAATTCCGTCAACAAACTTTTTTTATGTTTGCCACAGAAAGAATGACAAACAAATGAAAAAAGCGTGTTTTTTGGGAAGAAATATCAAAAACTTTGAGTAAAGTTGAGATATTGACAAGTTCTGCATCGAATTTTTTTTGTATTAGTATGCCTAAAAGTCTTTCGAAGATAGTTTGCATGTAAAATTTGAAATACAAGAGTTAGAGCAAAAAACAGTTTTTTTCATGGTGACCCTAACGTAACATAGAAAAAAGGCGCTATATCGGATATTTCAAGAGATAGAGAAAAACTTTGTTCTACAAAGATGTTTCAAATAAATGGAGCTACAACATTGTCGAACTATGTTTACCTCTATCTATAAAGATAAGAAAGTTAGACGACAATTATTTTCTAGACAAAAACTGTCTCCGATAAAGTTGTTACATATGATAGAGCGCTCATCCTCACGTTATAAAAAATAGGGCGACCAAATTTTCGATGAAATAAAAAAAAAAATATTTTATAACCTTTACAGATAGAGGTAAACCTAGCTCGACAATGTTGTACACCCAGTTATTTGAGACAGCTTTGAAGAACAAAGTTTTTTTTCTATCTCTTGAAATAACCGATATAGCGCTTTTTTTCTAAGTTGCATTAGGGCCACCATGAAAAAAATGGTTTTTTTTTGCTCTAACTTTTATATTTCAAATTCTACCTACAAACTGTCTTCGAATAACTTTTAGAGCTTACTAATACAAACATTTCGCGATGCAGAGCTTGTCAATATCTCAACTTTACTCAAAGTTATTGATGTTTCTTCCCAAAAAACATGCTCTTGTCATTTGTTTGTCATTCTTTCTGGGGCAAACATAAAAAATGTTTGTTGGGCGGAATTTGAAAGAACAGATTTTCACTCTATATAATATGTGATTATCAAAACTCTGTTATTTTTTGTGTTTGAGTAAATTAAAATTAAAATCATGAGTTTTTGGATGAAAACCCATCAATAACTGTGAGTAGGATTAATATATAGACAAGTTCTGCATCGCAAAATGATGCTATCAATAAGCTCTAAAAGTTGTACGTAGGCAGTTTTGATGTAGCATTTGAAATATAAAAGTTAAAGCAGAAAAAACACGTTTTTTCTTGGTGACCCTAATGCAACTTAGAAAAACGCGCAAAATCGATTATTTTAAAAGATAGAAAAAAGCTTTGTTGTACAAAGTTGTTTAAAATAACTGGGGCTACAACATTGTTAAACTATGTTTATCTCAATTTATAAAGATAAGAAAGTTAGATTTTTCATTTCATCGACAATTTTGGTCACCCTATTTTTGATAACATAAAAATGGGCGCTCTAGCCTATGTAACAGCTTTTCCTAAGACAGTTTTTGTCTAAACAATAAATATCTCCCACAAAGTTGTTTTTAGCGCTTTCTATCTGGGTTGCATTAGGGTAACTATGAAAGAACGAGTTTTTCTACTCTAACTTTTATATTTAAAACTCTACATCAAAATGGTCTTCGTACGACTTTTGGACCTTATCAATACCAATATTTTGCGATGCAGAACATGTCAATATCTTAATCCTGCTCAAAGTTACTGATGAGTTTTCATTCAAAAACTCATGATTTCAATTTTAATTTACTCAAACAAAAAAAACCGTGCATGAAAATCACATATTACATAGAGTGAAATCTGTTCTTTCAAATTCCGTCAACAAACTTTTTTTATGTTTGCCACAGAAAGAATGACAAACAAATGAAAAAAGCGTGTTTTTTGGGAAGAAATATCAAAAACTTTGAGTAAAGTTGAGATATTGACAAGTTCTGCATCGAATTTTTTTTGTATTAGTATGCCTAAAAGTCTTTCGAAGATAGTTTGCATGTAAAATTTGAAATACAAGAGTTAGAGCAAAAAACAGTTTTTTTCATGGTGACCCTAACGTAACTTAGAAAAAAGGCGCTATATCGGATATTTCAAGAGATAGAGAAAAACTTTGTTCTACAAAGATGTTTCAAATAAATGGAGCTACAACATTGTCGAACTATGTTTACCTCTATCTATAAAGATAAGAAAGTTAGACGACAATTATTTTCTAGACAAAAACTGTCTCCGATAAAGTTGTTACATATGATAGAGCGCTCATCCTCACGTTATAAAAAATAGGGCGACCAAATTTTCGATGAAATAAAAAAAAAAATATTTTATAACCTTTACAGATAGAGGTAAACCTAGCTCGACAATGTTGTACACCCAGTTATTTGAGACAGCTTTGAAGAACAAAGTTTTTTTTCTATCTCTTGAAATAACCGATATAGCGCTTTTTTTCTAAGTTGCATTAGGGCCACCATGAAAAAAATGGTTTTTTTTTGCTCTAACTTTTATATTTCAAATTCTACCTACAAACTGTCTTCGAATAACTTTTAGAGCTTACTAATACAAACATTTCGCGATGCAGAGCTTGTCAATATCTCAACTTTACTCAAAGTTATTGATGTTTCTTCCCAAAAAACATGCTCTTGTCATTTGTTTGTCATTCTTTCTGGGGCAAACATAAAAAATGTTTGTTGGGCGGAATTTGAAAGAACAGATTTTCACTCTATATAATATGTGATTATCAAAACTCTGTTATTTTTTGTGTTTGAGTAAATTAAAATTAAAATCATGAGTTTTTGGATGAAAACCCATCAATAACTGTGAGTAGGATTAATATATAGACAAGTTCTGCATCGCAAAATGATGCTATCAATAAGCTCTAAAAGTTGTACGTAGGCAGTTTTGATGTAGCATTTGAAATATAAAAGTTAAAGCAGAAAAAACACGTTTTTTCTTGGTGACCCTAATGCAACTTAGAAAAACGCGCAAAATCGATTATTTTAAAAGATAGAAAAAAGCTTTGTTCTACAAAGTTGTTTAAAATAACTGGGGCTACAACATTGTTAAACTATGTTTATCTCAATTTATAAAGATAAGAAAGTTAGATTTTTCATTTCATCGACAATTTTGGTCACCCTATTTTTGATAACATAAAAATGGGCGCTCTAGCCTATGTAACAGCTTTTCCTAAGACAGTTTTTGTCTAAACAATAAATATCTCCCACAAAGTTGTTTTTAGCGCTTTCTATCTGGGTTGCATTAGGGTAACTATGAAAGAACGAGTTTTTCTACTCTAACTTTTATATTTAAAACTCTACATCAAAATGGTCTTCGTACGACTTTTGGACCTTATCAATACCAATATTTTGCGATGCAGAACATGTCAATATCTTAATCCTGCTCAAAGTTACTGATGAGTTTTCATTCAAAAACTCATGATTTCAATTTTAATTTACTCAAACAAAAAAAACCGTGCATGAAAATCACATATTACATAGAGTGAAATCTGTTCTTTCAAATTCCGTCAACAAACTTTTTTTATGTTTGCCACAGAAAGAATGACAAACAAATGAAAAAAGCGTGTTTTTTGGGAAGAAATATCAAAAACTTTGAGTAAAGTTGAGATATTGACAAGTTCTGCATCGAATTTTTTTTGTATTAGTATGCCTAAAAGTCTTTCGAAGATAGTTTGCATGTAAAATTTGAAATACAAGAGTTAGAGCAAAAAACAGTTTTTTTCATGGTGACCCTAACGTAACTTAGAAAAAAGGCGCTATATCGGATATTTCAAGAGATAGAGAAAAACTTTGTTCTACAAAGATGTTTCAAATAAATGGAGCTACAACATTGTCGAACTATGTTTACCTCTATCTATAAAGATAAGAAAGTTAGACGACAATTATTTTCTAGACAAAAACTGTCTCCGATAAAGTTGTTACATATGATAGAGCGCTCATCCTCACGTTATAAAAAATAGGGCGACCAAATTTTCGATGAAATAAAAAAAAAATATTTTATAACCTTTACAGATAGAGGTAAACCTAGCTCGACAATGTTGTACACCCAGTTATTTGAGACAGCTTTGAAGAACAAAGTTTTTTTTCTATCTCTTGAAATAACCGATATAGCGCTTTTTTTCTAAGTTGCATTAGGGCCACCATGAAAAAAATGGTTTTTTTTTGCTCTAACTTTTATATTTCAAATTCTACCTACAAACTGTCTTCGAATAATTTTTACAGCTTACTAATACAAACATTTCGCGATGCAGAGCTTGTCAATATCTCAACTTTACTCAAAGTTATTGATGTTTCTTCCCAAAAAACATGCTCTTGTCATTTGTTTGTCATTCTTTCTGGGGCAAACATAAAAAATGTTTGTTGGGCGGAATTTGAAAGAACAGATTTTCACTCTATATAATATGTGATTATCAAAACTCTGTTATTTTTTGTGTTTGAGTAAATTAAAATTAAAATCATGAGTTTTTGGATGAAAACCCATCAATAACTGTGAGTAGGATTAATATATAGACAAGTTCTGCATCGCAAAATGATGCTATCAATAAGCTCTAAAAGTTGTACGTAGGCAGTTTTGATGTAGCATTTGAAATATAAAAGTTAAAGCAGAAAAAACACGTTTTTTCTTGGTGACCCTAATGCAACTTAGAAAAACGCGCAAAATCGATTATTTTAAAAGATAGAAAAAAGCTTTGTTGTACAAAGTTGTTTAAAATAACTGGGGCTACAACATTGTTAAACTATGTTTATCTCAATTTATAAAGATAAGAAAGTTAGATTTTTCATTTCATCGACAATTTTGGTCACCCTATTTTTGATAACATAAAAATGGGCGCTCTAGCCTATGTAACAGCTTTTCCTAAGACAGTTTTTGTCTAAACAATAAATATCTCCCACAAAGTTGTTTTTAGCGCTTTCTATCTGGGTTGCATTAGGGTAACTATGAAAGAACGAGTTTTTCTACTCTAACTTTTATATTTAAAACTCTACATCAAAATGGTCTTCGTACGACTTTTGGACCTTATCAATACCAATATTTTGCGATGCAGAACATGTCAATATCTTAATCCTGCTCAAAGTTACTGATGAGTTTTCATTCAAAAACTCATGATTTCAATTTTAATTTACTCAAACAAAAAAAACCGTGCATGAAAATCACATATTACATAGAGTGAAATCTGTTCTTTCAAATTCCGTCAACAAACTTTTTTTATGTTTGCCACAGAAAGAATGACAAACAAATGAAAAAAGCGTGTTTTTTGGGAAGAAATATCAAAAACTTTGAGTAAAGTTGAGATATTGACAAGTTCTGCATCGAATTTTTTTTGTATTAGTATGCCTAAAAGTCTTTCGAAGATAGTTTGCATGTAAAATTTGAAATACAAGAGTTAGAGCAAAAAACAGTTTTTTTCATGGTGACCCTAACGTAACTTAGAAAAAAGGCGCTATATCGGATATTTCAAGAGATAGAGAAAAACTTTGTTCTACAAAGATGTTTCAAATAAATGGAGCTACAACATTGTCGAACTATGTTTACCTCTATCTATAAAGATAAGAAAGTTAGACGACAATTATTTTCTAGACAAAAACTGTCTCCGATAAAGTTGTTACATATGATAGAGCGCTCATCCTCACGTTATAAAAAATAGGGCGACCAAATTTTCGATGAAATAAAAAAAAAATATTTTATAACCTTTACAGATAGAGGTAAACCTAGCTCGACAATGTTGTACACCCAGTTATTTGAGACAGCTTTGAAGAACAAAGTTTTTTTTCTATCTCTTGAAATAACCGATATAGCGCTTTTTTTCTAAGTTGCATTAGGGCCACCATGAAAAAAATGGTTTTTTTTGCTCTAACTTTTATATTTCAAATTCTACCTACAAACTGTCTTCGAATAACTTTTAGAGCTTACTAATACAAACATTTCGCGATGCAGAGCTTGTCAATATCTCAACTTTACTCAAAGTTATTGATGTTTCTTCCCAAAAAACATGCTCTTGTCATTTGTTTGTCATTCTTTCTGGGGCAAACATAAAAAATGTTTGTTGGGCGGAATTTGAAAGAACAGATTTTCACTCTATATAATATGTGATTATCAAAACTCTGTTATTTTTTGTGTTTGAGTAAATTAAAATTAAAATCATGAGTTTTTGGATGAAAACCCATCAATAACTGTGAGTAGGATTAATATATAGACAAGTTCTGCATCGCAAAATGATGCTATCAATAAGCTCTAAAAGTTGTACGTAGGCAGTTTTGATGTAGCATTTGAAATATAAAAGTTAAAGCAGAAAAAACACGTTTTTTCTTGGTGACCCTAATGCAACTTAGAAAAAAGCGCAAAATCGATTATTTTAAAAGATAGAAAAAAGCTTTGTTGTACAAAGTTGTTTAAAATAACTGGGGCTACAACATTGTTAAACTATGTTTATCTCAATTTATAAAGATAAGAAAGTTAGATTTTTCATTTCATCGACAATTTTGGTCACCCTATTTTTGATAACATAAAAATGGGCGCTCTAGCCTATGTAACAGCTTTTCCTAAGACAGTTTTTGTCTAAACAATAAATATCTCCCACAAAGTTGTTTTTAGCGCTTTCTATCTGGGTTGCATTAGGGTAACTATGAAAGAACGAGTTTTTCTACTCTAACTTTTATATTTAAAACTCTACATCAAAATGGTCTTCGTACGACTTTTGGACCTTATCAATACCAATATTTTGCGATGCAGAACATGTCAATATCTTAATCCTGCTCAAAGTTACTGATGAGTTTTCATTCAAAAACTCATGATTTCAATTTTAATTTACTCAAACAAAAAAAACCGTGCATGAAAATCACATATTACATAGAGTGAAATCTGTTCTTTCAAATTCCGTCAACAAACTTTTTTTATGTTTGCCACAGAAAGAATGACAAACAAATGAAAAAAGCGTGTTTTTTGGGAAGAAATATCAAAAACTTTGAGTAAAGTTGAGATATTGACAAGTTCTGCATCGAATTTTTTTTGTATTAGTATGCCTAAAAGTCTTTCGAAGATAGTTTGCATGTAAAATTTGAAATACAAGAGTTAGAGCAAAAAACAGTTTTTTTCATGGTGACCCTAACGTAACATAGAAAAAAGGCGCTATATCGGATATTTCAAGAGATAGAGAAAAACTTTGTTCTACAAAGATGTTTCAAATAAATGGAGCTACAACATTGTCGAACTATGTTTACCTCTATCTATAAAGATAAGAAAGTTAGACGACAATTATTTTCTAGACAAAAACTGTCTCCGATAAAGTTGTTACATATGATAGAGCGCTCATCCTCACGTTATAAAAAATAGGGCGACCAAATTTTCGATGAAATAAAAAAAAAAATATTTTATAACCTTTACAGATAGAGGTAAACCTAGCTCGACAATGTTGTACACCCAGTTATTTGAGACAGCTTTGAAGAACAAAGTTTTTTTTCTATCTCTTGAAATAACCGATATAGCGCTTTTTTTCTAAGTTGCATTAGGGCCACCATGAAAAAAATGGTTTTTTTTGCTCTAACTTTTATATTTCAAATTCTACCTACAAACTGTCTTCGAATAACTTTTAGAGCTTACTAATACAAACTTGTCAATATCTCAACTTTACTCAAAGTTATTGATGTTTCTTCCCAAAAAATACGCTTTCTGCAATTGTTTGTCATTCTTTCTGGGGTAAACATAAACAAAGTTTATTGACGGCATTTGAAAGAGCATAGTTTACTCTACATGATGTGTGATTTTCAAAACTATGTTATTTTTCGTGTTTGAGTAAATTAAAATTGAAACCATGAGTTTTTGGGTAACTTTGAGTGGGACCAAGATATTCACAAGTTCTGCATCGCTAAATGTTTGTATCAGTATGTTCTAATAGTCATTCGAAGACAGTTTGTATGTAGAATTGTAAATATAAAAGCTAGAGCAAAAAACAGTGTTTGTATCAGTATGTTCTAATAGTCATTCGAAGACAGTTTGTATGTAGAATTGGAAATATAAAAGTTAGAGCGAAAAAACAGTTTTTTTCATGGTGACCCTAACGCAACTTAGAAAAAAGGCGCTGTATCAGTTATTTCGATAGATAGAAAAAAACTTTGTTCTACAAAGATGTCTCAAATAACTGGGACTACAACATTGTCGAACTATGTTTACCTCTATCTATAGAGATAAGAAAATTAGATTTTTATTTCATCGAAAATGTTGGTCACCTTATTTTTGGCAACATGAAAATGAGCGCTCTATCATATGAAACAACTTTGTCGAAGACAGTTTTTGTCTAGAGAAAAACTATCGAGCTCCAAATGCTAGTTTCCACTTAAATGCATCTCCTTGACCATTGTGCAATGGAAGTCAACGAAGAGAAAATTCGGTACAATTCACATTTTTTTGTCTTATAAGGGCCAATATGCAAGCCAGGCCACTGAAATTGTGAATGGTGTTTATGATACCGATACAGTAACCGTTAAAATACGTGCAATTTTATTTTTTATTTGATTTTTTTTTCTAGTGCAATACATTAAATTCAGATCTCTACTGTTAATAATTGGACCATTTGACGCTAGTGATTGACCTGAAACGCCCAGAATTGGCCAACAGAAGAGGTGTTGTGTTCCATCAGGACAACGCAAGCCCACACAACTCCGAGAGCTTGATTGGGATGTTTCAATGCATCCATCATATAAAGGGTGTGTCACATCAAATTGCATCACGGAAAAAACGCTGTAGAAATTTAATTTTTAGGAATTATATCTTCAGCTTTCGCTTATAATCAGATAAGAGTGTATAGATCACGTTGGCCATGCTTCACTGTCATTTTTTTGTAAATTTGAAAAAATGTCGTCGAACGAAAAAGAGCGTCGTGAATTAATCCTGCGCACTCATTTCAAGAATCCGGAGTTGTCACATCGGGACATCGGTAAGATGCTGGGAATCGTCCAATCCACGGTCAGCAGAGTACTAAAACGATACTTCGAGAACCTAACCATCGACCGGAAGGTGAAGAACGGTAAAAATGGATGCTCCGTCAGTGAAAAAGATCACAAGCGCGTAGTTAAGCAGTTTAGACGTAATCCGAGAAGTTCGGTCCGGGATGTCGCCAATAAGCTGAATTTGTCAAGTTCATTCGTCCAGCGGACCAAGCAGCGGGAGGGCCTGCGTACATACAAGGTTCAGAAGGCTCCTAACCGCGACGAAAGGCAAAACATGGTGGGGAAGACGCGAGCCCGGAAGCTGTACACCGAAATGCTGACGAAGCCGCAATGGACGACGAAACCTACGTCAAAGCGGACTTTCGTCAGCTGCCGGGCCTGTTGTTCTTTTCCGCAGAGGACAAATTCAGCATTCCGGAGGAGATTCGCAAGCAGAAACTATCCAAGTTTGCCAAAAAGTACATGGTGTGGCAAGCGATCTGCTCTTGCGGAAAGCGGAGCGCCCCCTTCGTGATGACCGGCACGGTAAACGGGCAGGTTTACCTTAAGGAGTGCCTACAGAAGCGCTTACTACCACTATTGAAGCAGCACGAGGGCCCGACCATCTTCTGGCCGGATCTCGCTTCGTGCCACTATTCAAAGGACGTGTTGGAGTGGTACGAAGCCAACGGGGTCACCTTCGTGCCAAAGGAAATGAACCCGCCCAACGCGCCGGAGCTTCGCCCAATAGAGAAATATTGGGCGATTATGAATCAGGCCCTCCGGAAGAACCCAAAAGTTGTCAAATCGGAGGCGGACTTCAAGAGAAAATGGATTTCTGTTCAAAAAAAACTACAACCTGACGTTGTACAGAACATTATGGACGGGGTAAAGAGGAAGGTGCGAGCATACGGGCTTGGGCTCGAAGTATGAATAAAAAAAATGAGTGGGTTATATCTATGATATAACTGCAAAGTTGACGTGGGACTACATTAGCTTAGTAATCATTTGTTTGTATATATTAAATTTTTGATTGAATGAAACAATTTCCGAATTCAATTAAATTCAATATATTTGCGTTGTGAGTATAAAGATTGAACAAATGCCATGTCTCTAGTGTCTTACCGGGTACCTAAGATTAGAAGACTGTGTAAGGGAAACGTACTCTAGTCTGCACAAAGGCAAGAGAGCAAAAGTACTCGCAGTTTGCATGTATTTGCAATGTCGATTTCCCCAGACACCTTGGTTTAGATGTCTTCATAGGTAAACAGATTTCAGTCGGAACAAAAATACTCCCAACCTGCATAAATTTGCAATCTCTATTTCCCTAGACACCTTGGTTCTGAAGTCTGTGTTGAGGAAACATATTTTAGTCGGAACAAAAATGCCCTCGACTTGCATGATTTACACTGCCAATTTTCCCTCGCTCAATGGATTTGGTGTCTGTGTTAGGGAAACACATTTCAGTCGAAATAAAAATACCCCCGACATGCATGAATTCGCAATGCCAATTTTCCTAAGCTCCTTGAATTTGAAGTCTGTGTTAAGGAACACATTTCGGAGAGAGCAAAAGTCTCCCTACTTTCATGTATTTGCAATTCCGATTTCCCCAAGGCTGCTTGGTTTTGAAGTCTGTGTTGGGGTAACCGTAAAGCGGGCCAATCAAAACGAGGCAGTTCGGGCGTTTACATAACGCTTAACATTTTACAGTTATTCAATTATTTATCTAACGAAAAATAACATTTTATTAATTGCGATAGATGCGTAGAAATATCCCCTATCAATTGATGCAAACATTTTTCCAATCGAGTAGAAAATGTCTTAGTTATAAGCATTCGAAATCTTGCATTTTTCGCTGCATGTTCAGTGTTTATGTTTTCATTTTACCCCCCATATATTCCGGTTAGACGTAGTCCCACGTCAAAAAAAATGCCAAAAGTTGTTTAATAGTTTTTATTTTACTGTCTAAAATTTTCAAAAGGATCGGTCTACTGGGCGAATTTCTACAGCGTTTTTTCCGTGATGCAAATTGATGTGACACACCCTTTAGTCCGATCCTGGCACCAAAGCGATTTCTACCTTTTTATCGCATTGCAAAACTTCCAAAGTGATAAGAAATTGGAATTGAATTGGAAGAAAATATTGTAAAAATCTATTGGCACAGTTTTTCGCCAATAATGACCAAGACTTTTTTGAGAGAGGCATTGTGAGGTTACCCCAACCCCAACCTAATATATCAAATCGAAAGAATGCATACAACCCTGTTAGCAACATCCAAAACATATTCCGGACAATTTCATCTCGCACACCTGGTAGGTCCCTTGGTAATCCCTAGTTTTGACAACATATACCCCCTTGAAAAAAAAGGGGATCTCTTTCGATGAAATAAAATCCGGAAAATAGTCCTCGCGCCAGTCCTGAGCAGCTTTTGACTGATATGATGGTGCAGAGTCTTGTGGGAAGTAATATGATTCATTCTTGTTGTGTTGTTTGGCCAAGTAGGGGAAGGGTGGTAAAGACGGACACCCTTAGTAAAAGATTTTTTTCCGTGAATTCCACGAACAATATATAGCTATCTCACCACAAATTGATAATCTAGGTCTCTTTTCATAATAAAATTTGTCTTCGAGACAAAAATTTTGAAAAATAAATGTGTCCGGCATCTTTACAAAAATTAAATTGACTCGGGAAAGACGGACACTTGGCGGGAATGATGGACACCTGGGGTGCGAGAGATGGACACTAACTGAAAATTCAAGTTTATGTACTGGATAAGTTTTGGAGGTATTCAAATAGCTTCCGGCATTCGGAATGACAAATTACGTTTTAAAAACCGCTCTGCTGATTCGTTCATGATATCTGGTTGCAATTGCAAACGTAGTTAGTGAGCATCTATGATTGAAAGAAGAAGGAGATAATCAAATTGTTTTCAAAACTAAATGGTTATCTTTTGTCGTTGGGGCGTCCGTCTTACCCGACATGATAAATTGTTGTTCAATTAGGAATCTATGTTTGAAATATAACCAGTCCGTTCGTTTTTTACTTCAATAGCGGTATTTTGCGTTTTGCGTTTGTATTGGTAAGCTCTAAAAGTCTTTCGAAGACAGTTTGCATGTAAAATTTAAAATATAAAAGTTAGAGCAAAAAAAAACTTTTTTTTTCATGGTGACCCTAACGTAACTTTAAAAAAAGGCTTATATCGGTTATTTCAAGAGATAGAGAAAAACTTTGTTCTACAAAGATGTCTCAAATAACTGGGACTACAACATTGTCGAACTATGTTTATCTCTATCTATAAAGATAAGAAAGTTAGATTTTTTATTTCATTGAAAATTTTGGTCACCCTATTTTTGACAACATAAAAACGAGCGCTATATCAACTTTGTCTAAGACAGTTATGACGTGAAACTACGTCTTTCTTTAAGGGTGTCAAATCAGAAAACAGGTCACGTTTTTTATGGAATAAAGTTAACGTTAATAACTATTTTTGCCGCGAACGGATTTTGGCGATTTACATACCAAACGAATCGGAATTTCCCTAAGATTTGTTTGATATTCTATACATTATAATCCCATAGTCTCCATAGTATATGGTTTAAATTAATGAAAATTGGAAGCATTCCCATTTCCATATACATTTGTTCTGTCCGTTTGTGTGCTTTCCCGAACAGAGCTGTCAATAACGAGCAACTTATCGACGAGCAACGAAGGGGAAATCGTGAGATGTAAAGTTTCCGTGAACAAAGGAAAATAAGAAGAACGAAGGGGAATATTTGCCTAGAGATTAAACAGTTGACCTCGCTGAGGCAAACGAGGCGAGGGATCGAGTGCCTTTCTCAAGGCAATGGAGGCAAAGGAGTAATATGATGGATACAGTAAAGTTTCCCAATGGCCTTTTTGAAAGTTAGAGACGAATCAACTGAAGAAGTTTAAAGTCTCTCTAATTAAACAAGCAAGGAAAGGAGGCAAACTTTCAGTCTCGTTCTGTATTCAAAGCAATGAATATCGCTTGTTCTTTCTTGTTTTGCGTCATCACTTGTCTTCGTTTCGGATTGAGCTGTGGACGCGACCAAATTACTCACTCGCTCATGTCTCTGGCATTGCAACTATTGTATCAAACTGATGCCATTGCATTAAGGTTCTGAGCTACACAATTGTGTGGGGAATCATCAAGCTAGGCTATCGTCAGCTCACCAAGAAAATAAATGTTTTGGAATTTTGTCAGTCAGATTTGGTTTCGCATGACGGTAGGAAAACTCTCTCCACAAAGGGTGAAAGCTAATCTAATCTAGACTGGCAATATCAACAGAAAGGGCTTCTGTTGAGTAGAGCGCAAAACGGAGACAAAGTGCGTGTATATTTAGTTGCTGCAATCCATCGATATGTGGATATTTGTGGGCGTACGTACGTGCTTCATAACACGTACGTAAAAATAGTGCATCTTCGCTACGCTGAAAACCTATTTGTATCTGCTCCCGTGTGCATTGGCTCTGTAACGATGTAACTATTTTTTTATGCTATGATTGACGATTGTTTGGTGTTGCAAATTATGCAGCCGTAATGATAAATATAAACAATGAGGGGAGATAACGGGACGGAAATATTTGTGGTAGGGTATTAGTAATGAGTCTCTGCTGAGGCAAATATTCAGCTTTTTTCCAAGCAGTTAACATTGTTAGTTTTCCGTCATCATGAAGGCTTCGTTGGTACCCTTGACATTGCATCAATGCATTGAACTGACGCTATGGTGAAACAGGTGTTAAGGTTGTGCACCAAAAAAAAAATATTTGGGGACCACCAAGTTATTCAGTATATTATAATATGTTATTAATTTATTTGGGTTCGCGTGCCGGTCGCAAAACTGCTTACAACTAGGATTGCATTTGCGCTAATCTTGATCATAATGAAGCAGTGCTACTCTTTTCGAGGTTGTTGAGATTAACATATAGAGTTTATTTCGTTTATTTTGTCGCCAAGAAAGTAAATGTCGTTCTGGAATTCTGTATGTGATTTGGTTTCGCTTGCCTTTTTTCCTTGCCAAAACTTTCTCCACTGAGGATGACAGCTACGCTTATCTCAAACGATTGTCAAATGATTATACAATAAAAAAAAATATTTCAAGGCGACTAAACAAGAAATTTCATTACGAAAAAATAAATTCATAATGAAAATAACGCTCCGGTGGCGGTAATACGTATGTGCCAATGCTACATACTGACATTCTCACTGTATACCCTTATTTGTATTGTTAACATATAAAAATTGAGAAAAAATAAAAAAACCAGCTTTCTTCCAGTTTTTTCAAATTTTTACCAGCTGTTTTTTTTTCAAATTTATCCAGCTATTTCAAGAATTTGGTTGGCAACTCTGCTCACCTCTGCAGGGACCATCTAGTTGAATCCCTCAGCGCTACGGCGGATGGTGCACTTCCGACCGTTCTTGATGAGGAGTAATACGATCATGAAGCCCCTGCTAAGGCAAATTCTGAATGCGCGTTTTGGCACCATCTTAGGGTCTACGATGTAGGTTTGGTTTCTCTGGCTCGACCTAAATGACCGAAAAATATGAGAAACTCCCACAAAATAGTTTTGATTGGGTAAAAAGGCTTTACCAGCGGAAGTTGTGTATCGTATCCCAATGTCATTTTGGAATCCAAGAAGAAGTCACACGAACACAAGATGGGGCTAAAACGCCCAATCTAAAGCGTTATCTTGAAGGAGAATAATTTTCTGTCTGCTACCCGCTATTGCTGACCTTTTTCGCAATATAATAATCAAAAATGTACAATTGATACTGGTAGATATCAGTAACAACAGTTTCGTAATTTGTGAAAGAAACCCTTATTTACCTTTAGGTCAAATCTTTTATGGATCTGCTTTTTTTTGCCATTCCAAAACCGCTTTCCGATATCACGAAGAGAAGCTACATGCTTACGTTCCATTTCTCTGAATCGCACCTTTACTCATCAACAGCACGATATCAGAGAACACACGCACGGTGAAAATTTACGATTCCAGCGGGTCATGTATCGACCATCAAAATCCTCGAACGCCAGCTTGAAACCGATCGTGCAGTTGGTGCTCGTGCCGGGTTCGTTTTCCTGTTTTATTTTTTCGCATTTTCCCTGCTGCATACGTTTTTGATCATCTTCTCCGCGTTAAGGATCATAAATTTGGAAATCTCTCGATTGATCTGCTGCTACCGCGCCCTGCGCCCTTCAGGATGCGCTGATAAAACTTTTAATTTGTACTGCGAGCACAACAAATGTGGGTTACTTTTTGTGATTCGGCTGAGCTGAGCAACAACATGTGGCATGAGAAGTTTTCCCCTCTAGTTTTGTGCATCCTTAATACGACAGACGTGCCGATGAGACCGTGGCACTCACCGATCGAGAGAATAATGCTGCTTGATTCAACTTAAACGATAGCCAGTTCGGATTCCGTTTCGACAATGTTGCACGAAATCTAATAAATAATTACCAGTAATTGCTCCTTTCATCGCTGAAATCTTGAAAGTTTACGCTTCATCCCATTATTTCACCCGAAAAGGTTACGTATAATATTATTTACGAGCGGAATCACTCCTTGGAAGTAACCACGGTATAAGTTGTCCAGCAGAGTGGGTAACACCTGCCCCAATTTGGCGCTGTTGATGCTGCCGCTACCGCTGATACGGCGGGCGGCTGTGTATATTGGCAGAGGAAGATTTAAACACAGCCATAGTAGATCCCCGAAAGATGATTTTGGAACTGCTCTGGTCTCGTGCCTAAAGTTTTTTTTCTCTCTCCGTTCCTCTTAAGCGCTGAATACACGCGTCACGAAAGCTGCCGCGTCATTTTTGCCGCACTTATTGACCGTGTGTTATTTGTAATTGGATAATCGGCACAGGCGAGATAATTTTTCCGCGATAAAAGCACAAGGTGGTTGAGGATTACCTTCGGTAAAATCGGTTTTGGGATGAGTCGAATTTTCACCGTTTCCATCCGCTAGGATTCCAGTTTATCACTACAACAGCTCATACAAAAAAAAAAGAAATATAAAAATATTCGAAAAATGTACTCTCCCAAGCATACAACCGAAGGATCCCTGCTGTTCCATTTTTTGTTTGCTGTTGATTTTCGGTGAGGGGTAAAAAACCGGTTTAACTTCATGGTGGCTTGCGTCAGGCGTTAGCTGCTGCTGCTGCTTGCGTCTGGCACGCGTACGCGAAGAAAAAGCCGCTGGGGTCTATATTTCAGACACTGTGTATTTTTACTGTTTTGAAATATTACGCGAAAGGTGTAATGGATCAGGATGAACGGTGATTAATCGAGATGAGCTTCATTGAGTTATGGACCATGCACTGTCCGAGTTTTTTTTTGCAGATTATCTCCTTTTGGGGGCAGTGAACGGGAACAGCACTGTTACTGAAAATCGTGAACTGGCACTAAAAACATTCAAATACACACTCAATTAATTTGAAAGACACTATGTTAAATCTTAGCAAATGATGTACTAGGGGTTTCAATGATTACGATTAGAAAATCATGTTGTTTCAATTCAAATGTTTTCTCTTATTGTAAACAAGATTTTTTTTTCTTTCTTTATTAGAGAGATTTTCAGCCAAAGGCTGGTTCATCTCTAACTGTAAACAAGATCGTTTTTTCACGATTTTCTTCATCCAGCTGGCACAAAAAACTACAATCATGATCTAAGCTTATTGTTTCATCCGTTTGGAGGGAATTCATCACCAAAAATGATTTGTCGATGTGCCGAGCTCACATCCTTTTTTTAGATTTTGGTTTTAATTTAGATTCATGATGGTAGACCCCAGTCTCACAGTCTTACAAAATACTTTTAATCATTCCTAAAATAATCCAAATGGACTATAAATGCCGAGGTGTTTTTATTCCATTTTATGTGAATTTTAGTTCATCCATTGTACACACAGTTTTCTAAAACACTAGATTTTAGTCAAAATGTTGCTTACACTATATTATTGTCTGTGGTTTTGCTACCATTTCCAACGTTGATTCCCTTCTGCACATTTTGTACATGTTTAACCGTTTGAGTGCGGAGCAAATTTTGTGAGCATATGCCAAAAATGCGGATGAGTTTGAGTATATTTGAAAAAATTCTAAAGAACGCAGATAACTGATTAGGTCACAAAAGTTGTATTAATGAAAAAACACACGTAAAAAGTGTGTGTTATAAAATTTATTAACATTAACTTCCTTATTTGTATATATATATTATTTTTTTTAAATAATGAAAATATTATATTTACACTATTTCATTCGCAATTATCGTTTGCTGCACAAAGCGCGTGAATTCCTCTTTTACAAATGTCCCCGAAATGTCAATGTGAATTTCACAATCCCATGTCCGGAATAGAAAGCACATTCAGAAAATGATTTTAAATCCGGACGGTCAAAAGTCTATTAAATTTCTCATTGAAGGAGTTGCATAAGGGTATGTTAGAAGTCTTAGTATGGAGTATGGAGTGTGGAGCAAAGATTTTCGAATCCTCTTTTACAAATGTCCCCGGAAGGCGAAATCCGACGTTAAAAAGTGCCAAGTCAAAAATATTAACATCAAACAAGAAGAGCAACATCAACTTCAAACAACAAGAGGAGCGCTATCGCGCTCCCCCGTATTCGAAGGGTTAAAGAGCCTGGCCGGATATGAAAGTGAAAAGTTCTTCTCAAACCAAATCATCCGATCTATGGCAAATATTGTACAGGGTACTAAATAAGAAATTTTGACTATTTTTTTGAACCTCTATGAGGTTCAACATAGGATCTATGGTCATGCCATTCTCGATACTTTTTTATTTAAATTTGTATGTTTATTTGCTTGTGTATTTATTATATGTGTTGATATTGGTGACCTTTTTTCAGAACAAGAATATTTAAATCGTATTTTTTTAAAGAAAAAAGGCTGTATTATGGACGACGAAACTAATGTATTGTGTGACTTCTCTCAACTCCCTGACCAGGAATTTTATTCTACGATGAAACGAGATGTCAATGAAAAATTAAAAGCAAAAAAGAAAGCAAAATTCCCAAAGAAGTTTTTGGTTTGGCGGGGGTTTGTAGTTGTGGTGCAAATCATTTTTGACCACTGAAAGTATAAATTCTGAAATTTATATTAAAAAGTGCCTACAAAAGCGTCTATTTGTTTGCTTTCTTTTGGCGAGACTTCGCTTCATGTCATCATGCCAAAGCAACTTTGAAATGCTATGTAGACAATAATGTGATTTTGATTCCTAGAGACGCCAATCCCCCTAACTCTTCTGAGTTGGCGCTACATCTTCGAATAAAAAACGATTTTATTCAATGATATTCAACTTCTCTCATTTATTTATTTATTTATAATGATACTACATCCCATTGAGAGATTAGATCTTCTTCACAATGTTTCGCCAATAGTCCCGATCCATGGCTGCAGTTCTCCAATTCCCGGCTGCACCGATTCTTCCCAAGTCCTACTCCACCTGGTCCAACCACCTCGCTCGCACACCATCTTTGCAGGGCTGCTGTCCGGCAGTCTTGCAACATGCCCTGCCCATCGCACTCGTCAAGCCTTGGCGACTTTCTGGATGCTAGGTTCGCCGTAGAGTTGCGCCAGTTCGTGGTTCATTTTCCTTCTCCATACTCCGCTTTCCTGTACACCACCGTATATTGTTCTGAGCACTCGGCGTTCGAAAACTCCGAGCGCTTGTGAGTCCTCTTCAAGCATCGTCCATGCTTCGTGCCCATAGAGAACAACCGGTCGAATTAGGGATTTGTACATGGTACACTTCGTACGGGGTCGGAGTTTGTTGGACCTCAAGGATTTGCGGAGCCCATAGTAGGCACGACTTCCATTGACAATGCGTCTTCGAATTTCACGGCTGTTTTTTTTTCCCAAAATATATATTTTATTAAGGCACATGTGGCGTTAGCCTGACGGGGCCGGGAGTCCAATATTTTGACAATTTTTGTCTTACAACTAAGTTAGTAATATGTAACCAATTACTCGCGGTTGGCTCGAGGTTAGTATTAAAAGTGTTCTCATAATTGGTATGTTGCAGTCTTCGATGCTCTGTACGTGTGCCCGACACGGGATACTTCCTATTGGGATGCAGCTGACCATTAATCAGCAACGCCCCCCTAGTCTGTACCCCATATATCTATCGTTCACGGCTGTTGTTGTTGTCAGTTGTTATCAACGAGCCAAGGTAGACAAATTCCTCTACCACCTCGAGCTCGTCGCCGTCGATGACAATACTACTACCAAGAAGAACTCTGTTGCGATCAGTCCCTCCAGCTAGCATGTATTTAGTCTTAGACGCATTGATCCCAAGCCCAATCAGCCCTGCTTCGTGTTTCAGTCGGGTATACAAGTCGGCTACCGTCGCATGTGTTCTTCCGATTATGTCCACGTCGTCGGCGAAGCAGATAAACTGACTAGACTTGTTGAAAATCGTGCCCCGCATGTTGAAGCCCGCTCTCCGCATAACACCTTCCAGCGCCACGTTGAAGAGCAGACGGGAGATTCCATAGCCTTGTCGAAGTCCCCTGTGAGTCTCAAATGATTCCAACAGCTCACCTGAGATCCGCACATTGCACCGCACACCGTTCATCGTTGCCTGAATCAGTCTTATCAGCTTTCGGGGAAAGCCGTGTTCGTCCATGATCCTCCATAGCTGTCGTCGGTCGATTGTATCATATGCGGCCTTGAAGTCGACGAAGATGTGGTGTGTAGGGACCTGATACTCGCGGCACTTTTGGAGGATCTGCCGCAGTGTAAAAATCTGGTCCGTCGTCGAGCAACCGGGCATGAATCCGGCCTGATAACTTCCCACAAATCTTACTTACTCAACGTCGTCTAGGTCTCCTGTCTGCGCGCTCTTCAGGTGTTCATCGTAGTGCTGCCTTCACCTTTCGATCACCTCGCGTTCGTTCGTCAAGATGCCTCCTTCCTTGTTTCTGCACATTGCGGCCCGCGGCACAAAGCCTTTGTGCGAGGCGTTTAGTTTCTTGAAGAACTTCCGCGATTCTCGAGAACGATAAAGCAGCTCCATCTCCTCACACTCTTTCTCTTCCAGGCGGCGCTTTTTTTCCCGAAAGAGATGTGTTTGCTGCCTTCGTTTCAGTCTGTATCGTTCCACGTTTTGTCGAGTCGCTCGTTGCAGCATGGCTGCGCGTGCTGCATCCTTCTGGTTCAGGAGCGCTCGGCACTCGTCGTCAAACCATTCGTTCCGTTGTCCTAGTTGTTCATACCCGATGACGGTCTCTGCTGTGCTGCTAATTGCTGCTTTTAAGGAGTTCCAGCATTCATCGAGGGGAACAGCATCCAGTTCGTCTACCCCCGGTAACGCAGCTTTAAGACGCTGCGAGTATGTTGCAGCAACATTCGGCTCCTGTAGTCGCCGTAGGTGATGCCGTGGTGAGCGCTGGTGTCTTATGTTATTGACGACTGACAGTTTAGAACGAATTCTTCTTTATCGTCATCGGTGCTAGCTAGATGGGGGCTGTGGACGTTGATAATTCTGATATTGAAGAAGTAGCCTCTCATTCTTTCATTGATCGGCCACCAACCAATCACCCGTTTTTGCATCTCCCCCATCACGATGAAAGCTGTACCCAGCTCGTGTGTGTTGCCGCAGCTATGATAGATGGTATATCCACCATGGAACGATCGCACCATCGAACCTTTCCAGCACACCTCCTGCAGCGCTACGATGTTGAAATTGCGGACTCTCAATATTTCCGAAAGAATTCGGGTACTCGCAAGAAAATTGAGAGACTTGCAGTTCCATGTTCCGAGTTTCCAATCTCGAGTCCGTGTTCTTTGCGTGGGTCTAGTCCGATTGTCCTGTCTCGAATTTCTTTGTGAATTTTCCTGTGCGTTTTATTTTTACTGATGGCTTGCAGAGCCTGCACCAACCCCCTGTCTCGCCAGAGGACCGTCGTGCACAGCTCTTTTTAGAGTCCCCGCTGGCACGAAGACAGTGATCAGCCGCCCCTAACATGGGGATCAGACACTGTTTTGTGCCGCACCTCCATGGTGAACAGACGCTCGGGTAGGCCCCCTTCCCTGTCAGCATACGACCAAGATCCCAACGGGGTTGGTTACCCGATCTTCACTATGGTTACTCGTACCCCAGCCGGCACCACGGGGAGGTAGGGATAGGTGTTACTGGACAGGAAGCTAAGGACCACGAATGGGGTCTATTTTATGCCTGCAGGTACGCGAAGTACCGATGGTACGCTTAGTCCAGTCATTTACCAACCTTCTCTCATTACGAAACAGTATTATAACAACCTTTAATTTAAGA
Source organism: Toxorhynchites rutilus septentrionalis (assembly GCF_029784135.1). Classification (NCBI taxonomy): domain Eukaryota; kingdom Metazoa; phylum Arthropoda; class Insecta; order Diptera; family Culicidae; genus Toxorhynchites; species Toxorhynchites rutilus. Next base: position 60,654,847 of record NC_073745.1, read on the forward strand.
ATGAGAACATGACAGACAGATAGAGCTTCAACCGTGTTTATAAAAAAAGGACTACTTTTATCTAAAAAACAACGACGAATCTTAAACATTCTGTCCAATATATACAGTGATGCTTCTGAAACCGGACGCTTTTCAATCCGGACACTTTTTCATAACATTCAATATCATGCGAAAACCATGACATTTTTTGCATGTTGAATTAATGAGCCTGATAGTTACTATTGTCAATTTAGATTAGTGTTCAACATAGTACCTAGCTGTTAACAAAAAAAATTAAAAATCAATGTGAATTTCACAATCCCATGTCCGGAATAGAAAGCACATCCAGAAAATGATTTTAAATCCGGACGGTCAAAAGTTGACTATTAAATTTCTCATTGAAGGAGTTGCATAAGGGTATGTTAGAGGTCGTAGTATGGAGTATGGAGTGTGGAGCAAAGATTTTCGATTCGGGAAACTGCTAAACTCTTCGGACGGGGTCGATTATATGACCCGTTTGTATGTACGTGGGTAACTTTGTAACTTTGTCTGTAGCACTGTCCCACATTAATAGATATTTAACCCCCTTCCTGTTGACCGATTGATCTGAAATTCGGAACACACCTTTATCTCTGCAGTCGTTATAAAACTGCGTATTTCATGATCTTGAAAATCCAAAATGGCGCCCGCTATAAAATGGCGGATTTCCTATTTTCTCTAAACCCCATCAATATGAGTATCAAACGAATGAGATTTACTGGTAGAACACAGTTGTTTATGAAAAATACAAATCCAATATGGCCGCCACCACAAAATGTTGCTATATTTTTTTTCAAAACTGCATCAATATGTGTGTCAAATGACTATTAGAACACAGTTATTTATGAAAAATGCTAATCCAAAATGGGCCAAGTCAGATTTCTATTATCTACAGTTAGTTGTTCCATTACATGCCCCACGATTTTATTTTAGTCTCATCAATGCCCTAGATTAATGAATGAAGGGGTGTGATAACTACTCACTGCTACTTGCCTAATTATTTTTTAGTGTTTAGTACATCATCTGTATTATGACTGTGTTTAATCATAATGAAACCGTTCAACTTAAAAAGTGTTTTTTACTTATTTTAGTTTTTAGTTTTTAGTACATTATCTGAAGCATCAGTATATTTCTCTACAATAAAACCATTCAATCATTTCTTTAAAATTTTGGATTTGTATTTTTCATTAATAATTGTGTTTTACCAGTCAATCTCTTTCGCTAGATACCCATATTGATGGGGTTTTGAGAAAACATGTAATCCTCCATTTTGTAGTGGCCGCCATCTTGGATTTATATTTTTCATCAATAAATGTATTCTACTAATCAATCCCTTTGATTTGATACCCATATTGGTGGGGTTTAGAGAAATTATGTAATCCTCCATTTTGTAGCGGCCGCCATCTTGAATTTACTGTGTTCTACTAGTCAAGCCCTTTCATTTGATAATTCAAACAATTTGCTACATTTCATTCTTTGACCACAATTTTTTAGGTATTATAGTTTTTAAGTCATAAATTTCTGTAAAAAATATGAAAATATATATTGAAAATTTTAATTTATGTTGAGAACCGTATTTTAAAAACAGAAACCAAAAAGCCTTCGAGTTTGGAGTTGTTGATGAATAAATTGTTTTCGATATCTATACTTCATAAACCGGATTCCACAACCACGATTGACTATTGCTTGTTTCGTTCGATATTTGTTTTAAAACCTATCGCCGTGAAAATTCTAAATCAAAGGAAAAATGTGGATAATTATTTGAGTTTACTATTTTTTTGGCGTTGTGTAGTTTGGATGTATTATATTTTAGTAGATCTTGCAATTGTGTTTATGGTGAGTTCTTGTTGAACTTCCTGGAATTTATAGCTTTGATTAACATGAATTTCCCAACATCAATCAAAATCCATGAACAGGAGTTATTTTGTCCATTTGTAATGCAGCCATTCCATGAAAAACCGATATAATGGTTCTATGGTTTTCGTGAAAAGTTGTAGATTTATTTTTTATCGCAAAATATTAGCCCCTTTTTTATTTTTGACGTAGGATTACGTCTTTCGGGAAAATATTGGGGTACAAATTGAAAATCGAAAATCGAGCAAATCGTGAAAATTGTCCAATTTCAATTTCAATTTTTTGATATTGAAGAAAATAATATATGTCACGAAACTAACTATCGAACAATTGAAAAATTTCAACCCCTATACTAAAGGAAATAACCACTTCTGATTGGTCGAAATTGATGACACATGTGGCGGGTCCCTAACAGAGACATCAAAACCAAGTTGCCTGGGGGAAATCGACATTGCAAATACATGAAAGTTAAGGGGAGATTTTGTTCCTACCGAAGAGTGTTCCCTAACAGACACATCAAAACCAAGGTGCCCGGGGGGAAGCGGCATTGTAAATATGTCGGGGCATTTTTATACTACAAGTAGCGTGAGTGATACGATTAATTCTAGCAAATAAAATTTAAATTTGGAACTTTAATTTTGGTTGCTTCGTGAAATTTCATATCAATTACCGATCATGTATTGAGAAAAATTTAGCACAAGTGTAAGTGTAAAATTGTATATGGTAGCAGTTGTGTTAAAAATGACTTGATATATGAAACGATTTATTTCAATTTTCATAAATAAAAACCAAAGTGTGTTCCCGCTCGAGAACGGGTCGTTTGGTTTAAGTTGTCTGTTTTGAACACATCACCCAAGGAAAGTTTATACAGCGAGAAAAATTGGAAAAGTGAAGAAATATTATAAAAGTGATTCCCCATATGCTCTACATATAGTATTAGGTGTTGTTAGTCCAATTGAAATACGCATTGGGTTGAATAAACACTTAGAAAGTAAAGATTATAAAAGAAAATTACCTTTTCCATTTCAAATATGTTTTCTCTATATTAAAGAAACATGTTTTTACTGATGAGAAAAATTGATAATTGTGTTCGGTATTGGTAATTATCTTATATTACATTGGTGAGCTTTTTTTTTTCTTAATTTCATCCATAACACAGAAAGCATCTCGTCTAGGATCACACGGCGGTTTTCATCATATCTCGTTCCACGTTCTTTTATCTGATACGCACCATCCAACTGTTTACTGTTTACCATCCTTCTAAACACTGATGGAGTGAACAAACAATACCCAACAACCAAACAAAACGGCCTTTTTCAGGGCCACCAAATCATTATCAAAGAGTTTAAAGTTGTAATTCTTAAAACATTTCCAAAATCAACAAATAACCTAACGGAATCCTACGTTAACTATGCGGTCGTGTCTCGGTCACAGCCCTGCTGTGACTTTTTCATTAGGGTGCCCATTTCCATTTTAGGGTGGTCGATTTTTCCCGAAAATCACTTTTTTCTAAAATTCATAACTTCTGAACTACTGGACCGATTTAGATGACCGATATATTAAATTAAAGCCAATTAGCCATTCTTTTTTGAAAAAATATTGCGCTTGCGAAAATTTGGATCTTGTTTCTGTAATCATTGATTGTATTTTTTTTTGTTTTCATGGCTTTGGACAAGAGGGCGCTATATTTCATTAGAGATGTGATTTTTAGATATTAGGCTGTCAAAAAAGTCCTGCGGTATTTTTTTTGAATTTTCATTTGTTCATAAAATTAGTTACAATCCTCTGTTTTAAGTCAAATATGCGCCGTTTTGTTCGATGACTTGTTCCCAACGAGATGCCAACTTCATAATATCCCTGTTATAAAAGCTCGCTTCCTTATTGGCAAAAAACTCGGATAGCCAATTTTCACAGGCCTCTTTTGTGGCTAACTTCTGACTACCTAGCTCGTTCGCCATGGACAAAAACAAGTGGTAGTCACTTGGTGCAAGGTCCGGACTATACGGCGGATGCAAAAGAACCTCCCATCCGAGCTCCCGGAGCTTCTGGCGCGTCACCAAAGAAGTTTGTGGCCTGGCGTTGTCCTGATGGAAGACAATGCGGCCTCTGTTTATCAAAGATGGCCTCTTCTTCATGAGTGCTACCTTCAAGCGGTCCAGTTGTTGGCAGTACAGGTCCGAATTGAGCGTTTGGCCATAGGGAAGCAGCTCATAATAGATTATTCCTTGACAATCCCACCAAACACACAGCAGAACCTTCCTGGCCGTTAATGAGGGCTTGGCCACCGTCTGAGCCGCTTCAGCGGGCTGCGACCACGACCGTTTGCGCTTCACGTTGTCGTAAGTGACCCACTTTTCATCGCCAGTTACCATACGCTTCAGAAACGGGTCGTTTTTGTTGCGATTCAGCAGCGATTCACATGCGTCGATACGGTCAAAGATGTTTTTTTGCGTCAACGTGTGTGGCACCCATACATCGACCTTCTTTGGGAATCCAAGCTTCTTCAAATGGTTAATAACGGTTTGATGACTTATCCCCAACTCTTGGCCGATGCTACGGCTGCTACTCTGCCGGTCTTTCTCGGCTAATTCAGTGATTTTGTCGCAATTTTCGACGACAGGCCTTCCGGAGCGTGGCGCATCTTCGACGATCTCTACACCAGAACGAAAACGTTGAAACCATCGTTGTGCGGTGGAAATGGAAACTGTATCGGGTCCATAAACTGCACAAATTTTATTGGCAGCTTGAGATGCATTTTTGCCTTTGTCATAGTAGTACTGTAAAACATGTCGGTTTTTCTCTTTATTTTGCTCCATATTTGCGACACTATAACTCACGAACGACTTAACCAAACAAAACACTGTCAAGGACTATATTATAGCGCGCAAAAATACCTTTCCAACAAGCTATAGTATGACTCGATACAATGAATACAACTAGAACTACGCGCTTACAACGACACCTCGCGGAAATACCGCAGGACTTTTTTGACAGCCTAATATTAAACACAATTAGTTGAAATTTTCTTAAACAATATTAAACTTGCAAAAAATTTGGATTTTGTTTTCGTAATTATTGATTGTATTTGATTTCTGTTGTTTTCATGGCTTTGGACTAGAGGGCGCTATATTTTTTATATTTTTTCTTGAAAGCAGAGCTTTTTTGACATAACATATCCAAAAATCAGAGATGTGAAAAAATTGATTTTTCGAGCCATCCTAAAATGGAATTGGGCACCCTAATGAAAAAATAAAAATATATGGGTCTAATATTTTGCCATAAACAACAAATCTACAACTTTTCACGAAAATCTGAGAACCACTATATCGGTTTGACATGGAATGGCTGAATATACTTATGCATTATAACAACATATTGTTCCAATAGCTCCAAATCAAAGAGCTAATTTCCGAGAGACGATGCGCATCGATTCTATTATTGCAAAAATTCGTTATGTTTACTGAATAGTTCAAACAGTTAAAAAAGATTAATAACTGCAATAATACAATATCACATTGAAAAGGTATGGAAAAAAGTAGTCGGGAACAACAAAAAGAGATGAACCCGATTCATGCAATCCAATGCAATGTGAGGCGCAGTGGTGGAAATCCACAGCATAAAAAAGAAAGCACACGCTGTAAGAAGTGCAGCAAGAGAAAAAAAACAGTCATCAGGTATCATCCAAAATCCACCTGTCTTCCAACTGCCCTTTTGTCGGGACGCGTGCTAGTCCACGTGCCGTCCTGCTTTGGCACCGAATCTTGCGTGATCTCGTTACAGTTAGCTTTTGTGCTGTCTGTCTTCTTCTGTCATCCCTTCTTCTTTCCTCTGTGTCCTCTTGGGACGCTCAAGGACTCATTCTTTTCTGGTGGCGATCGTTTCACCTGATCGAAAAGCGAGATGAGAGCGGCGTTCGCTTTCGGGATTTTATTAGCCAAGGGTTCCTTATTTGACGGTCTGTTGTGTTAGAACATTCACTCAATAAAATATGTGCTGGATTATGGAACAGGTTTCGGAGCGAGTATTCGAGGGGTTTCTAAGGATCATTCAAAATTCGATAGCCGATGAGTCGGTGAATCGGAAGATTTGAAAAGAAATTAATGTATGCGCACGGTGCTCGCCTGACACCGCTTGTTTATTGACACCCCAAAGGGGTACAATTCGAAGAGTTTATTTCTTCGGAGAAATTTTATTACACTCCGTGGCACTGAGGAGGGTTTCTGTTTTTTTTCTTGGGCGATTACGTTCGATAAGAGGTAACTGAGATATAAAGTTGTGTCGTTAAATGTTTTTCGCAAATGTTGAAATGTGTAACATTTTCTTAACGTAATTGCCATATGTACTTGGAACTGTCTGTATATCGTGGTTTTCTCGTTTTAATAAATTGAACATCTCCTCAAATCTAGATAATATTTTCCTATAGTTGGCAAAGGAATCGAATAACAGTTTGATTTATTTTGATTGTCAATTTCCAAACAGTCAACACTAACATGAAAATGAACCCCATCATGAACTCCGCACATCAATGTGTTTATTTGTTCTCCCTCTCCCTGATCCGATGTTTCTCTTATATACCCCTTCTTTATGCTCTCGTGAATCTCTCTCAGCACATAGCGCGCATAACATATCGATGCTAGGGAAAAAGAGGCGGAGCACTGAAGCTATTCACTCTCGGCACCCTTGTGCTGGTTTCATTTCTTCACCGGATCTCCGGCGGCATGCTCTCAATGCGGTTACTACATATTTATCCATAGATACATAGCAGCTACACTCTCATAGCATAACACCCGACCTGATTGCGCCTGAGCTTGGGAGAAAACATGCCGGTTGGACGATTCACATTGCGCTCATTGCCATGATTCCCCCTGAGCTTGGAGTGTGATTTTTTTTCGTTCTCTGGATTTGCAGCTCTCTGATTGCTCGGTACAATATGCGGGCGGACAATCATTGTTGTTGTTGTTGTCGTTTTGCGCTGTCTGCCCTCATCATTCGGCAGGCGAAATGGTGATAGGAAAATGGAGATTTGTGCAGAGTGTGTTGTAAGTTGAACGGTTGGCTTATCGGGTTGTTGTACTCGTAGTTCAACGACAAGCGTTTGAATCGGGGAGGAACGTTGACATTTGACTTCCATGCGTTACGTGTCTCGTTTGCATGTTAACATGTTTTTTATTTCATGAATAAATTTGATTTGTGATTGCATTACATTGCATTTCGGGATTTTGCAATCAAACGGTGAGACATATTTTTAGCTCTTGCGAATAAATATTGCTATACAGCAATTCCACGCAAAATCCTCCAATCCTTCGCAAATGTTTCCATTACAATTATTCAAAAGTTATTGATCCTCTACAATCTCCCGACATCAATCCCAGTAAACAACTATGGAAATAATCTGGGTAGGAAAGTTAGAAACTATCGAATTTCAAAATTCAAAAAAAGCTCCAGGACACAAACATATAATTTCCTAGCGCCAAATACACGTTGCGTTTGCCACTCGCCACAGCTTTCACAGTTGGAAAATTTCTTCCCATCCAGCTTGTGACATATTGTTCAGTAAATTACATTTAATGCGACTTTGCCACTCACTGAAACTAATTGTTGTCTTGATGAGCGCCGAACCGAAGCTGCTCCGTCTTGATGCGTGTTTTCTGATTGTCGTGAGCAGCTTTGCAAGCCAACTCGAGCACTCCGACGGCCGAAACTTTATAATCGCTGTTAGGTATACTGGTGCTCCGGCACCAATCCGTTCGGTCTAGTTACCCTTGCGGAGCAATCAGTGAATGCGGCCAACAGGGAACTGGAGACCTGCACGGTTCGAGTGAGACTTTGCCTTTCCCTTAACTTGTCCTCCTTTGTTACGTCCACGATGCCGATGCCGTACATCCACACGGGTTTACGTTTGAAAGAAAATAAGATATTTTTTTGGGGTCCGCGTGTTTTATACTCTAGCGGTACACACTCACAGGATAGAGACAAATCGGCAGACTCTGCCAGAGGGGCGAGTCCAACGAAACGAACGAATGAGCGTTAAAAGGCAGCGATGGCAAAAAAAATACATTCATTACGATTTGTTCGCTCGTTGGATTCACATGCAGACTAAAAAGGGTCCTTTTCAGGATCACAAAATTATCTTTAATCTAAAGAGTTTATTGTTTTGTTATCTCTCGATATCCCCATCTTGTTCGGCTAAACTTTTCTGTTTAGCGATTGCGTTTGCCACTCGCCACAGCTTTCACAGTTGGAAAATTTCTTTCCATCCAGTTTTGTGACATGTTGTACAGTAAATTACATTCAATGCGACGTGCCGAAGCGCCACTCAGTGTCGCATTGGAGACGATTTTAACCTGTAATTGAACATTTGCGATGACAGTGGTACAGTGTCAACTTTCAATGTGGGGTCATAATTTGGACCCCGAACTCTATGTTTACAAAAATGTCCAACTAAATGTGTCGCATTACAGGTCCGTCCAATTAGCTAAATGTCGAGATAAGTGTAAATTACTGTACTTTCAATCTAGAAGCAATTTAAGAATTGGTGAAAATCCATAGCTCAGAACAACTGCCAAATTCACATACTCATCATATCTTGGCAAACAAATTATGAAAAAATCAATTTATGTTTTATTATTATTTTGGATAATGTTTCAGAAAGCATTGAACTGTATTTCCTAAACTCTTTTTTGGAAGGTTTAATGACCCTGAAAAGCGCCTTGTTTTATGGAATGGTTCCAATTCAGAAAACTTAGTACTCGTGGTTTTGAAAATAACCATTTCGAACGCCCTCGATGCCGCCTTGTTCTGGATTTGCCACCAAAGCAGTTTGTATAAAGAACAAACTTTTTTCTTCTGTTACCTGCTGCCGTTTTGCGATTGCGTTTGCCACTCGCCACTCGCTGCAACTGCCTGTTGTCTTGATGTCCACCGAACCGAATGTGTTCTGTTCTGAATGCGGGTTTTCTTATCGTCGCGAGCAGCTTTGCCAGCTAACTCGATCACTTCGGCGGCCGAAACTATATAACGCCGGCTATGTGGACTGGTGCACTGGTACTAACGCGCTCGGCCTAGCTACCCTTGCGGGGAACTCCAGATCAACACGGTTCGAGCGGGATTTTGCCTTTCCCTTCACTTTTCCTCCTTTACCATGTCCAGCCATGGCTGCTTGGGTTGGCTTGTTGATGTGTTGTGATGCGAACCGATGTGGTGTACGGTTTGAATGAGAATGATCGTTACGGAAGGAAGGAAGGTATTGTATTATAGAGACTTTAAACTTTTGCAGTTCATTCGTTTCTAGCCTTGAGAAAGGCCCTTTGAAAACTCTACTCTACTCTACTCCAGCGCTACCACCTCCGCCCTCTTGCCTTGAGAAAGGCACTCGATCCCTCGCCGTCTAGCTCGTCCAGCAACGATGTTGTCCAGTCGGTGTCCACACAAAGAATGATCGTTACGGCATTTTTTTTTTTTTTTTTTTTTTGCATTAGATTCATTTTATTTATAAACATTTAGAACTATCTATATATATATATATATATATATATATATATATTTTCTTTTTACATTGTAAGTGATTTAGCTTGTTTGCTTTTCAACTCTGGTACTGTTAGATTGGAAATTAGTTGTAAGTTAAGCACATCGCATATTTTTTTGTTTTCATTACACTACTGAGTAGTTTTGTTGATTTTAAATAAAAATTTGATAACCTACATAAAATTTAATATCCTACTTAACCTAGTCTCATTACCTATAAAGGTTGTTGATAATAGTATGTTCAGAGTGCAAGCAGTCTTCTCGAAACTTATTTAATTTGGTGGCGAATCTACTTTCCAGTGTTTCAATCCCAGCCAGATCATGGACCTCTGATGTTCTTGTCCAGGGAGGAAGGTTGAGTATCATTCTAAGGAGTTTGTTTTGGATTCGCTGGAGCTTAAGCTGATGCGACTGGGCGCAGCTGCTTCAGATCGGCATACCATACTCAATCACCGGATAAATGATTTGTTTGTAGACAGCAAGTTTGTTACTCAGACACAGAGTGAACTTTCTATTTATGAGTGGGTATAATGATCTTATCATTATACCACACTTAGTCACGATTTTATCAATATGTTGTCTGAATAACAGCTTGCTGTCTAAGGTGACACCAAGATAAGTTACCTCGTTTGACCAATCCAAGGCATTGTTTCCCAAGCTGATCCTGAGGTCATCAGGCGGAACAAGTCGTGGGGATTTACAATATGGAAATATAATGGTCTGGGTTTTAGCCGCATTCACGCGAATCTTCCAGGTGTTATAATACTCAGACAGGACATCAAGGCCCCGCTGAAGTTTTGCTGTCAGAGCACGTGTTATTCGTCCCTTATAGACAATGGCCGTATCATCTGCGAACAGAGACAACTGGCCATCGCCTGGTAAGGGAGGAATATCTGACGTATATATATTAAATAGCAAAGGACCCAGGATGCTGCCTTGGGGCACCCCTGTAATGATATTCAATTCATCTGAACAAATATTATTCAGCGAGACCCTGAATGTTCTATCTGAAAGGTAGTTCCTGATTAGTTTAATCAGGAACACTGGAAAATGTCGCTGATGCAGCTTAAAAACCAGACCATCATGCCAGACATTGTCGAATGCCTTTTCGACATCCAACAATGCCATTGCTGTTGTTTTGGCGACTGATTTGTTCCGCCTAATGGTGTTTGTTACCCTAACCAGCTGATGGATTGTCGATCTACCATTCCTGAATCCGAATTGCTCGTCAGGGAAAATATTGTTTCGGATGGCGAAAACCGTGAGCCTGGAGCTAATCAGTTTTTCAAAAACCTTGGAGAGAGCAGATAGTAAGCTGATTGGGCGATAGCTCTCAGCTGATGTTGGTATTTTCCCCGGCTTCAGGATAGGTACAACTTTAGCTGACTTCCACCGCGAGGGGAAGTAGCCAAGTTGTAAGCATCGATTAAAAATTGATGCGATATGTTGATACAACCTGGAGCTAACATGCTTTAGCTCCAGGTTGAAGATGTTATCGAAGCTGGGGGCCTTCATATTTTTTGAAGTTTTTATTTTAGCTTCAACCTCCTCAGCAGTTACTCTCTGCTCGTCATCCAAAGTTATTTGAGCCCGATCTACTTCAGCCACGGCTTCCGCGACATCAGCTTCTCGGGGACTAAGCATGGTATGCCCTAGACTATGTGAGGTACAGAAATGATGGCCCAGTGCATTAGCTTTCTCTGCGGGGGTAATAAGGAGATCAGGACCAGGAGAACTGGGAATTAAGGGTGGGATTGGTTTGGGTTTGGTCTTGAGTATTTTGGATAATTTCCAGAAGGGACGGGAATAGGATGGGAGTTGACTCAATTTTTGTGAAAAAATTTTATTTTTGAGGTCCAAGATTCTGGCCTGGATCACTCTGGAAAGCTGATTCGCCATCAGCTTCTTTTCCTGGAGGTAAGTTCGCTGGAACTGCCTCCGGAAAATATTCCTTAGTCTTATAAGATATTTAGTAATATCGTCAATTTCGAGAAGACTACTTACACTCGGAACAAGTGGGATGTGCTGCTCTCGTGCTTTGCGTAATGCCTCTTCCACAATACCCAGCGAATTGTTTATGTCTTCTGGGCACTGCAAAGGATGGTTGAATTGCACTTCAGCGTCGACCGTTCGCTGAAAGCCTGACCAGTTGGCACGATGGTAGTTCCTACGCTGCAGACTCCTAGGAATCACCTGTTCACCTAGAATTAGCACCACCGGATAATGGTCGCTGCTCAGGTCGTGCACCACCATCGGCTGCTGAATGTTCATCATGTTGGTGACGAAGATGTCAAGGATGGATGGAGCTCCGGCGGGGGAAACGTACGTTGCTTCCTCGGGGCTCAGGATGTTGTAGTGCCCACAAGGAAGATCGTTGAATATGATTCTACCGTTTATATTTCGCCGGAGGTTCCCCCAGGCTTCATGTTTGACGTTCAAATCACCAGCCAAGACGAATTCTCTGTTCCGGGTAAGCGCGATGAAATCTCTTCTAAACTGCAGACTAGAGCCATCTCTTTCATTCACTTGGCGGGGACAGTACGCTGAAATGATGTTGATTGGCCCAGTTGTTGTTGTTATTTCGATGCCGATGGCCTCAATAATTTTGAGGTTGAAACTCTTCATTGTGAGGAACCATGATCGTTACGGCAGCGGAGCGGGGATTTTTAAGCTGACTGGCTGGCTCGAGAATTACGCATGTGTGAGACTGCGACCAATGTTTCGTTCATTTTTTTCTTTTTCCTTTCCAATCGTACTTCATTCTATTTCGCTGCTGCTCTGGTTGCCCGTTTTGGTCGGTACGATTTGAGGAGCACAAAATGGACCAATCAAAAATGGGCACATAGTGCATTTTGACAATGCTTGATATTTGACAATTATTCAATTATTTATCTCAAGAAAAATGAAATGTTATTCGTTATGATAGATGCGCAGATATATTTCCTATAAATTGATGCAAAAACCTTTGCGATCTATTGAGAAATGTTCGAGTCATAAGCGTTCCAAATCTTGCATTTTTTCCTACTTGTTCAGTGCCTAGATTTCCATTTCACCCCCTATATCTTCCGGTTAGACGTAATCCTACATCAAAAATGTCATAAAAAATTTTAGTACTAAAAAAATATTGAAATTTTGAATAATTTTTTTTTTGGGTTTAGAGATTCAGTACTAATAATCTAATTCATATTTAAATGTGTTTCTACGGATTTTCTAGATATGTGTGATTTTTTTCAGATTTTTTTTCAGTGTTGCGCGGTACAAAACATTATTTTTTTATATTTCCAAAGAATCTGGCTAGGTAAGGGAGTAAAAAGTCCCAAACCAAATCACCAGCTGTATGGCAAATATTGTATAGGATATTAAATAAGAAATTTTGGCGGTTTATTTGAACCCCTTTGTGGTTTAACATAAGATCTATAGTGAAAAACGTACTTTTTCGTTTATTTCACGCCATCTTCAACAGATGCGAGATAAAAATTTGAAAAAAATACTGAATGTGCATCTTACTACGGTGTATCAAGAAAAAATATCAAAAAAAATAATAATCAAAAATTTTAGTACTAAAAAAAATATTGAAATTATGAAAAAAAATTTTTCGGGATTTAGAGATTCAGTACTACTCTAATTCATATTCAAATGTGCTCCTATTGCTTTTCTAGATTGATAAATATCTTCAAACTGTTTTTTCATCTAATAATAAAAAATAAATACACAGTACAAAAAAAATGTTATAGATTTTTTGGCATTTCGAAATTTTGAAAAAAAAATATAACTTTGAGACCTGCTCAAATTTTTATTTAAATGCATTTGTATGTGTCTTTTTTCTACATGTGGCGTAATTTTTCCTGAATTTTTAAGAGCACTGCGATGCACAAAAATAATTTTCTTCATGGTCTGCATTATCTTTTTTATTTTCTTGAAATTGATTATTTTATTGTATTCGTGGTTTTCAATTGTAAGATTAAAATAATAAAAAAAATCGGATTTTTTTTAAGTGTTCTTCTCATTAATCCGAATGATCTTTTCACAAGGACTTATTTTTTTTCTCACAGAGCTCCATCGTACTGCTGACTCCTATGAATTTGGTAAACCATCTAAATCCAATGTAAAAATAATCTCATATATTTTAACCCTAGATCCTATGGTATACCAAAAAATGACTCAAATATATGGTACTACTGCCAAAATGTTTTACAGTCAAAGCTCTCTATAGCGACAACTTTTATAGCGACAAATCTCTCTATAACGACATTTCCAAAGGTCCCTTCAAAATCGCATAGAAATTCTTTTCTTTATAGCGACATTTCTCTATAACGACCATTCCCTGTAGCGACACATTACCGCTCATACATATCATTCTCTATTGCGACAATTCTCAAGGTCACGCCAACAGTGCAATAATAATGAACTTGATTGAACTTAGTATATGACTATGAACGAAAATAGTCTATATTATGTTTTGTGAACGATTAAATGTTCGTGCGCAACTAATATTAATATTCGGATACTTTACAAAAACAGAGAAATTTAAATTTGAAACATCACTCAACTTGAACATATATTCAGACGCGATTCTGCTGACGGTACATTTTCATATATGTATTCAAAACTCTGCTGCACATAATTTTAAGCTGTACCATATCGTAAAGCGAAAGAGCAATGCAAAAAATAACTCTCGAAAGAGACGTGATCGCTTTGAAGCTCTTGTGATGCGCAATAGGAAACTAACTAAACGATACCGTGTGGGTAAAAAGGAATACAAAACAGATTAGCTGTTGTGGATCACGTGTACTCAAAATGATTCTGGCGCAAATAAAATCCATTCCGCCCAAACAGTGCTAGGGCGAGGCAAAAAAAGAGTGCTGTCAGTTTCCTTATCTTTGTTCAGTTTCGAGACATCTGAATTCAACACGAATTCAGCTCAGCTATCACAATACACACACATAGGAAACCTGTAAGCTGATAAAAGATAGGTAAAGCTTATTGAAACAAATCAATTGAAGCATTGTTGTACAAGAATCCCGTGCTTGAGGAAATAAAGTATTCGAATTGAACTTAAAACGAAAAGTATAGTCCGCGTAACTGTTACATGGTAAGCTTTTAAATTCATACTCACGCAACAGTTTGAAGTATAGTTTGTTTTAATATAAATTTCCAGTCCAAAATGAATTCAAAGACAAGAAAATCTTTCACGCTAAAAAATAAATTGGTTATAATTGAAAAATTTGAAAAAGGCATTAAAAACAAAACATTATCCAGTGAATTTAATGTGCCGCACAACACGATTTCATCCATAATCAAAAATAAGATCCAAATTCGTGAAAAGGTAAGAATAAAGGTTTTAACTGCTGATGTTCAATATACCAAAATGTAAAAAATTTACAGGCTCGTCGGTTTTCGCTAGAATTCAAAAAAACTCGCTCGGTTCAGTATGATGCCGTAGAAAAAGCTGTTATGCTTTTTTGCCAGCAGGCGATTTCGTATAATATCCCCCTATCTGGCGTGATCATAAAAGAAAAAGCCAATGAGCTCGCAGCGAAACTAGAGAAAAAATCATTTAAAGCCAGCGACGGATGGTTCCAAAAATTCGTCAAAAGGAATGGGCTTTCGTTTAAAACTGCAAGTGGTGAAAGTGCAGCTGTTGATGTCGGAGCTGCTGAGCAGTTCAAATCCGATGCGTTACCGCTATTGATTGCTGACTATAGCCCACAAGATATTTTTAATATGGATGAAACGGGTTTATTTTTCAAATGCTTACCCAATAAGACATATTGCTTCAAAAGCGATAAATGTCACGGAGGCAAAAATTCCAAAGAGCGAATCACAGTTGTTGTGGCAACAAATATGGACGGATCGGAAAAGTTAGAACTTTTGGTCATTGGTAAGAGTGCCAAACCTAGATGTTTTAAAAACATTAAGAACCTTCCAGTGATCTACAAAAGCAACAAAAATGCGTGGATGGTGAGCGCGTTGTTTGAAGAATGGATTTTAAACCTGGATGAGAGAATGGTGTCTGAAGGAAGACGTATCATTTTGTTCATCGATAATTGTCCTAGCCATCCAAATATTCAACAAAAATTAAGAAATTGCAGACTGCAATATTTTCCTCCAAACATGACTTCTGTGCTCCAACCACTTGATCTTGGAATAATTAAAGCTTTGAAAGTGTACTACCGCAACAAATTAGTAAGAGACCAACTGAATGCGATAGAAAAAGACGAATTGTTGAATGTCAACCTCCTACAGTGTGTTTGTATGCTAGCTGATGCGTGGCAAAATCATGTCAAACAATCCACAATTGTTAATTGCTTCGTCAAAGCTGGCTTTGTGAAATCAGATAATTTGATTTGCATCAATGAAAACAGCATTGATAACGACCCACTAGAGGAAAATGTATTCCGATCGAATTTTGAAGCACTCGCTGAGCAAGGTTTTGATTCTTTTGAAGGTTTGGTTATAAATGGATATTATTTTCAAATATCATATAAGGTATAATCGACATTTGCCATTTTCAGACTACGTGACTTTTGACGACAATTTATGCGAAGGAGCAATTTTGTCTGACGAAGACATCATAAAAACAGTGCAAGAGCAATCATCTATTGATAACGATGATGATGAAATTCATTCAGTACCTGACGATGTAGTTGACAATGAAACTATAAGCACACCCTCTCAAAACCAGCTAGAAGATGCTTTCCAAACGATTTATGCTGGTTTATTAACTAGCAAAAAATTACCAAAGGACAGCTTTTCAAAATTTTTTGATTTAAAGAAAACTTTGTTGGGGGACAAATAAGCTGAATTTTGTGTCTTGTTTAATGTTTTGTTTCAATTTTTTCTGTTAATTCCTTCGTTAATAATATAATTGATTTGTTTCGCATGGACTTGAGCGTTTCTCTCTTTATAACGACATCCGGATTCTCTATAGCGACAGTTTTTATAGCGACATTTCTCTATAACGACGGTCCCTTGCGATGTCGCTATAGAGAGCTTTCACTGTATTTAGTATCCTATACAATATTTTCCATACAGCTGGTGATTTGGTTTGGGGGACTTTTTACTCCCTTACCCAGCCAAACTATTTGGAAACATAAAAAAAATAATTTTTCAGTGCCGCGCAACACTGGAAAAAAATCTGAAAAAAATCACACATATCTAGAAAAGTCGTAGAAACACATTTAAATATGAATTAGAGTAGTACTGAATCTCTAAATCCAAAAAAAAAATTATTCAAAATTTCAATATTTTTTTTAGTACTAAAATTTTTGATGAAATTTTTTTTGATAATTTTTCTTGATACACCGTAGTAAGATAGTAAGCTTTATTTAACATACTTAAAACTATCCAATTTAAGTCAAATATGCGCCGTTTTGTTCGCAAACTTGTTGCCATTTAGAAGGCAACTTCATTATACCCCCCTTATAAACCCCCCCGCCCCCTCCTTATTTGCAAAAAAATCAGACAGCCAGTTTTCGCAAACCTTTTTTGAGGCCAACTTAATATCACCAAGAGCGTTTTGCATAGACCGGAAGAGATGATAATCACTTGGAGCCAGGTCCGGACTATACAGTGGGTGCAATAGGACATCCCATCCGAGCTCCCGTAGCTTCTGGCGGGTCATCAAAGATGTGTGAGGCCGAGCGTTGTCCTGATGGAAAACAACACCATTCCTATTGATCATTTCTGGCCGCTTCTGGTCAATCGACTGCTTCAAAAGGTCAATCTGCTCACAGTAGAGAACCGAGTTGAGGGTCTGGCCATAGTTGAGCAGCTCATAATGGATGATTCCCTTCCAATCCCACCAAACACAAAGCAAAACCTTCCTGGCCGTCAATCCGGGCTTGGCGATGGTTTGGGCTGGCTCACCGCGCTTCGACCATGACTTTTTTCGCTTTAGGTCGTCGTACGTGATCCTCTTTTCATCACCAGTCACCATCTTCTTCAAAAATGGGTCGAGTTCGTTCCGTTTCAGCAGTGCATCGCAGGCGTTAATTCGGTCTAAAAGATTTTTTTGCGTCAACTCGTGTGGCACCCATTCATCCAGCTTTTTTTGGAATCCAATCTTCTGCAAATGGTTTGGGGGATTCGGTTTTATGGTCTATACCCAGTTCCTGGCCAATCGAGCGAGTGCTCACATGCCGGTCTACTTGGATGATTTCAATAATTACAACAATCCCAAACGTCGGGCAACGTATGGATACCCCGGCCATGCATCAACATCGACTATCTGGTGGGACCACTGTCTGGGTGTGGTGTACTATGAGCTGCCAAAACCGAATGAAACCATTACGGCGGACCTCTACTGACGACAATTGATGCGTTTGAGCCGTGTATTGAAGGAAAAACGGTCACAATATGAGCAAAGTCACGATGAAGTTATTTTGCAGCACGACAATGCTCGGCCGCATGTCGCGAAACCGGTCAAAACATACTTGGAAACGCTGAAATGGGAGGTCCTATCCCACCCGCCGTATTCTCCAGACATTGCTCCGTCCGATTACTACCTTTTTCGATCAATGCAGCATGGCCTGGTTGACCAGCACTTCTCCAATTTTGATGAAGTCAAAAATTGGATCAATTCGGGGTTATCCGACAAAAAGGCCGATTATTTCCGCAACGGGATCCGTGAATTGCCAGAAAAATTTGTTACTAGCGATGGACCATAATTTCAATATTAAATTTGTAACCATTTTTGCAGAATAAAGCATTTATTTTTGAAAAAAAACGAAGAAACTTACCGGTACTCCTATTATATGTAGTATTTATTCATGCTAATAAATTAGCTTTTTCCCTTCAACAAATATGTTCGATGGTAGAAATTTTTGGAAGAAAAACAGGAAGTGGGTTATATCTATGGTATAACCGCAAGGGTGACGTAGGACTATCGTTGATTTAGAGATCATTTGTTTGACGTTGAATTAAAATCCATTCTGAATGAATGAATAAATGAATATTTGGGGGACTTCGAAAACGAGAGCGTTACGTTGGAGGCACAAGGTTTTATGCATCCAATATAGGATACGAAAAACCTTGTTCTGAAGAATAATCTTCAGAAGCTAACCTGCTAACTGTACTTGATTGACAAATCACAAACCCAAATGGATATTTTATGGATAGAAAACATTAAAATAAACTCTTTCGCTTGAATGTAATTTTCCATTCCAAGGGGAACTGGCAGATTATTTTCCAGCAACGATTAGATATTTCCACATTTTCCTTGATACTGGAAGCCCACCAGTGGTTAATACTAACTCGATAACCACCTGTTAATAGCACTTGATTGAAAAATATTTGGTCACAGTGTTACATGGATAGAAAACATTAAAATAAACTCTTTCACATGAATGTATTTATAAATACCCAGAGGAACTGGCAGGTTATTTTCCAGCAATAATTAGATCTTTCCGGAACTTTCTCGATTATGGCAGCTGAATGGCATCCAAACGGAAAGAATTCTGCGCGTGTATGTGTCTCCTCCAGCACGTTAGAAAACGATGTTGTCTTGTCGATGTCCTCACGAAAAATGAATGCGTCTCACTACCAGAATATCGCTTAAGTATGCTTTTCATGTGTGATTAAATCGAGAGAAGGTGTGGTTTACGATGGCAATCAAACGCTCAAACGCTCAAAATCTTGGTCTCCGGCGTAACGCTTTCGGTTTCGAAACTTTGATTTTACACCCCGGTATAGAAATGAAAGACGTAGTCCTACGTCAAAAGTACAAATGAGAAAGATTTTTTACCCCTCTGGTACAGACAAAAATGTTGCTACACTGATCGACATGTCAATTCCAAACGGACAGTGGCCTACAGTTTTTCAAGCAGAAATACAAGCTATTCTAACATGTACAAATATTTGTTGGCAAGAAAGTACAGGTATGCCAACATATGTATCTACTCAGATAACCAAACAGCTCCTAATGCATGAAGGCATACTCATGTCAGTCAAAGCTAGTTTGAGGATATATTCTGTTCTTAAAGCAACTAGCTGCTACTAACGATGTTAATCTATACCGGGTACCAGGTCACTGCGATGTAGAAGGTAATGAAAAAGCCAATCTCTTAGTAACATCAGGATGGGCAAAATGTCCCATCGCATAGCAGGGAAACAAAATGAAACTGAACGGTGAATGGCGTGGATTTGAGTTATTTTCTTGGGGGAAACTTTTTTTATGCAGTCCCTATCTACCGCACAATAAAAGTTTTTTTTTTTTTCAAAATGTGTATCGAACACGATTTTTTATAGCTGCTGGTGAATTTTTGCACGATTTTTTTGAAGTGGGACTACGTCTAACCGGAGTATATGGGGGTAAAATGAAAACCTAAACATAGAACATGTATGAAAAAATGAAAGATTCCGAATGCTCATAACTCGATCAATTCTTATTTGATCGGAAGGATGTTTGCATCAGTTGATACTGAATATTTCTACGCTTCTATCGCAATTAATAAAATGTTATTTTTTATTAGATAATCAACTGAATAACTGTCAAATGTTAAGCGATATCTAAACGCCCTGACTAGCTAGTTTTGATTGGCCCGATTTACGGTTTCCCCAACACAGCCATCAATACCAAGCAGCATTGGGGAAATCGGCATTGCAAACACATGATAGTATGGGGACTTTCGTTCGCACCGAAATGTGTTCCCTAACACAGACTTCAAAACCAAGCAGCGTTAGAGAAATCGGCATTGCAAATACATGAAAGTCGGGGGTATTTTTGTTCCGACTAAAATGTGTTTCCCTAACACAGACTTCAAATTCATGAAGCGTGGGGAAATAGGCATTGTAAATATATGCAAGTCGGGGGCATTTTTGTTCCGACCGAAATATATTTCCCCAACACAGACTTCAGAATCAAGGTGTCTGAGGAAATTGGCATTGCAAATTAATGCAGCTCAGGGGTATTTTTGTTCCGATTGAAATGTGTTTACCTAATAAAGACTTCTAAACCAAGGTGTCTGGGGAAATCGGCATTGCAAATACATGCAAATCGGGGGTATTTTTGTTCTGACTGAAATGTGTTTGCCTAACACAGACATCTGTTATCATACCAAACGTAAAAGACTGTCATTAAATTTACTTGTAACGAAGAACATAATCTATTGCATGAATTGACCTTACATGGCATTGTACAATCTTTTTACTCCCAAAGCAAATATGTTGAATTCAATTGAATTCGGAAATTGTGTCATTCAATCAAAATTTTAATCAATAAAAACTAATGATTGCTTAGCTAAGGAAGTCCCACATCAACCTTGCGGTTATATCATAGATATAACCCACCCATTGTTTTATGCGACTTTTTTGTGCGGCCCCTATTCCCCGCACAAAAAAAGGTTTGCCTGTATACAGTAGAACCCCGATTATCCGAGGGCAGATGATCCGCGGTGCGGATTATTCACGACAGCGAGTTTAATAGTACATCTATAGACCTTCCGGGTATTTGCCCGGAGTACGGGTTGAGCTGCGGTGGATGACAGATGTGTGCGCTCTGCTCTATTTTTTCAGTTATTGTGTTTTTCTCAAAAAAACAGGAAGTGGGTTATATCTATGGTATAACCGCAAGGGTGACGTAGGACTATCGTTGATTTAGAGATCATTTGTTTGAAGTTGAATCTAAATCCATCCTGAATGAATGAATAAATAAATATTTGGGTGACTTCAAAAACGAGAGTGTTACGTTGGAGACTCAAGGTTTTATGCATCCAATATTGGATACAAAAAACCTTGTTCTGAAGAATAATCTTCAGAAGCTTTCCTGCTAACTGCACTTGATTGACAAATCACAAAACCAAATGTATGTGGTCGCAGTATTATATGGATAGAAAACATTAAAATAAACTCGCTTGAATGTAATTTTCAATTCCAAGGGGAACTGGCAGATTATTTTTCAGCAACGATCTTTTTTTTCCAGGTTTCCTCTCGATAACCAGCAAACGAAAAGAGTTGCGCGCGTGTATGTGTGTGTGTGGCGGCTGCTTCTATGTCTTCCCGAGGAACCGTATTTCGATGCTGATACTCTCTTGGTCACGAGAGTATCAGCATCGGCTTTTCTGCGCTCCCTCACAGTTAAAACAAACTGATTGCATTTCAGGTCAGGTCAGGCCAGGTAATGAATCCCTCGATCCCTCGCCGTTCAGCTCGTTCAGTAACGATGTTGTCTTGTCGATGTCCTCAGGCGTCGTGCACAAATTACGTAACGCTAAAAATCCGAATTTTGAACCACCTCTCCCCCCCCCTTTCGTAACGCAATTTCCTATATCTAATAAACAGAAAGTAACGGAACATCTACCCCCCCCCCCCCCTTATCGCGTTACGTAATTTGTGCACGACGCCTCACGAAAAATGAATCGGTTTCACCACCAGAATATCATTTCAGTATGCTTTTCGTGCGTGATTGAATCGAGAGAAGGTGTGGTTTACGATGGCAATTTGGAAGGCAAACTAGAGGAGAATGAACTCTCTGAGTATGAGAATTTCGGCGACTGAGCAATAATCGATTGAAAATTATATAATTTTCGCGATACGAAACATTTTCCGTTTTTCATGTTATGCATCCAATATTGGATACGAAAATATCCTACTGATGAGAAAGAATAATCTTCAGAAGCTTTCCAGCTAATTACACTTGATTGAAATATTACGAAATCAAATGTATTTGGTCGCTGTGTTCGCCATATAATTAGAAAACATTAAAATAAACTCTTTCGCATGGATGTATTCTTCAATTCCCAGGGAAGTGGCAGATTATTTTTCAGCAACGATTAGATCTTTCCGGAATTTTCTCGATGCTGTATGGCATCCAAACGAAAATTCTCGTTTCAGTTTGGCCTGCAAAAAACTTTTCTAAACTCTAATCCATCAAATTTGGAGCCCTGAAAAGGGCCGATGATTATATGCTAAGCTAATATAGCATCCTCTCCTTGGATTCGATGGGCCAGATGAATGTCCTGTCCTGTCCTGTATCTTCGAATAAGTCATAACCGCGGAACTTTGGAAGCGCAAGTCGGTTTTGAAGTCCTGAGCAATTCCACGATCCAAAAGCTGCAAAGGTAGCTTGCGGATCAGCAATTCGGTCGACTTCCGATAGCGATGAATTTCACGCAAAGTTCCCGGTCGATAGCGATGTGGCTTCTTCACCTATCCTGCGGCTGGTGCGCTTATCCGAGCTGCTTTCGTGTGCCTTACCACTGAAAGACTAACTATCTATCTGCTTGGTCCCAAACAAACGAGTCGTCACGGTGCGAGAGTAGAGTAAGAAATGAACGAAAGCAAAGGAAGCGTCATTTTATAAACCATAAAAGTAAGGAAACTAAACCCCACCCTTATTATATTCGTTGCTTACCCTGAGAGAGAAACGAATAACATCGAAGTAAGTATACAGTAATGTATTTGAATCCGGACACTTTGCGTTACATTTAATACCATACCGCAGCCACAACATTTTCTGCATGTTGAATTAATGCGATTGATAAGTAACTATCAAGAAACTATCAGTAACTATATTAGCAACTATTAATCGCATAAAATCAACATGAAATAAATGTTATGGCTGTGGTATGATATTGAATGTAATACAAAGTGTCCGGATTCAAAAGCATTACTGTAAACAAGAGTTAACTCGACTGAAATTTTTTCGGTTCGGCCTGCAAAAACGAAATTAAGAGCCCCCGCCGATTGCAGACTGACTTGTCGACCGATAGTTCGGTCGGCTTCTTAATCAGTACGGAGAAAAAAAGTCTGTAGTGTACAGCATAATGCATAGACGTAAGTATGAGCTTCCCCATCTCACATTCCAATAAGATTAATGGGTTTCCAAGTGGGCGCGCTACATACGGATACGAATGATTTCAATAACCTGTTTTCGAAGCTGTCATTAAGCTTTGAAACAATTTTTTGACTCAATAAATAGCAATCATATAACTCTTGGACATTTTATCTTTTGTATGAAATGATTATCATACTGTTCCGTTGATCCGAAGCAGAATGAATCACGCTTAAAGAAGGAATGGATTTTTTCTTGGAATTTAGTCAGCAGAAATAATGCCCTTTCCCAACAATTAAAAACGACAAATGGTAAACAGTTTCATCAAAGTGATTTCTTCGATATGGGGATATATTCACTACATCATGTCATATATTTCATATTTTTCATTATGAAATCCATATCCATGGCACCTATCGGTATCGAATTATCATCGACACCACGATTTTCGCTAAATGCTCCTTTCAGTTCGGCCTGTAAAAAACTTTTCTGAACTCTAATCCATCAAATTTGGAACCCTGAAAAGGGCCGTTGATTATATGCTAAGCTAATATAGCACGCTCTCCTCGGATACGATGGGCCAGTTGGATGTCCTTGGGCATGATGTGACGTGTTTTGCATGGATAGCACACAAATTGGTATCTTCGAATAAGCCTCCTGCAGCGTCATAACCGCGGAACTTTGGAAGCGCAAGTCGGTTTTGAAGTCCTGAGCAATTCCACGAACCAAATGCTGCAAAGGTAGCTTGCGGATCAGCAATTCGGTCGACTTCTGATAGCGACGAATTTCATGCGAAGTTCCCGGTCGATAGCGATGTGGCTTCTTCACGCTTCCTGCGGCGATGCGCTTATCCGAGCTGCTTTCGTGGTGCCTTGCCACCGAAAGACTAACGAGCTGTCTGCTTAGTCCCGATGAAACGAGTCCTCACGGTGCGAGAGTAGAGTAAGAAATGAACGAAAGCAAGGGAAGTGTCATTTTATAAAACATAAAAGAATCGAATGTAAACCCCACCCTCTTTATTGTATAAGCTTACTGTATACTCACGAATATAATAAGGGTGGGATTTAGATTCTATACTTTTATGGTTTATAAAATGACACTTCCTTTGCTTTCGTTCATTTCTTACTCTACTCTCGCACCGTGAGGACTTGAGCTCGTTAGTCTTTCGCAGACAGCTCGTTAGTCATTCGGTGGTAAGGCACAC